>NC_086213.1:6286445-6588528 GCF_035770615.1 Melospiza melodia melodia | reverse complement strand
ATCTGAATTTGAACAAAAGAATCTGCACAGTGGTTGATGGTGGCCTGAAGTTCCAGAACTGCTGCCTAGAAAGTGTTTTTTATACCTTTCCAGATTGTGGTAACTGTTTTCGCCTATGGATATTTGAAGGAGGAATTGTTGGAAGATAAGAGAAGCCAAAGAGCTGCATTAATCCAGGCTCTGATGTGGTCACTGATCACAGACAGGAGCCACAGTTTTTATTCATCTTTTCTGTAACATTATTTGAGCATGACTTTCAAAAACCCCAAAGATTTCTTAGGACTTAAAAGAAAAACTTCACCTTATCTTTTCCCACCACAGGAAAGGAAAATTATTTTTAGAATTCCAAAAAAATATTTGGAGTGATGAATTGCATTTGCCCATTCTTTTCCTGCACTTTGTCCACAAAGGCCATACTGGCAGATTAATTTTTTGTTTGTTTTAATTTTAAACTGCAAAGTAAACCTTGTAAGTTTGGCAGGAGAAGCCCTTAGATATTTCAGTGCAATACTTCTCAATTCTTGTTTTTACAGTCATAAACACCTTCCAATGCCAGAGGGGAGGAGGACTTTAATCCAGATAAAATAAGATTCTTAAACCCTGAAAACTGTACTCAGATTTATGGGGCAATTTGAATATTTGGGCTCCCATGCCAAAAGCTGCACATTCCACTTGTGCAGCACGGGGTGTTGCCTGCCTGGCTGATTCCAGGGTCATGGCACACCAAGCTGCATCACCCATCCAGAGTTTACCCCACAACCTATTCCAACATATAAACTCTGAGTTTTGTTCTCAGAATGTGTTTGCCAAATGTTATTTCCATATTTACTTTACCTTTTAGACTTAAATATTTTTTTTCTCTTGTAGTATTTTTATCCTGTATCTTATTTAACACCTTTTAATAAGCTGAATTCTTACCAAGCGAGCACAACAACATCTGAAAGATGAAATCTCTCTCTTTGATGGTATGAAACCATGACCCAACAGGCCCATCCTCTGCCTGCAGGGCTACTGGGAGCTTCATGTTAGATTATTAAATCCTTCAGAAACTCAGGTATGTTTATTCCTAATGCAAGGTAGCTTGCCAAATCACCATTCTTTCCTCTTTTGAGTGCAAAAATAATTTACAATTTAAAAGTATTTGCAGTTTTGCTCTGCCTAAATCCCATTTCCCTTTTGCTCCTGAGTAGTTTCAGTTGTCATTTGCTTCTCTCTGTTTTTCCAAGCAGCTCATTTGCTTTGGTTCTACAGAATATTTAAATGTCAAGTTGCAATGGTGTCTCACAGAAACCAACAGGACAAGCTGGAGCACAAAAGTGCTCCTCACTTCCACTTGAAAATAAATTCCTTCCTCTGCCCTCCTTGCAAGGTCTTCTGGCCAGTTCTCTGTCCCACTTGCACCTGAAGCTCCCAAAGCCCCTGTGAAACACAGACTATTCTCATTGTTTCTTTAAAAAGAAAAAACCAAGTGAAAACCTGCTCACAGGTTTTGACACATTTTGACTGTCAAATGGGTCAGCATATATGGGAATGCCTGAAGCTTGATTTTTAAATCTTATCTCTATTTCCAACAACTTCTATTTTTTAACATTACACTTGCTTGAAAGTAACAGTTTGCATTTACTACTTGCTTCATCCCTACCAGTTATACCTGAAATGTCATCTAAATATCACTGTGATGTAGGGAAGGAATCAATCTACTCTGCTCCTGAACTGTTTTTATCCTTTCATCCACAGCCACATTTCTAGAGATTTTCTCGGATTCATTGCTGGCAGTTTAAACTTCACACAGACAAATTTAGCCATCCTTTTTCCCTGGCTGCCTCACACTTCCATCACCAGTACAGGCACCCAGCTACAAGCACTGCTCTTCAGAATGAGTTGGGCACCTTTGGTACCGTCCTTTCTTTCATTGCTCCTTCTCTGTCCATCCCATTCCTCCCTGCTCTCACTGAGCTCCTCCTGCTCCTCCATCCGTAGCAGTCAGAGATGATCTTTTCTCTTTCTAGAAAGCACAAGATTGTTTATCTCCCCTTGCCTGCCACTGCTTCCTTTCCTGCCTCTCTTCTATCTTTTACAAGCCAGAGAACAAACGGCTTCTAAGATAATTTGTCTGTTTTTTGATAAAAATATGGGAGCACATCTGCTCCTGAGTCAGCTTAGACGTCTCATTCTTGTCATTAGAACTCGAGTATTAATTTGAACTTTTTCTCTTCTCACTTTCCTAATGATGTGACCTTCGGTTAATGGAAGTCCTCTACAACTGTTTGCAGATTTCTTTCAACATTATCTTGGAGGTGGAAAAACTTCCCCAAACTGACTTTCCAGGTCATTAATCTTTCCTCAAACTGCTCTGTAATAGGCACTGTTAGTATAGGATTGAGACAAGCAAATAAAATAATTTTCAGGGAATTTTCATGTGTAGGACTCTCAGGGGGATGTGGAACCCTTGGCAAGGTTGGCTGATTCAATGACCACGGTCTGATCACTGGCAGGACATAAACTATGGATCTATGAACAACTGCTCTACAAACAAACCTTTTACTGACGTTTTTAATTTTCTTCTAGAAATACTCATCCCTTCAGAAAATCAATATCTTGTTTTAAAACTCAGATAACTTTTTTATTTTTACCAGGATTAAATAAACTTGGTAATGCAGCTATTCCTGTATCTTAACAAAATTAAAATGAAAATGTGAGTTTACAGGCAATCTGTATCAGTGTTTAAAAAAAGAACTATTGGGTATTGGTTTGTTTTGTGAATTTTAAAGTTATTTTGATGTTAAAATTAGTTGTTGTTAATTAAGCCAGTGAATTAGTTTGGCTGGTTTAGTTTTGGATTTTTTCCCTTTTAAGTCTCCAATTTGTGGGAGTAATTTATTTTTTATTTAAGAACAAAATAATTTTGAGTTGTTGTTTATAAACACTTGAAAAAATACATAAGTATTGAATAAATTGAAAAACACTTAAGAAATTTATGCAATCTCATAAAAAGTGGACAATGAGACCACTGAGGACATACCTGGAGTGAGGCTGCTCAGCTGTGCTGTATCACAAGAACATTCAAAAAGAAATTACATAAATTGTGGTCAAAATCTTCTAAAATTCTGTGACCTTTAATCCTTGCCAATGAACTTGCTCACTTGAATACAATTTATTTAAGGGCAACCCAAGAGTGGGGGCAAACAGAATTGTTTTATATTTTGGGTTTTGCTACATAGAACAGTTGGAGATCACTTGCTTGTGTAGTTTTTATAATTTGGGCATCATCTCACCCTTCCCTCCCTGTTATTTCTATTACCGGGGAGGAAAACACAGAAAACAGTAAAAATAACACTTGATTGAATAAGACACAAGACAATCCTTAGTGGCACTGCAGCCACTGGATTTTGTTCTAGTGAGAAACCATAATGTTCAGCTAAAATACATAGAAAAATTGTTACACCTGGAGATGAGTTGTCTTTGTCATGGAATATTCAATGCTGCTGAGATTTGACATGGACAAAGCTTGGCTGAACTCCAGTTCTGCTCCTGGTGTGAGAAGGGCCAAATTCTACACTCAGAGCCAGGAGAGCCCTGTCTGAGCCCGCTGCTCCAGCCAGCTGTGCTCTTCCCATGGATTGGATGTGCAGCAAAGGGGCCAGACTCTGGGACAAAACAAAGCCAAGCCCCTGTTCACTATTCCATCTCTGCTGGAGCCTCCTGTGACACCTCTGTGTCTTCCCCCATGTCTAGTTTGAAGTTTAAGCAGCACCTGCTGGTGAAAACAAAGGCCATGGAAGTGCTGAGCCATCCTCCTGGAAGAACAGGTTTCATCATTACTCTGAGCTCTGGGTAAGCTGTTCTAGAATGGAATAAGCTGGGCTATCACTGTTTGGAGTAATTTTGTCAAGGTGAGGGCTGGCTCATTCCCAGCTCTGAAGGCTGAGTGTGACCCAACTGATCTCCACAAGTTTGGGAACTTTCAGTGGCTAGACTTTGGACTTGCAGATTAATCCGTTGACAGAATTAGTTAGGACTGTATCTTCCCACTAGAAAAATGGTTATTTTGTATAGTAGAAACCCCAATGTTACTGTTCATGTGAATTGATTTTTGAAAAGAGGTAAAAGAAAACAGGGAATAAAACTGGAATGCCTGAGTTGAGGAACACGTTTCACCACATACCATCTCAGGTAATTATGCAGGAGGAAGTGTCACTTGTGTGTGATATCTGTAAGTGAAGCAGTGTCTGTTTGAAATAGTGCTGCTGTCAGAGACAGCAAGGGAACTTCCCTAGTTTGGTACTGGGAAGAGAAGGATTAGACTGTAATGATTTCCCTTCTCTGTGATAACCGAATGCAATATAAAGTCAAGTACCTGACAAAGGGTACTTGAAAAGAAATTTTACCTTTCTTTCAGTTTAAAGCCAAAATTGACTTGGCAGTGCAGGGCCGTTGTCAAAATGTGTGACCAGTACCAATTCCAAAATGCAAGAACTAGCCACTCAACCTCAGAACATTACCACAAAACAGGTAATTGAATTACATTACATGATTTTTAGTAAAACTAAAGGAGGGGAGATTTAGATTAGATGGTAGGAGGAAATTGCTTATAGTGAGGGTGGTGAGGCCCTGGCACAGCGTGCCCAGAAAAGCAGTGTCTGTCCCATCCCTGGAAGTGTCCAAGGCCAGGTTGGATGGGGCTGGGAGCAGCCTGGGGTAGTGGAAGGTGCCCCTGCCCATGGCAGAGGGTGGCACTATATGGTCTTTAAGGCCCCTCCCAACCCAGGCCATTCTGTGATTTCACAATTTTTAATGTATAAAGTATTTAACATTCATAAGAGTACTGGAAGGTGGCCAAAGCAGCACAGTGTGAGTATGTTAACATTTCTCCTCACGAAAATGGACCTGAATCATCTGTTAGACCCCACATTTTCCTGACAAAATAAAGCATAATAAGTCACCACTACTTGACAGATGCAGATAAGAGGAATGGTGCTGACTGGAAACACCATTTGAAGGCTAAGCAGCAAATGGAAAAACCAGGAATTCTGCAGTGTTCAATCCTGCACAGCATTTACCTGGATAAGTAATAAAACGATTCGCAATTCCAAACTATTTTCTATAATAAGAAAATTTTTTTTTCATGGTAATGGGTGTTCTTTCATACCAGAAACAGGCTAGATACTTCATCAAATACTTTGTTGTCCCTGGGCCTCCTGTAGTGATAGGATGGGTGCGTGGTGCTGCAGCGGAGTTACAAAAGCTGTACTATTTTAATGCGGAAGGATGTGGTTTGGGGTTGGTTAATACACATTGCTTGACATATTTACAAGTGTCAGATTGTGTTCTCTGTTTATAAGACTTGTGCCAAAAGGAAGGGGAGTAACATGGGCCAAAGTACTTCCCTGATTGCGGGTGCCAGGATGTAACAAGCAGTTTCAAGGCTGTGACACTTGGACTGGATAAATTACAATTGTAACTGAACATTAATAATTTGTATTTGAAAACATTTTTTCCTCACAGTACAGGCCCAGTCTTTGCAAGACAGAATTCCTGCTCTGTGTGGCAAGGAAGGGATTGGATGGATGATGGATTTGTCAGAGGAAACACACGCACAGTAAGAACTCTGAGCTGGGTGGAACTTTTCTTTTGGCTTAAATTCTGTGTCTTAGTCTGTGTACGTAATTCAGGTAAATGTGATGCCTGTTTGTGGGAGCGATTTGTTACCATGAGGTAAATCCCAACAAACTCCAGTCAGCCATTGCAAGAGATGCTAATCTTAATTTATTGCCAAGAAAAGTAAATTGCAAAAAAGACACTTAAATGAGATTAAAATCACGATAAGGAAAGCTGCCATTGAGCACAGAGTGAGAACTTTTTCCACTGAGTCACATCATTGAAAATGTGCTGCATTTCTGTATTAAAGCTTGATCTGAAATGCTCCATATCTTCACCTGTTAAACACAATATTTGCTTTCTACCACCTGTGGAATTCTCCAGTCAGGAGCAACTCAGGCAGGTGAGCCTAAATCTGCTCCCACTGGTTCAAATCAACGGGTCATTACAAACAGTAAAAACGTTATTTGTGATGAATTATCTCTTTTAAACCGAGTATCTTCTTCTTGCAAGGTGCTGACTTAAGAGTTGGACTCCACAATCCTTGTGGGCCCCTGGCAACTCAGAATAATCTGTGGCTCTTCTCCAGACCATAATTATTTTGGGAATGAATTTTATTTGTTTATCTAACTCAGGTGTTCCCGAACTCCCTTTATAAAAAGCTATAGCCACCCAATGTCTTGGAAGCTGTTTCAGGTGAGCACGGGCTGGCTCCAGGACTGTGCAGAATGTGGGGTTAAACTCGGCTGTGAAGGGGAGCTCGGCGTGCCTTGATACCGCAGTGACCACGGATGAGTTTTGAGGCCTTTTAAAAATTACTTTGAGCACTCTCGGGTGCTGGGGAAACCCTCCGGTGAACCGCGGAATGGCCGGGATCAGGATTCCCCCGTGACGGGCACCCTGAGTGATTTCCCTTCGGCGGGCGGGACACGGTCCCCGTGCCACAGAACATCCCGAGATGGAAGGGACCCACCAGGAGCACACAGTGCAGCTCCTGGCCCTGCCAGGGCCACCCCAAAAATCCCCCCTGCGTATTCCTGAGCGTTCTCCGAGTGCGCCGGGAGCTCTGGCAGCCTGGGGACCCTGGGCAGTGCCCGAAGAAAACCTTGCCCAAGTGTCTGTGTAGCCCGTTTGCTCTTTTTGCTTTTCCTTGATGGGTAATAAGAGAATTCTGTCTGGTTCAGAGAAAGTAAATAGTAACTTTCCTTATCCGGTTCTTTAGGTATTTGGGAAAAGAAAAAAAAAAAAGAAGCTCCTTTGGTAAACTTGTAACATCACAATGTGAAACTGTTTCACCTTTTCCAGTAAGACATTGGTTTTCTTATGTCCTGTGGCACTTTGCGACTTTCGAGTGGTCCCCGGGGAGCCCGTTCAGTGCCCGAGCATCCTCCTGGGGGAGAACCTGGCGCTGCTGTCCCGCCTCCTGCCCGGCCCGGGCCGTTCCGGGCGCTGGCAGCGATCTCGGGCCGAGGGTCGGGACCCGACCCGGGACCCCCCGGCCCCGCCGCTCCCGAGCGCCCCCGGCGGGCGGCGGGCGCAGCGCAGCGGCGGCGGGAGGCGCCCCGGCGCCGGGGCCCCGCCCCCGGGCCCGTATCACGTGGTGCGGCGGCGACCAATGGGGCGGCGCGGTGCGGGCCCGGGCGCCATTGCTGTCAGAGCGCAGGAGGCAGAGCGGGCGCGGAGCTGCGGCCGCTGCGGGCACGGCCGGCACAGCGCGGGCGGACAGCGCTCCCTGCCCGGGCCGGGCCGCGCCCGCACCGCCGTCACCCCGCGGGCAGCGCCGACGAGGCGGCGGCGCCGGCAGCAGGAGCGGGAGGAGGAGGAAAACACCGTCCACGCACAGCCAGCGGCGGCAGCAGCGAGGGGCGGCCGGGCGGGGCGGGGAGGGGACACAGCGCCCCCCGCCCGCCGACGCCTCCGCACGGGGCCGGGACCGGGACCCCCCCTCGTCTCGCCCGCCCCGCGTCCCGCACGGACCCGCCGCCCTCCGCGCGACCCCCGACCGGGGGGGGCCGCACCTGGACGCGGAAGGGCGGCCCCGGGCCCCCCCTTCCTCCTCTTCTTCTCCCGGCCTGGAGGAGCGGGGGACGCGTCCCCCCCGCTTGCACCGGAGAAGGGCCTCCCGGCTCGAGGATTATCGGCGCGGGGGCGGGTAGCGAGGAGCAGCGCGCCCGCCCCGGCCTCGGCGCGTCCCCTCCCGGCCGCGGGGCCCCGCGGGGCCGAGGGGCCGGAGCGCGGCGCCCGCCCCGGGCAGTGACGGGGGTCGCCCCGGGGGTCGCCCGCCTTGCCCCTCGCCCCCCGGCCGTCCCCCCAGACATGCCCCGCCGTGGCGGCCCGGCTCGCCGAGGATCATGACTGCGGCAGCGAACTGGGTGGCGAACGGGGCCAGCCTGGAGGACTGTCACTCCAACCTCTTCTCGCTGGTGAGTGAGTGAGCGGGCGGTGGGCGGGTGGGCGCCCGCGGGTGGCTCCGCGCCGGGTTTGCCGGTCGGGAGCAGCTGCCGGGGGTTTATAGGCAGGGCCCGGGGCTGCTCCTGCGCTGGCCCCTCCCCCGGCCCGGTCCCCGTGTTTATTTTGCTCCTTAGCGTGGTTTGCTGCGGGTCTGTGTATCGCGCTCGCAGCTGGAGAGCGGGGAGGGGGCGGCTCTGTGTCCCCTGCACGACCATCTTCCCTGGGTAAACAGGCTCCTCTCCCCGCCTCCCTTGGCACTCCGTGCCCTGTGCGCTTTGTGCCACCGAACCGGGGGGTTTTCTCTCCTCTCACAATGACAAACGCCATTTCAGCAGCAACGAACGCTCATGTAGTGTGATCGACTGTCGGACTTAGCTCTGGGCTCCTGTGACGGCGTGTCAGCTGCTGTTACAGCCTGCTCTCCTCTTTGCACACATCGTGCTCGGGGGCAAGAGGTTAAAAAAAACCCCAAACCTTTTAATTTTTTCTTCTCTGAACAACAACATCGTCTGACAGTAGTGTGCCGGATTGTTTGCATAGATGCCGTCTGCCCATCTCACTGGGAACTTCCGACGTGGATGGCGTGATTTAATGTTGCAGAAATCATGATATCAGTTTTTGCTGGCTGTAGACCGGCAATTTAAATTTAAAATACGCCAACAATTTGTGTGTAACGGCAAAGTCATTTGGAAATACTTTGCGTTATTTTACCTGGCACGCACAGGAGCATTATCCCTTCTGGCTGGGCAACAGCTGAGTGAGCGAGAGGGCTGCTGGATCGTCGGGAGCCTTCCCGTGCTACAGGGATAATGTCGGAGGGGAGGAGGGACTTGTTCAGTGCGTGGTGTGGTGGAGTTAAAACCTTGTGATGCAACTTTGGGGGTAGCATGTGCGAAAGGATTGTGGTGGGTGCCCCCTCCCCGCAGCAGAGCTCTGCCAGAATTGGAGGTGGGTGCATATGTTCTTCTGATAGAACGGAAGAGATTGTTTTTAGCTCCCTTATGAAAATAAGGAGAGGGAAAAAAAGGAAATTGCTTAGAAATGCAAATGATCAAGCTTTTTGTTTTATGCTTTTTAACGTTATTGTAGTGTATTTGTTATTTTGTCTCAGGGTTTGTTTGTTGGTTTTTGGTTTTTTTTTTTTTTTTTTTGATTTGGTGTGTATTTTGCTCGTACCTTTTAAGAATCTGGAACAAGACCTGTAGTCTTCCGCTGCTAGAAACTGCCCCAAGAGCTTGTTCTGTGAGAATGATACATTTCTAACTTTGGCTTTTTATCGAATTGTTACGTTATGTAAGTTTGTATCGGTGCTTCTGTTTGAAGGCATGTAGTAATATTTATAAATATGTAGCAGTGCTCTGTGTATCGAGATGCAGGAAGGGTGATTTGGGGGATTGTTATGGTGATTTTGACTACGGCTGCTCTTAGCCGGGGAGGAAAATAAATCGGGAAGCATGAAGGGAACAATCGTATCTGATTGTAGAAGGGAGGCAGTGGAGGGTTTGCTCCTCACAGAGGTGTGAAGTCCCCGTTCATTAATGCAGACTGGAGTGTGTGTTTGGAGAGGCGGAACTTCTCCTGCAGTTGCAATCTGCAAATCTGTCACTGGTAAAAATAATTGTTGGCATGCAATTAGCATAAATTATAAAGTGAAGCTATTTCATAGTTATTGTGGTTTGGTTGCTTTTTTCCTCCCACCTGACTAGGCTAGGGAAATGTTCAATTTTAAATGGGTGTGTAATATCACTGAAATAAGTTAAACGAAATTCTTTTGCAAGTGGCTTTAATAATAATGAGTTTAATGTGCAACCCTTTAATCTCCCTTGTAATTTTGTGGGAGGTATCTGTGCCTTAATGTGGTGCTGTGTATGAAACTCTGTTTTTATTGTATTCTGGCTCCACAAAAATAAAAAAGGGGATCAAGTAGTAGTATTTTTAAAATACAACCGATGTGAAAACTGTTCAGAAGATTTATTTTATATTGTGTTAGGTTTTTTAAGGATTTATGTAGCAGAGAAAGGTATTGAAAATGGAAACACTGACTGAAAATATGTGGCCAGCACCACTGACCCTTTAACCTCAGATTGTCATATTCATTTCAAAATTTATGAAGTGTTTAAGCTACAGTATCTGGATTAGTAGTTAGGGAAACTTTTATTAATCATTTACTTTTTCGGTGTAACAGAACAAAATCTAAACCACTAGCTGATGGGAATCCATTCATTCTTTAACAGCGCAGTAGATTACAAATATTTTGAAGATTGATTCTGCTATTAGAAGTTGGGGGTTTTTCAACTGCAGGCTTTGTTTTGTGAGTGAATCACAAATAAATGTTCGTGACTGGAGAATTACAGTTCTGAAATAATTATAGTCTATCATGAACTGTTTGTTCATGGTTAAATAATATTCCTTGCCACAGACATTTGTTTTGTGGAAGCAGGAATGCTGTCTCCCTGCCCTGGAGAAGCCAGAGCTCTGTGTCAGCTCTGTCTGGTTGCTGTGGTGGATTTGGGTTGATTTAACAATTCATGATTTCTATTTTCTGTCAGCTGTAGACATGCTAGAGAGGTTAGGAACCTTTGCTGCTTCTGAATCTTTTGATGGGAAGTGTCTTCTTAAAGCTTTTAGTAACTGATTCTCTTTTATCAGTGATGTCCCGACACTGTGGAGGCCCTCAGTGGTGTGGGCTCAGAATGTGTCACCTGAGGGTCTGAAGTGAAGGTTTCAAAGTTACCTTTGGCTGTGCAGGTGCTGGGCTGGCATTCCATGGAATGTCCCTCTGGATTGCAGCACTTGGCAGCAGCGAGTGTGTGTGGTGTTCTCCGGCAGCGCGGGGACCCAGCGCCGCCCTGGAAGATGGGTTCGTGCTGGTGTGCTGGGGAACAGGGGTTAATGTGGGAGGCAGAGCCCCCAGCCAGCCTGCACACACATCCCCATCCTGCTCTGAGCGTGGAGCCTTTCCCAGTAAGGTGATGGAAGGGTCGGTTTGCATCTTTGTTATCAGAGTACTCCTCAAATAATAACTTGTTTAATCTGCTCAGTATAAAGCCTTGCTCATTAAAAATACACTTTCTGTCTGAAATTGCTGTTCCTAGCACAGCAGTAGGACAAATGATGTTTATCCTCACTCTGTTTTTGCTGTAGTCAAAATGTCTGCTGCTGCTTCTGAAAAGAATGTCTGTTTTGATAAACAGTATTTAATAAGCCATTGTATGGGCCAGTTTATTTAAATACTAATTAAGAGCTGTCTAATAACTATTTAGAGACAAAATGTTCTGAGGTAATATGCTTTGTATTAAAACTTCAGCCTCAGCTGGCAGCAGTCTTCCTGTGAATAATCCTTAATCATAAAAGTAGTCTTACTGAAATTAATTTGACTTTTCCTGTGAGTAAGGGTTACTCATATGACAGTGAGGGCTTTCATGAAGATGTTTCTTCAACTATCTAGGCTTTGGTGCCATGGTGGATCCAAAGACACAACTCAGTCTTGGGAAATTGGGGTGAAGTTGCATAATGTTGGATATACTGGAGCTGGAGAGTACGGCCAAGGGTGTCAGGAATGACCTGAAATTGGGAGGAGCTTTCATGGGGTAGAAACGTTTGGTACTGTAGGAATCTTCACGCTGGAAAAGACACGGTTGTGTTCTGGGGAAGTGAGACCAGGTTAGAGAAGCTGCTATGGAAGATGTCCCATGTTCTCGTAGAAGTGCATTCCTACAGAAGCCCACTGCCAGAAGGGTCCAGGCAGTGGGAATTGTGTTTGTTCTTGTTTAAAAGGCAAAGTTAAAAACAGTGAAGGCTGTCACTACTGTTGCTTTTTGCAGTTCACATCCAGGAACAGAAGTTGTCCCCTTTGATCAGTGAGTTTTGTTGATGTTTCCAGCATAAAATGAAAGGAATTAAAGCAATCAGAGGTGGCATTTGGCTTATTCTCCTAAAGGTTCTTCATGGCATCAGAAAGTGAAGGTTGCAGAGGCTGCTGTGAGCTATTCCTTGGTGTTGCATAATTGTCAGTAAAGGACTTCATAGTAAATGTTGATTGCTCAATGCCTTCAGTAGTAGTGAATTAACCAGTAGTCCTTGCTTGTTGTGTTTTCATAAATGCGGTGCTCCGAGCAGTGGGCTGGGATTTTGGCATGCTGAATGTTCAGCACTGCGCAGTGTCTATCTTGCTTGTTTGGAATTTTATGTAGGTGTGAATTTACATGCATAAATAATTAAGAAATGGAATTAACCTCTCAAGTTGTTCAAAAGTATTTGATTCTCTAGTTATCTTTGTCCTGAGTTTTATTAGGTAACAAGACAGAAGTAGAGGGATGACATTAGAAAGCTTGTTCACTTCTTGTTAATAAAAGATTATTTCAGGTTTTAAATCACTTCAGTGGTAGGTTTTTATTATGTCCTGTCAGAGTATTTGACAGTTTAATGGGACATGCCAGGGAGAGGGTTTGAAGTGAACAGACCCAGATTTGCAAAGAGATTGGGACAGTGACGTTCAGCCAGTGTGCCCTGCTCCAGGAGGGGAACTGAGGGATCTGTTTTGGATAACCAACCTTTTGGGAATATTCCCAAAAAATGGGGGGGGGGGTGCAGGAGTGACATTTGCAGCTCAGAATAAGTGTGCCCAAGCTAATCACGAAGAAATATTTGAGTGAGGTTTCCTTGAAATCCTGAGTATCTTGTGAATGTGCACATGTCCTGGGGCTGGAAATCCTTCCCCAGAGATTCTGTCCTGATTCTGGTGGCACTGTGAGTCCAGTTGTGTGACTGCTTTTGGGAACATCAGCACAAAAAAATTAATACCCAAATATCAGGGTGAAGCATCAAAAAATATCCTAGGTAGCTACACTTTAGGAACAAGAATTTTAATTTGGTGTAACACTATCTGGAAATAGATTTTTCTATTTTTCTACATTTTTAATACAGAATTGACATCATAACCCCAGTTCTCAAACACACCCCCCCCACGACTCATTTGATCTTGGATTTTTTTGCCTTCTTCTGAGAGTGCTTCCACATATGAAAGAATAAAGAAAGATCTACAGATAGAACTTTTAAATCCTTTCTTCTATTATTTTCCTTCTGGACAATGCAGTTCTTTTGAAGAAAATCTGAAGAAACTGAAAGTTTTGATCTTTGGTGGAAAAAAATAAGTGTGGTGCATATGAGATATATTTGCTGAGCGTGTTAACTTGAGTAACTTTGGTCATTAGATGAAGAAGGAATCTTTATGGATTTTGTTTTAATTTTTTCATCTCTCTAGTTCTCAGAAGCATTACATGAAAGGATATGTGTGTATGCAGATGCATTGCTTTTAAATACCAAAGCCCAGCAGTGTTAGGGGGCTGTTGTACTTTGTGGTGGGGTGAACACCTGGGCTGGTTTGAAGCTTCCTGTTCACTGAGTGAGAATGCACCTGTTGTCTCCCCTTTCCTTGATCTCTCTATGGAATGACTCCCACCTCCCCACCTGCCCCAGTCCACTTTTTTTTGCATCATAGTTGTGGCAGCACACTTTCATCAGGGTTTGGGTTTTGCTCTGCTCAGAGCAGGGATGCACTTAGAAATTTTGTCTTGCATCCCGTGGCTGGAATGGTTGGCACCTTGCTGCATTCCTTCATTGTCTCCCTGATGTTACACCTGCTCCCTCTGGCTTTTATTTTTCCTTGAGTGCTGGCCCCAGTGTATGCCAGGATCCCCTCATTATAGACTTATGTCCTTTGTTTTTTTCTGGTTGTTCTGTGGTAGCTGTGGAAGGTGACAGTTGATGTCCACAGACCAACAAAACCCCTTTTCCTGAGCTTATGTGGGATCCTCTGGACAACCCAGTAACACTGGGTAGGTGGTGGCTGTTCCCAGTGTTGTTAAGGCTGACAAGTGTAGTTTATACAAAACTTTGGAGTCTGTGCGTGTTCATTTACTGTTCTGTGGGTGAGTCGTGTACTTCGTTGTGTAGAGTCTGTCACGGTGACATTTGCATCTTGTTGGTGCCATAGTAACACAAATAATAAGCAAAAATACTGCTCTGACTGAAAACATGCTTGTTTTAGTATTAACTTGCCAGTTTTAAAAGTGCACAAGTGTTTCCAACAGAAGATCCCAACCCAAATCCAGAAGATTTGCTTATAAGGAGTATGTGTTTACATGGGGGCATCTTTGTTCCTCAGACCAGGCTGTTCCACTGCTTTCATTTTGAGCTCAAAGTATTGCTTTAAAAATAGATCCTCTTTTCTTGAGTTCCCTGACATCAACTGATCATTTTAAAGAGAAACCAGCTAATAAAAATACTCTGTTCTGCAGACCTCAAAATCTGGCTAAAAGCTGGTGTTGGGCTCCCTGTGCACACAGCAGTGGAGTGAGCACATGGGGCAGGATAAGGGGACTGGGACACCGGCAGTGACAGCCTGTGTTGTTTCCTGCTGTGGCCCAGCTCGTCACAGAGCTGTGCAATAGTGGATCCCAGCACTGTGAAATGATAATGAGGGCTGAGCAGAACCTGCTCTGATACCAGGGAAGAAGTTTAGCTTTTCACATTGGAAGGGTTCTCAGCATTTCCTCCTGTAGTGAGGAGCTGCCTTACTCACAAGTGTTGTAAAACATTTAAGCAGTCTTTCCTCTGGCTTGTGCTCTGAATATTCATTGATTTGGATGAATTCTGGCTCTCACTTTCTACCTTAATCTGTAAAAATACATTATTTCTCATTGAGTC
The DNA here is from genome assembly GCF_035770615.1 of Melospiza melodia melodia. Lineage (NCBI taxonomy): Eukaryota > Metazoa > Chordata > Aves > Passeriformes > Passerellidae > Melospiza > Melospiza melodia. The sequence goes on along the minus strand of NC_086213.1, from coordinate 6,573,771 downwards.
ATGTGTGGCTTAATCCACGAGCAGAATTGCAGTAGTGCATGTGGACATGTGGCTGGAGCTTTTAGTGGCATCCTTGCTTTTGTTTCTTTGAGATGGGGAATTTTATTGTGTGGTGCTGTTGTATAAGGTGCCCTGAGGCAATATTTACATTTATGTGACTAACACAGATGAGCTCAAACATACACAATGACCTTGTCCCTATATTAAGGAATGTATTTAATCAGTTTATGAAAATAGAGAAAAATGGCCAGGCTTCTATTACAAAAGTAATTAGATATGACACATGTATTTCTGTATCACTTCTTGTGAGTCAGTTACCTCAGCTTTCTTTAATCAGTGTTGCAGCTTAGTGTATTCTTGTTTGAAAATTATAATTACAGAGGAAAAAATTTGGGTTGCCCTCTCCCTTACATTTTTGTTCCTCCCCCTTCACTCTTCTTCCATGCCTTGGTGGCTCCAAAAAGGTCCATAAATTCATATTTAAGCCTGGAGTGTGGAGCTGACCTAGTGAAAATCTTTTCCCCCTTCTCTCTCCCAAGGCAGCTCTGTTCCCCTCATTCCTCTCTCCCCACCACGTTTTGGCAGTGGTGTGGATTGAACGGAGATCAAAGTGGCTTTGTAACCACAATCCGTGTCTTAGAGAAGGAAATTTAAAGCTTGTTCAGTAAAACTTTATTTCATTCATCTTTTAGCTTTAAAAGAGCTATGCTGTGGTCAGGGCCTTGTGGTTGCCTGTTCTTATGACTCCATATTTGCCCATAAAATACAATATTTTGTGAGAACAGAGGATTGAAAGCAAAATATAAAGGAAAACTCTTCTTTACCTATTGATCAGGCATTGGCAGACTTCCAGTTTTTGATAACAATGCATTCATAGCTGACAGCTATGAGAGGTAAGTGTCAAAATGTGTTGGTTTTTTACATTATAGACTTCTGACTTTTTACTTATAGGAGTCTCTGATTTACTAAGAAGTTTTCAAACCTAGTTTAACATATCTGCAGTCTCTCAGTGTTGGACTTTTATGAGTCTCACTTCATGTATGTCTGCAATGTTACTGGATTTGTAGGCGGCTGTGATGAGACACAAAATTAATTCCAGGAATGTTTTGTAGTGGCCATGTCAAGTATTTTTATAAAAAAAGTATTTTCTTTGCTGAGAGAAAAGGTGAATTGGTTAAATTACTTTATTCTGAAAAAGCTGCTTTCAGTTTTAGCCCAGTGTTTCTAGTTATTTAATTTTTCCTGTGTATTTTAATAAAATTTTGACTGGAGCTCTCTGTGAATTTCCATAATTCCCTTCTGGCAGGAGGTGCTGGATTCTTGTCTTTGCAGGAATGACAGTGAGAGAGCTGGCAAAGTGAATCTACATGACCAGTCATGCAGTGGCTTTATTTACTACTTTCCATATTACAGGAGATTCATACACCAGGATTCTCCAGGTGTGGGTTTTGAAGGGCTGAGGGATTTTGGTGGCTCCTGACAAGCTGGGCATTGCTGGGTGTCAGTGATGAGGACAGGGTGAAGCACCAGAGCTGGGGGATGGGATGCCTGTGCTGTTCCTGGCCCTCTATCCCAGAGCAGGAGCCTGGGTTGGGCTCCTTTGGGAAGGGAGAGAGGTGTGCGGGGCAGGGATGGACGTGGGTTAAAACCGAGCTTTGCTGGGCAGGGCAGGGATGGACATGGGTTAAAACTGAGCTTTGCTGGGCAGGGATGGATGTGGGTTAAAACTGAGCTTTGCAGGGCAGGGATGGACGTGGGTTAAAACTGAGCTTTGCTGGGCAGGGATGGACGTGGGTTAAAACCAAGCTTTGCTGGGCAGGGCAGGGATGGACATGGGTTATAACTGAGCTTTGCTGGGCAGGGCAGGGATGGACATGGGTTATAACTGAGCTTTGCTGGGCAGGGCAGGGATGGACATGGGTTATAACTGAGCTTTGCTGGGCATGCAGGGATGGACGTGGGTTAAAACTGAGCTTTGCTGGGCATGCAGGGATGGACATGGGTTAAAACCAAGCTTTGCTGGGCATGCAGGGAAGGACATGGGTTAAAACCAAGCTTTGCTGGGCATGCAGGGATGGACGTGGGTTAAAACTGAGCTTTGCTGGGCAGGGCAGGGATGGACACAGCTGTAAACCCGTGGGAGCTGCTGTGCTGCTCAGATGTGGGGCACAGGAATGTTCTGAGTCCTCGGTGCAGCTTTTTGTGTAATGGAAGAAAGGGAACCACAGTCTTTACCTCACTGTGCCAAAGTTTACTCTGCTCGGGTTGTTACTTCCTCCAGCCCACCCTCCCCCCTGCTTTTTTCTGCCCATATGTCAAATTACTTGGTTTGGGAAACAGCTGATAGTCCATTGTATGACTCTGATGTTTGACATTTCCTTCCTCTTTCAGTTAAAAAAATCTAGAAAAGAAAGCTAAATTTGGGAAGAATAGAGGGGATTCTTTTGTTTTCTTGCAGATTTGATTTGTAATTTTTTTTCACATGTTGGACTGCTTTTCTGTAGTCCAGCTTTCTCCAAGAGGGGACTTTTTAAAATTTGGAAAATCGGTAGTCAGTTCTGATTCTTTGTGAAGAAAGAAGTAAAACCTCATCATTCACCCTGTGTGAAAACAAGGGAGGGATACTCTGGCTGCTGGCAAGTTGCATCTTTATTTGCTTTTTTTGTTTGCTGTTGAAGTTTGCTGTGGTAGTTTCCATTTTATTATCTGTTCTCAACAATCTACTCAGAAGTTAAAATATGATTGATTCCCTTTTGTGAAGAAACTGTCTGAAGTGATGGAGAACTCAGAGATGCCTTTCTGTAAAATAGTGTCTGTGACTTGAGCTGTGGGGTGGGTCACTACCTTAACCCAGGGTTTGGTAATATGAAAAGAATTTCTTCAATTGCTTCTGTCTTTTGTCTTGGAGATGGCATTTTGCTTCCAGGCATTGTGTGCTTCCATACAGCCTGCAGGGGTAAATGTTCAGCTCTGCCCTGGGTAAACTTCATTCCATGTAGAATTATTAAGGTTGGGAAAGAGCTCTAAGATCAAGTCCTCTTCATCCCCTTTTCCCAGCAATAACACCTAAACCAAAGCAAACCCAGTCATGCCTTGTTACTTTTGGCTGCCATGGGTAGGTGTTTGGACATGGGTGAGGTTTGTGCATCCTCTGAGCCCCAAATTTCTGCCTGTTCAGTTTTGTTGTGCAGATTGGCTTTCCTGTTTCCCTGTCTCACTCCTGGTGATGGGATTCTGGCACAGCAGCTTCCCTGTTGTGTGGCTGTGTTGGTGCAAGAGCCAGCAGGACACGGGTGTGGAAGTGCCTGTGTGAGTCTCAGTGCCACGCTGACCTGGGACAGTGCTGCTGCCATCTTTGTTTCCTTATGTTCATGTCTTGAATATTTTAGGCTTGAAAGTATCTTTTCAAGTGATGGCTGAGTCTCAGCCCTTTGGCTTCCAGCCATGCCTATCACATTATCCTTTCCCATCTCTGCTGGACTGGGTTACAGTGGGGGAAGCTGCCAAGCCAGGCACCAGGGTGGAACCACGTTCTGAATTTGCTGGATTGGTTAAGGGCTGCAGATTTGCTAACCAAAGCCTTCACTGAAGGTGAAATATGTTGATGTAACTCAAAGGTCTTTAATCAAAAAATTCCTCTTTAATTCTTTGTTTTTAAATAATTCTTAAAGAGTTTTTGCAGTTAGTCCTGAATGACTATAAGTGCTTTTTAGGTGGACATTGGGTCCTGGCTGAGGGTGGCAGCTCTGAGGGTGACCATTGAGTGCTCTGTGTGCTGATGAGATTTTCAAGGTACCTCTTGGTACCTGGCTAAATGAAGGGGCACGGAACAGTGTTGTGGAATCACAATTTCAACAGTGTCCTGTCTCAGTGGTGGCTAGTGTTTGTTTGGCCTGCTGGATTTGCTGAAGTGGATGTAGTTGCACTTCTCTTGAATTATCTCCCAGGCTCTCTGTGTATTTGGTTGAGAGGTTTCTTGAACCAGGCAGATGTTTTGTAGACAAATTCTAAACTAGTATATAAGTTTTTATCCTAATACAAAAATTTCAGCCACCTCATTTTGGTTTGAGTCTGTGTTCTGCTAATTTAATTTATTATCTGGAAGAAAAACAGCAGCTGTTCTCTAGAGAACCTCAGTTTCCCTCTTGTAAACCAACCAGACTTAATCCATGGATGATTTTTTAACTATATGGAATATATATTTTTTGACCATTCCTGTAATTCTTCTGGTTTTGATGTTGTGAAACAAGAGCTGCAGTTTGTGATGAATGTGCAGAGCTGCAGATGAATTGTAATGGCCTCAATTTCTGTGTCACCTTCTGTTTCTTTTATAAGAATTTCTCACATTTGGTTTTGTTTTGCCAACCTGTTTTTGCAGTGGACTGGAAGAAGATACTTTCTCTTTCAGTGTGTCGGTGTGTGCTCATTTTCCTTCTGCTGTGCTTGATTGTAGTCATCTACTTTAGTATTTAACCTTGAATTTCTGTGAGGGTTTGGATCCATATCAGTAATTTGGGTGCTTTTACGAGATTGCTCTTTCTTTTATGCTTGCCACTCAAAAAGCCTTTGTTGGTAACTCCCGCATCTGCCAGAGCTGCTGAAATTTGAGCATTAGTATTGGAGTCCTTTTATATTTTCCACTGGGAAAGATGGTACTTGGTTGCCACCTCAAATTCTTTTTGAGATGAGTCTGATTTTTGTTTCTTTGAAAGAAGCAATTAATCTTTTTGGCTGCCTCCTCTCCTACATGGGCAAAGTCACCCTCACACTGGGGAGAAAGAGGAAAAAATACCTCATTTCTGTCAGTCCTGTTTACTTTTTAGGCATAAGAGCTCATGCTGTTAGTTTGTGCCTTTTAATAATGTGAAACCTATTATTTTAGAAATGCCTTGGTTTGCTGGTCTTGGATACTGTGATACGGGATCTCAGATGTCCCCAGGTACAGAAGTCCACCAGGGGATATCTGATAATAGGATTTTGGTTACAGCTAAATCCTTCTCTGAGACTTGCAAAGGTAAAAGATGACACACAAATGCCCTGACACTGTTGCTTGTCACAAACAGCTCTGGAGTAGGAGCATTTAGATAATCTGTTCCAGGGGGCATGAGGGAAGGAGGCATCATGGATTGCAGGGATTTATCCAGCAGAAAGCTGTTCCAGGCACATGTGCTGCGTGCACTGGCATGCTCACTTTCATGTTGGTTTTAAGAGCCAAGGAATAACAACAAAAAAAAAAGGTAATTTTTTCATCCTTCATTTTTAAAAGCTTGTTAGTGGCTGCCCTTTATCCCTTTTTTTCCAGCCACTTGACTGTGTGCTTATGCAGGGAGAGGATTAAAGTCAAACATGTCATTCTGCTGCTGCTCAGTTGCATACTAAGAGGGCTGAGGCTGAGCACTGGGCTCCAAAGCACAAACCATGGCAGGGTGTTTTTTCTGCCATGGGACACCCACTTCAGAATTAGCTATTTTTTGTTGTGCTATTCTTTGTCTATTCTTGATTTCAGAGCAAGTTTGGAGGACTCAGTGCAGTTATGGCAATACTTGGCCTCACAGCAATGTCCTTTTGAAGCTCATTCAGTGCATGCAAGGCCTCTGCACTGCCATGTGATCCCTCCCTCCTACAGGGGCAGAAGGGATAAGCCCTGAGGGAAGGGAACACAAACCATTCCTTGCTTTTTTAAAATGGAAAGCATGAAGAGGAGAATGTTAATATGTAGTTCAGGGAACGATCTGATTTCAGGAGACTCTGCAGGGCTGAGCTGGTCAGTCTGCTGTGAGTTTTCAAACCCCAGAGATCTTCAGACCCAGCAGACAAATGGGGAATGTCTGTGGACAGGTGCTGGCACTGCTCAGTTGTGCTGTGGGAATAGGAGCCTCTCTCAGGGTGTACAAACAGTCTGTAAAGCTGTGAAGACAACGAATTTTTTAGTTAAGCAATCTCCTCTATTCCTTCAATTCACTTGACAGGGACTTAGGCAGATGTTACTAAACACTTTAATTCAGTGTGAGAGGGGATGATGTTTGCCTCTTCCACAAGCAACACAGAGTTGTTTTTGTTACATTGTTATGGAGTAGTTTTCAGTCCTCCTGTCCTCAACCTTTTGTCTTTCCTTCCTAGTGAAGTGTATCAACATGACATAACTTTTATCTGGTATTTAAATGGCTGGAGTGGAGTGTGCAATGATATTTCGTTGCTGTGTGAGGATGATGCAGTGAAAGGAGACACTGTAACCAAAACAGATGGTGCTAATCTTGAGTCTGTCTGCAAGATCTTACAGCATTTAATTAAAATGGTAGTGTAATTCCCATGACACCTTTAACTACAGTTTAAATTCTTGGGCTATGAACTAAGGGCTTTCTTATGCAGATTTTCACTCATGTGAGTAGTCCTTAGTATGAGTCTCTGGTGGCTTCAGAATAGCTACTTACTTGAATGAAGCTCTCAAGATGAGACACTAATAAAACTGGCAAACATATATATGGCATTTACATGTTTTATGTTCCAATTTGAAGCATAAATTGTAGACTAAAGATACTTAGCAACTACTTTCCTATGTAGAAGCAAACAAAATTCTAGATTAGAGGAATTGTTTAGACTGAGCCTAACTTCAGAGGCTGGTAAATACAATGTTTTAAGGTACCCTGGGCAGCTTAACATCTTCTCCTAGGTTGGAAGGACATTTTATATTCCTTTGTTTAACTGAAATGTGTTTGTAGAAGTGATGAGGTGTGGTTTGGTTTTTACATTGCTTGCATTGGTTTTTGGAGACCATTTAAGAAAGTTATGTTTGAAGCACTGGGAAGACCTGAATTTGTCTGAGTGGCAACTTTTAGGCAGGCAACTGGGAAGTATTTTTATGCTTGGTTTTTGTTTTGTTTCAAATTGGAGAAGTGTGAAAAATAAAATGACCTGAAATTTGCCATGTTGAAAGTCTTTTAGAAAGCAGAGGTGGAGCTGAGGGCCTGTGTGATTGATATCTGGTTCTTTTATTCATTATATGATCTTACCTCCTTTCCAACGTATCCTTCCTGGTTTGAAAGTACCAGATGATTTTCTGCTCTCTGCAGCCTGACTCTGTCTTAGCTTTTCTTACTTTTCTGTATGATATGAAGCAGGGAAAATAGCACATTTATATCGTTTTAGTCATTGTTTTTGATGTAGAGAAGCGCAAAGTAGTTAAAAAATAGCTCTGCTTTATGCTTAGGGTGGCTAAATACAAGAATTTCTCAAACTTTTGATGCTCTCCCTCTTTCTCCTTCTGTTGTGTCTATAGTATTGTATAATCTCTCCAAGGGAGCTTTGTGTATTAAAATGTGTGGAATTACTCAAGTGATCTGGAGAAGTTAATTTAGAGTTGGCCTGTCCATTTCCCATAAAACTGAGGCCAAAAAGCATTTGGTGGAGATGAGAAATAAAAGAGGAGGTGGAAGATGGGTTTGTTTGTGTTCCATCTGCAAGGGCTGCAGAAGAGGAAAGCAGTCACAGTGGCTACCCAGCACTAATTATATCTTCAGGGTTGCTGGGAGCATGCCAGCACCAAGTTGTGCACTGTGAAATGTTACTGGGGAATTGTGATTTTTAGCAGCCTAAACTCTACCAATCTGAGTGGAGCACGATGAGCTCAGCAAAGACCCTCCCAGCCTGCCTATTATTGTGATTTAAGCCTGAAGGGGGAAAAGAATGAGAGCTTAGGTTTTCTGTCTCCTAGGAATTCACAGTGTGGATGGTGTCCTGGAGCCCTGAGCTGTGGCAGGTACATGTGGAGGTGTCTGTATTTAGGGCAGCAGGGTGTGAAAGAAAGTGCTAATTTGCTTTCTGTGTCTCTCTGCTTGTCTGTGTGTGTGCAGGGGGGATCAGAGGGTTGAACACTCTCAGCTCATCTCTTTTGAGGCTGTTTCACTCTGCAGGGTGTGATGATGGTCACTGAAACCTGAGTTTGTGTTCCTTTCCAAGGGACTCCGTGTGATCGCTCTAAGGCCATGCATCCGAATAAAGACATTGGCAATGCACTGTTTTCATTAATGCCTCTTTCTTGGGGATGTTTTGGGTGGTTTTGGATGCCTGTGTGGAATTTGAACACACTCTTCTACCCTGACAGCTGCTTTTGAAAACATCAGAAACAGATCTTTTTGTGTCTTGGGAATTACTCTGTAAGAAGTTGGATGTTAGTGAAGGGTTTGGGTATTACTGTTAGAGATCCAATTTCTCTGTTTCTTTACACGCTTGGCCCAGTGCATTTAGAACTGGCGTCTCACAAATATTCTGTGTCCAAGTGCAGTTGCTGAACTTAGAAAAAAACTCCATTTCAAAACAGCTCCACTTATCTGAGCAGTTAAACCCTTCACAGCACAGTCCTCCATAACACATGTTCCTTTATAAACCAAAGCAAAAATCTCATTTAATGCATGATTTGCTTACAGTGTTGGATAATAAGTATTTGTAAGTTCTTTGGGTTTTTTTTAGTCAAGCTTTTTAGTTTTAAAAACATTGTAGCAACTGCAATAAGCAAAAACTATGCATATGGGAAGAGATGTAAGAAACACAGTCAGTTACATCACCTGGCAAGAGTTCTGCTTTGTTCTGCATTCATCTCTAGCCAGTTGTGAGTTAAACAGCATGTTCACAGTTTTGTCCTCAGGTTGGCAATTTTGGTTTCTGTCTCAGTGTTTCAGGCTGCTTTCAAACCAGCAGTTCTACTAATCAGAGCATCTCTGCCCTCCCTGACCTGCTTTGCTGTCCTCAGACTTCCCGGTACAAGCATCTCTGTGGCTGTTTAATGAATCAGGTGTGGGGACTGATCTGAGTAGAGGAAAATGTCGTTTAATCCAACCCTTCTGGGTTTGAGTCAGCCCAGCTCAGTGTGAATGTCTGAGCAGCAGCTGAGTGCTGCAGGGAAGGCACCCAGGCCAAGCCTGTCCTGGCACCAGTGCTTGCTTGTGTTGGTTGAGGTGTTCCAGACCAGAACAGCAGTCTGGGTGCACTGAAGGTTGTGTTTTATCTGATTTGAGCTGTCCCTGACAGGGGAGATCCCACTCTGCTCTCCCTCCTCTCCTGGGGCTGCTCAGTGATTCCTTGGCTGCAGGATGAGCTGTCAGGGTGCTAAGCCTGGAAATGTTTGGCTTTCTCTTGTTTAAATTGGTGAAGTGATCCCATTCACGGAGTGATTCCATGACCAGTAGATCCAGTGTCAGACTGGGACATGGAAATGCATGGCTGGGGCTGAGGAGGATGAGGCTGTGTTGGGTCAGCCTGAGCTCACTGCCACTGAAGCACAAATGAAACCACATTTGGCTCTTCAGAACAGTTCCCAGAACCACAGCCCGCTGCTTGTCTTGTCTGTGCAAACCCTGCTACAGATGGAGGCCTCTTCAAACCAAACTGTTGGTTTGTTTAAAGAAATTAATGTAAATAAATCCCCATGTGGATGCAGATCTTCTCCCTATAGTGTGTTAAATGCTTTACACAGCACATCAGTAGAGGCGTAGAATGTGTGTAAGTGTTTTGGGTGTAGTCTGCTCTTGTGTATCCCTTCTGGATTCAAATTTCTATTTGAATTCTGTTTTAATTAACATGAGGACACAATCCAGAAGTTCTGAGGGATTAGTACTGATGCTTACCTATTAAAAATTTAAACAGAAACAGACATATCCCAATACATGTGCTGAACCACATCTCTGCAGCTCAAACTGGGAAACGATGTGTGAGAGCTCATTTAATGCTGCTGCTGAGTCCAAAGCCCCAGGACTTCTCTCCCTTTTTTTTTGAGATTCTGTGTGTGGGTGGGCAGTGGTGTGATCCAGGTTAGTAGTTTATCATTCCTCACAGTCCACAGAATTACAGACTCCAGGAGTTAGCACAGAATTAAATTGGGTGCAGCTCTGCTGATTTCACTGTGCTTTCCTTGACTCTGTTTCATCCCTCCTCGGGGGGGATGTTGGGGTGATAGCTCTGAGCTGGCAGGAAGCCACAGGAGCCTCTTTGCTCTTTGAAACAGCTGAGCTCTGGCTTTTGCTGTGTGGATCAAGCGAGTGCTGCTCTTGGGTAACGTCCTTTGTTCAGTTGAGTTTTTTGGTTTTGGTTTTCATCATCTTCCTGTTCCAAGGTCTTTGTGACTTAGCATACGTTCTTAGCTGGTTATGGCACAAACATTTAACCTTTTTTCACAGGTTGCCTATGCTGGTAGTAATTCTTGGTGTTTTGTGGTCTGTAGTTACTTTCATTGTCCTGTTCCAGAAGCTCTGCCCATTCCTTTTCCAAGCTATAGCTGGGGATGCATCTAGAGCAGATGTAGATGTTCTGGAGGAGTGCTTTTTCTTAGACTGTTATTTAGTGTCTGAGGTGTTCTAGCACCCTACTATGGAAAAAATAACTTTACTCCTCCCATTTTGTCTCTTCCTCCTGCATTCCCCTGCCCCTATCATGCCAGGAAGGTGGCACATGGCTGTGTATCTCAGCCCCTCTGGACTATCTTTTCCCATTTCCTTTTCCCTAGTTCCCAACCCTTTGGATGGCTGATCAGCATTTCTGTGTGAGTGCAAGAGCTGAGTGCTGGCTGTAGGGAGCCTCCAGCTGGGACAAGCCAGGACTGGTGTCCTGCTGGCAGGATATAGGATGGCAGGGTCCCTTCTGCCCTGTGGAGCTAAACATGTCTGCTGGTTTAGGGGTCTGCAGACAATAAACCCAATTTCCTTGCTGTTCAGTGTTCCATAGGTTTTTGCCCTTCCCAGTGCAGTACTGAGTGGCCATGTGCCTGGTGAGGCCTCTTCAGAGTTAAATGGGCAGTCTGGATAATCAGTGTTTGGGGAAATAGTCCTTGAGGCAGAGTCCCAGGGACTGCAGCCATGGGCCAGAGTCCTGCAGTGCCAGGCAGTATACAGGAATAAGGTGAAACTTTTTCAGAGAATGTATTTACAAGATCCAAGAAATACTCGTGGTTTTTGCTCTGTTGTTGGTATGATGAACATCACCTTCAGCTCCTCAGCAGTTCACCAGCCACCTCTTGAACCAGGCTGGCTCCTTCCACCTACTGTGGAGGGCAGAAGTAAATTTTAGAGTTTAAACTTGTAAATGGACAAAGTTTGTGGACTTGAAAAAGGAAATCCTATGTGTGATGGGGAGTTTGGGTTTTGGAGGAGAAGTTGAATGTCCTCACACAGGTGATGACAATGGGAGGAATACATGATCTGCAAGTCTTCAGTTTTCTTTAGGAGTAAAAAATCATTCATGCAGTCAGTGTTTCCAGTGGGGGTCTCTCCCTTGTCCCTGGCAATTCCCCCTCTTGTCAGAGGTGTAGCTGCTGCCCTGGAGTGTTTGCAGTCCTTGTGGCAGAGCAGCTGGCTGTTCCTGCAGGAGCACTTGGGAGCTGAGCACCAGCTGCTTCTGGGCAGCCAAGGGAAGGTGTGAACACTGGAAATGAAGCAGTGGAGGGAATAGCAGCAGCAGGAATGTGGTAACAGGTAGAGAGCAGAGTACAAGCCCACTGTGAGCAGGGTATACACACACCAGTTGTGTTTGATAACAACCAGACTGTCCTGGGAGTATTCCCTGTCCTGTACTGGAAAGTGGAGAGAAAGGGGGAGGCTACAACAGGGATGGGGCAAACTGGGAGTGGAGGAAAATCTCAGAAAAGCAGAACAGCCTTTGTTGGAAGTGACCCATCAAGATAATTGAATCCAACTCCTGGCCCTGCCCAGGACACCCCAACAATCCCACCCTGTGCATCCTTGAGAGCATTGTCCAAACACTCCTAGAGCTCTGGCAGCCTTGGGGCCATGCCCATTCCCTGGGGAAGCTGTGCAGTGCCCAGAGAAGACCTTTCCCAAACATCTGGGTAGCAAATCTGTTCGTTTCATTTTTCCTTGATGGTTAATAAGAGAATTCTGTCTGGTTGAGAGGCAGAAAATGGCAAGTTTCCATATTCTGCTTTTGTTCATTTGGACAAAATAAAAATAAAAATAAAACCCCCATTTGTTAAACGGGTAATGGCTCAATGTGAAACTGTTTCAGCTTTTCCAGTAAGTCACTGGTTTTCTTAAGTACTGTGGTGCTTTGTTTGTGACTTTCCAGTGGCCAACTTTTGGGCTGACACTGAGCTCACGTGGCCACCAAGCAGCCTGTAGGAAATGAACCTTATTCCCTCTCCCTGTTTTTTTTTCCTTTCTAACTTGTAAGATGACAATAAGATAACAATAAGGCTAGAAATGTAATGAAGCTGTTGGAAATGAATAGAATAGAAATGAATAGAAGTGAGTCAGGTTGTGGTGAAAACCTAAATGCAGGGGTAAGCCAGGTTTATTCAATGCTGTTTCTAAATTCTTTTCCTTGAAGGGGAATATATGAATAGGAGGATTTTTGAGCTTGAATTGAGGAATTAACCAATGAAAATGAAACAAACTATGACAATAACTAAATTATGAAGCGATCCAATGACTCTTTTCTTCCTTTTTGTTTCCCATAGGCCGAACTCACGGGCATCAAATGGCGTAGGTACAACTTTGAAGGCCATGGGGACTGTGGGCCCATCATTTCAGCTCCAGCCCAGGATGATCCCATCCTGCTCAGCTTCATCCGCTGCCTGCAGGCCAACCTGCTGTGCGTGTGGCGCCGGGACGTCAAACCCGACTGCAAGGAGCTCTGGATATTCTGGTGGGGGGACGAGCCCAACCTGGTCGATGTCATCCACCGTGAGCTGCACAGTAAGCCACTCTTTGCTTCTCAATTACCTCCATTCTTTCCAGTGAAAAAGGATTTATTTTTTTTTTAAATGCTTTAACTTGCTACCTTATGGGATTTTGTCATAGTTCATGTTTTAAGACCTACAGGAAAACAAAAATCTGTAAATTTGACTTTTCTTGCTGCATGATAAAACACAAAGTGAAAGTTGAACTCAGGAGACCTGTAGTCAATATCATGACTTGGATTTTTGTTGAGCCTCTGAAAGTAGAGTAAATTCTAGTTCCAAGGGGTGATGATAATAATAATGATAATGATAATAACAATACCTCAGCTCTGACATAAGGTAGTAGCTGATGGAATAAATCACCTCTCCTGTACAGTCAGGTGAACTCCATGGCACCCCAGGTAAATCTGTGAGGTCAGGACTTGCTCCTTGCTCGTGCTGCAGGATTTGAGCATGATCCAAGGCGAGTTGCAACAAGTGAGTGGAATAGGAGGCAGGAAGAGGCAGGTAGGTCAGAGGTGACAGTGATAATTTGGTGATTATAGGCTTTGTGCAACTGGGATTGTCTTCAGAGTCACCAGAATGTGGAGCCTTAACATGATTAAGTTACTTCTACTGTATCTGCTGTGATCCTGTTTGGGTTGACTATATCCAGCGTGTATTGTTTACTTTTCAGTGATGTATTGTTGCTATGACAAGTCTTAGTTTGCCTGAGCTACAAGGTGCTTTATTAGGCTGATGAATTTCACCTCCATTTTCACCTTGTGTCCTGCAAGAAAACAACTGAAGTTCACCAGTTCTGGAATAATAACAGTAGTTAAAAAAACCCAAGACAATCATAAGGATCAAGTTCCTGTTTCTTGCAATAACTTTTTATCCTTGTGGCCTTTAGAACTTCTGGTGACTGGGTGATAAAATTTGTTTCAAGTACACAGAATATTTTGTTTATCAAGTGTGCTTGAGTTGTCCCTTATCTCCCACCTGTACCCTGCACTGTTTAGTCCTGGGTTATGGTATATTCATTTATTTTCATTCTGTTCTAAGCACAGTTCCAAACTTCCTCCTTTCATGGCTGCCAGATTGTTTATTTGGCACCAGAGCCTGTGAAATCACAGATATGGAGGCCTGAGTACCGTGGGGCGTGTTCCACACAGGTAGCCCTGTGATCATGTATAATTAAAGAGATGGCTCACAAGTGCTGTGCTGAGCCATTCCACTGACATGCATTTTTTATGAGGCACCTGTTTTGAATGAGGGAATGGGTAATATTTCTACTTACCCAGCAAAGCTTTAATAATATATGCTTTTCTCTTAGTGAAATATAGTTTATTAAATATTTCAAATGCAGTAGATGGGACTTAAGTGTCTTTTTATTTGAGGAGAGTTGCAGGTGATGCTTCTGCTTCTGTAAATTGATGGAGCTTGTTTATATCTGACATCTTGGTTACAACAACATGATGCTGCTTCCAGTGGTGGTGGTCTGGAAATCCACTTCAATGTCTGGACAGCTGAACCTGCTTCTGCTGGGTGCACTGTGGGGCAGAATAAAGCAAAGCAGCACTGTCACACATTGTCTGCCTGGTTCAAAATTGTCTGGAATCACAGAATTATTTAGTTCAGAAAAGACTTCCAAGGTCATTGAGTCCAGCCTGTGTCTGATCCCCCAGCTGGAGCACTGAGTGCCACATCCAGGTGTTCCTTGGACACCTCTTTTTCTCCAGGCTGAGCCCCTTTCCCAGCTCCCCCAGCCCCTCCTGGGGCTGCAGCCCCTTCCCATCTCCATTCCCTTCCCTGGACCTGCTCCAACCCCTCAAGATCCCTCCTGAGCTGAGGGGCTCAGAACTGGACACAGCACTTGAGGTGTCCCCACATCCAGGCTGGAGCCTTCAGAGCAGTAACTTCTGAGTGGAATTCAATCTGAAACTCGTTTGTTGTCATGTGTGCAAATCCTACAAGGATAGATTTCCTTGTTCTATATTAAAAGCACATTGAAACACTTGTAGTGACTTATCAGATATAGTTCAAAGTGATGTAAATTGTGTAAGTGTTGTACATTTTCTGCTGATAGAGCTGTTGGGCTCTGTTCAGTACATTTTAGAGTTCAAACATCAGTATTGACAAAATATTGAGCCTCAAATTCAGCCAGAACAAGGCATTTATGTCCATTGATTCCTTGAGATAGGACAAAGGACACAGTTTGTGTTCCTGCTTCATGCAGCCAGAAGGCAAACTTAACAAGTTTATTCTGCTTTTTATGGTATAAACAGGCCACAATACTGAACTATTTGATAGTTGCAATTAGCTTCCTGAAGATATAAAGGGCTTTTCCATGTGGGCATACAAACAGAAAACAGGAAAGTTACTGAAGCAGAGTTTTCCTTGCCTGTCAGCTGGGCCAGGGTAACCTGATGCCTTCTTCTGGTATAGCCTGCTCAGGAAATGAGCTGCCTTGGCTTAAAATGCTGTTCCTGCAGGTTGGATTGTCACTGTGACTTAAGAGTTCCATGGCCAGAACTTTGTTGTTGTGCTGTCACATCTTCAGGAGCACAAGTCCCAGGAATGTGATGCTGCAAATCCAAGAGGAAGACTAGAGTCTCCCCAAAACATTGACATCTGAGATATAGGGACTATAGAGAATAATGCCTGTTAGTAAGATCATGAATTCTTATCAAGAATAAAGTTTTGGATGCCTCGGACTTGTGTGTTGAAGGTGAAATATTGATAGCTAAATTTTAAAGAATTTAATTTTTAAATATTGTTTTATTAATTCAAGTCTAAATTATAATTTTTGATTTTTTTTTTCTGGATAAGAGAGTCACTGCAATAGTGCTGTATGATATTTACTGCTCTCAGTAAACAGAGGAAAAGTCCAAACTGAGGCTTTGCTTTCAGAAGCACTTCAAAAACTTTTGCTCATGAACTCTTTATCTTTATAACATTGAAGATTTGGTAAACAACAAATCTGCCATTAATAAAAGAATTTCAAATAGTCTTAAGAAAACAACTTAGTGGTTGTAAACAGGAGGTATGAGGAGAGTTGTTTATGTAGTAGCTTTCCAAAACTGTGGATAATTAAATGCTGTCATGGGAGATTAAGTAAAAACAATTATTTGCAGGGCAGTTGTAGATCAGTGGAGTGGTTGGATTAACCAGGCAGCTGGGAACTTCAGAACTGTCTCTTGCACATTCTCCCACATTTCTTCTTCCTGCCAGCCTTGACTGTGGTGTTCTGGTTTTTATTGTGCTGGCATTTAAAACTGGATGAGAGGTTGAAGACCTTTATTCAATCCTGGGTGGAAAAAGCTGATTAGGGTGGGGTCAGTGAGTGAGGAAAAACTGGAATGATTCTGTAAGTCTGAAAAAGTTGGGCACGCTTAAGTTTGTTGCAGTTTGGTTTTCTGAAGGATAAATGCTATTTAATGATATTGCCTGGAGAGGTTTGGCAACTGTTCCAGCTCTGGTACCTTTCCCCACAAATCCATTTTTTTGTACATCACACAGAAGAAGTGGAAGGAGAGGAGGGAGTGTCTGACTGTTGGCAGCGTTTTTGACAGGAACGTTGTGGATTTGCAACTTGCAGAGCTCTCATTTGCATTTGGTGACCAAATACCATCTGGAGCATCACAGAGAATTTAGACTCAACTCTTGGGTTTTCTTTCTTCTCCCACCCCTGCCCTATACCCTGTGGGTTCCACAGAGATTATAGGGAAGGAAGATCTGTTCCTCAGTTCCCTTCTTGGCTTTTGCAAAGAGCACTTTGCCCTGATACTTTACACCACTTCAAGAGTTAGACTTGATGATCTTGTGGGTCTCTTTCAATTCAGAATATTCTGTAATTCTCTGACAGTTTTGTCTATCAATTTAGAATCTCTGACCTGGATTTATGGATACATTCCACTTTGTCTGCTGCATTTGTGGTACGGAATATTGGAATTCTCAGGTTTAATGCAGGGATTATGATATGTACCACTACTGAGAATACAGGTTGGTGACTGTGAGCACAACACTGGAGGTGGACTCTGGAATGCTGGCAGGATGTGAGACAGGAGCTTGAAAAGTAATAAATTCTGGGGTTTTGGTAGTTCTTTAGGTAAAACTGCATCTTTCTATCCGCTTAGTAGCTTGTGTGCCTGAACTCACTGATTCTGGTAGGTATTTGGGATTTCCATCTATATATTGCACTTGATCCATTAATTTCTGGAGCTGCTTCCCCAGAAAAATGATACTATTTCACTTTCTGCTGTGTAGAATATAAGAATTGGGATGGAAATGCTTATGAAGAATAGATGATCTTGAATGAATTAGGCAAGTCTTTCCTGAAGGATTATTGTACATGATCTTTGCAGCTTGGTAAGTTTAAAAACGTAGCTGAAATTTGAGCTATGACAGGAAAAACCTGGAGCTTCAGCTCGTTCCTGTTTATGAATTCTTGGCATATCAGGCTGGTGCAGCCGTAATCCCCTGGTGCTGATAAAAGTGAGCAGGGAAAAATGCTGCCTGTAGGAAGAGCTGTGTGCAGGGCACCCACATTAACCCACATGGTTGTGCCCCAAAATTAATTTTCTTATTGTTTCTCTACCTGAAATTTGCTGATTTTTACCTACAGCAAAGCAGAACATGTCAGCTCTGTTTTTAAAGATTTTTTTCCTGAGGAGAACAACTTGCCCCAGAACTCAATTTAGTTGTTTTTATTCCTGCTAGGAAGGGTTCTTGAAGCTCCCTTATGAACTGCCAGATTTCAAAGTTTCATTTAGCAGTCAAGTCAATGTTTAACCTGTAAATGTTTAGTAGTTGGTGCTTGTCAGCATTTAGTAGGGATTAAAAGAAAAATAATGGAAAATTTGGAAAAAATTATATTTTTTGGTTCCACTAATGTAAAAGAGAATAAAGTAGTGAAAAAATCTACTTTCCATCTCAATTTGAGCCTATTTAAGATTCTTTCAGGGTGCTATATTATTTCTGCAATTGTGAGGAACTGGGAGCTCTGTCAGGAATTAGAGTATCTTCGAGCTGTATGTAGTGAGATAGGTTAATTATTGAATGAGAAGATGTTCCTGTCTATTCAAACACATTTGAGGTGTGGGAAGCAATGCGTGAAATGAAGGCTGAGCCCCCTTGCTGTGCAATGGGTGTTCAAATGAGAGTGCTCCTCAGTCTTTTCATTCTACCATGAGATTATGGCAGTGGGCAGGAAGGGAGGGAGTTGCTGCTGGAATTGTATTACAGCTGGCTTGGAGAGTTCCTTGGATTTGCCCAAAGGTTATTCCTGGGATCCCTGGGCTTTGGTGAAACCATGGGATGTGTATTACAACAATTTTCTGCACTCTGAGTAACTCCATAAACCCCAGAACTCTTGTCATGCCCAGTGGTACCAGGAAGGAGAGCAGCCAGGGCATGGAAAAGCAGTTCATGAACAAGGAATAAAGGATCTGAAATGCAAGGCTTTTGGAAGGCTTTCCATTTAAAAAGCAGCAATGAATATCAAGCAGCTGAGTACCACTTATTAATAATTTGAAGTGAAATCTGAAAATGGTTAATTGCCGGTTCTTGAGCGCAGAGTGGAATTAACAAGTAGGTTCCTGTGACAGAAGACTTTATTGGAATATTAAGTTACTGAAAAGTCTGTTTCTGGCTTGATTATTTTCAATAAGATAAGTAATTTGCATTTTCTTAATTGCCTAGCATAGATTATTCCCAAAGACATGAAAACAAAGTTCAACTTTTCCTTTCTTTTGGCAAGAAGATGGGATTGAAAAGTGAATTCCTACTTTCTCAGCCCGCAGAATTGTTCTGTGACCCTTATATCTGACACTGGTAATTGGTGTCCAGTGATTGCCAGTTGAAGTTCAGCTTAGACAAAATAAACTTTTTCTTTTAAGCAGGCATATTAAATGAGGTTATTATGCCATCATTTGGGATTAAGGAATTGCTTCATGGGAAAATGCCAACTCCTTTTATACACATGAAGTTGACAAGAGCCTTATTGTGTCTGGGCGAGATGTCTTCATTTTGTTTTGCTTTCTTTTAAAAATAAATGTTCTTCCCACCACTTCTACTCCTTTTTCTTGAAAGCTGGTTTGTGGGAGTGTTAAAAAAAAATTAAAACTGAGTGCCCTGTTTGGAATTCTGATTGCACTTACCTCTGCCTTAATTCCTCTTCCCTTCAGTGATTTTGTCTCCATGAACAGGGAATCTCAGTGTTCAGAGCAGGATCCAATGAGTACATGTGGCATTTGTGAATTCATTACAATTCTAGTCAAGAAATGGACCTTACTGATCCTTGTGGGTCCCTTCCAGCTCAGGATATTTCATGGATCATTCTCACATAGTGTGTTTTCCCTCTTCTTACAGCTGGCAAAATCTAAGGCTAAAAAGTTATTTAAAAGTCTGAAATCTACCAAAGGGCCATATGTAAAAAAGCCTAATGCTTTTTGTTGTTTTATTTTATTTGTATCCCTCAAGAATTAACATCTTAATTTTGTTCATGGCTGGGAATTTGGAGGTTTTCCTGTTGATTACAACAAATTACCTTCTGGAAAGAGTTTAGAGGAAAGACACTGATGGAAGGCAAAGCCAAGAAGTTCTCTACTGAATCCATGTGCTTCCTCATAATCTTTCTGCTTTCTAAATATAAGCTCAGTTTGACTGAAATAGTTGAAATTTTGTGTCATTAACCTTTAGGTTTTATTTGCCACACAATACTTCTTGTTTTTTTCTGGTGTTTTTGTGAGAAAAAGAGTTGGTATTCCAGAGGAATATTAACAGCTGCCTTCTGGAGGGAAATTTGATGGTTCTTTGGCAGAACGGTTTCAGCAAAGCCAGACTGAGAGCAAATCCAGGATATTTAAAGTGGGATAGAACTGTGTAAGTAGAACTGCCTGGAAAGCACTGGAATTCCAAGCAAGGCTCCAATAGCTGGGAATCCCTCCCAATAACAGCAGAGTGAGGTGTTACTAATGAATCCAGGAGAACTATTGTGTAAAATGGGCTTGGAATTAACTGGAGTGCTGAGAACAAACTCAAGTCCAAATTTTGAATGTAAATAAAATTGATGTGTTACCACAGGCAATTTGGTGAACCACGTAATTAGGTTTTTTCCATGAAAAATGAGACATTATGCTGCAGCTGCAGCAAAGCAGTATGTAAAGGATTTATATTCTAGTTATATGAAAATTAAACAATCATTAAAAGACTGTATTTTTTAAAGTGCTGCTTGGGGAGGGGGGAAATGAAAAAAATCCAATCAGCAGAATTTATTTTTCAGCAATGTATTGGGCAATATCAGCCTCAGTAGTTGATGTTTTTTCCTTTAGGGAATCTCTTTTTCCAGTGAAATGAACTCACTTAACTGTGTGAAGTAAATCTACGTTAGCTTGAAGTGAAATCTGCATTAATAGGGCTCATTACTAATGTTTGTATTTGGATGTATTGAGTAATTCTAAGAACACAGGGTAAGCTCTACTGGAAAATTTAGACTTTAAAAATAGATAAATGCCACCTTCTGAAGAAAATGATTAAAAAACTGCATACAATTGTATTTTGGTAATGGCATTTTTAGAATAATTAATGAACTTTAAGTGACAATGATGGTGCTGGATTGCAAACAGAAAACACTGAAACACAGCTCTGCTGATGTTAACACATCATTCCTCTTAAGAGAGACATGGTTTTCATTATATAAAAGTCACTTTCTTTATAATGAAGTTCCTGTTAAAGGTCATAAATCTTACTACAGAAATCTTGTACCCCAAGCCTGAGACTGGTTTCATTTTAAGTGGGCTTCATTATACACCTGCACTTACTTATCCTGGGATTTGACTGTAATCTGTAGGACAAGTGCCTTGGATAGCTGGCAGTGTGTCCATGTGGCAGTTCCCAGATGTGATCCATGGCTTGGGGTGTCAGTGATCAGCCAGGAAAATGAGAGGGAGGCAGCTTTGGAAATGTGAAGTTTGTTCCTGATGTTCATTGAAACCTCAGGGCCCTGAAACTGGAATATGGCCTTTCCAAAGAAGCAAACCAAACCATATTTCTGCGTGGAATGAAGAGAGGAGCAAGTGGAAAACAACTGAGTACATGGGATAGCCTAAGAATGAGGGTGGGTTCTTACCTTTGCTCTTTGCCCATGGGAAGTGGGAGTTTCAGAAGGAAAAGGCTGGAGTTGTGCTGTTAGTTAAATATTAGTCTTTTGGTTAAAAAAAACCCCAAACAAACCAACCAAGCACCCGTGTGTTGCAGTCACTCATATAATGATAAGTAGAGCTTTGAGAGGAACAGTGTAAAATTGATTTTCCAAGGCTGAAATGCTCAGTAGTTTGAAGAGAAGGTACAAACCAGAGGAAAGGCATGCTGCAGGGTGGGCACAGCTAAAATGCTTTTGCCTCTTTGTTGATGTGAATCACGCTTAAATGTGTCTTTGGAGCTGAGCAGGGGCTGCAGCCCGGGTCTGGGTGCTGCTTTGGTGCCAGCAGTGCCCTGCAGCTGTCCCTGTGCTCCCTCAGCTCACGGCTGCTGGGAGCTCAGCACAGTTTCAGTTTCTGTTCCGTGCTGAGGGCTGGGAGCTCCCTGAGCTGCCTCTGCCTCTTCCCAGCCCTGCCTCTGCCTTGGCACAAGCCCAGTGCTGGGCTGGGCCCTGGCACAGGCACCTCCAGTGTTCCCTGGCTGTCCTGACAGCCATTCCTGCTCCACCTTCACAGCCCTGATCTCTCTGCTCCTCCTGGACAGTGTCTGCACCAAATCCTGGAACATTTATTGCTTTGGAATAGTCAGTGACCCAGAGGAGTCAAACTGAAATGCTTAGAATTTTTATAACAAATTGATGGGTGGATCATACATATAACCAGGCAAAAGTAGCCCCTCAAATTCATGGAGAAATTGACATGTGAATTTACTATATTAAAGTGCTTATGTTGATAAACTTGGTTTTAGAAGGTGGAGCAGAAGGGGACAGGTGTGGCAGTTTCTAAGCAGGAGATAAATATCGGATTTGCAATAAAAGATTTCTATTTCGTAGTTGTTCCATGACATTCTGGTTGCTTCTGAAACACAAGTAATAGAACACCTTTCCCACCAGGGAAACTTCCAGTTATAGGTGATGAAAGGGTCTTTGTATAGGATTTTTTTTCACTGGAATGGCTTTAACAATTTAAAGTACTTATTCTTTAAAGCTCTCAAAAGAGATGGGAAGTATGGACAGTGTTATTGCGTCAGCAGGAGCAGCAGGGCTTGGAGTCTGATGGGTTTATGGTTCTGGGGAGCTGGAAGGAAAATTTCTTGTTCCCTTTGGAGTTTGACAAAATTTATTCTATGCAATACTTGGCGACATATGTCAACAAAATTCCCTGGAATGTTTTCTCTAAGGGAGCTGAAGGGGAAGTGTGTGGTGTTTGTCTGCCCTGTCATTATTTTGTCTCTTCTATATGGAAATGATGCGATTTCTGATATTATGGTAATGAGCAGTGTGACTGGAAAGCAAGTTTGGCTTCTGTATTTGAGTGATGTCCTCTGCTCTTATTAAGGGATGGAGGTGATGTAGGACTGTGCTGGGATAGAATGGTGAAGGGCCTGACTGACAATCCTGCCCTTTCCAGAGATATTCCTGAGAGTTCTACCACTTTAACTGGCTGCTGGTCAAGAGGAGTCTGTGTTCCTGACAAAAGCTTTATGGGTTTTCTTTAATGAGTAGTTGGCTTATTGAAAGATAACATTTTATTTTTATTTTGTACTAACATTATAGTTTAATAACTTACAAGTAACTTAAGGATTCTCTTGCCATCCCTAACAGCCCTGAGTTGGGAGTCTAATTTGGATTTTCTACGCAGAGCAAAGTAAGATTTCCATTGCTGCACCATAGTAAAATAAATTAAATACTTCACTAAAACTGGGGTGTCCTGAAGTGGTGCCACCATCGTTGCTGCTGCTTCTCTGCTGGTGTTGGTGCTTCCAGCCTCAGTAAGGCTCTCTGGTCCTCTGCACAAACCCATGGAATTTATACCCAGCAGGGTTTTGCAGTCCAAATGGAGGAGTTCCCACTTGTTTATTCCTGTTCTTTGGGAAATAGTGTATTCAGGAACTAATAAGCAGGTGAGGTAAAGCTGAGAGTAATAAACAGCAGTGTGCTTGAGAGATCTCCCCAGAGAGCCTTTGTACCTGGACAGGCTGTCCTTGGAAGTGGAAAACTTCCAGACAGATATCCCCTGTCCCAGGTGTATGTGGAATTATGGCTCAGTCCCTCTCTGCCTTTTTCCTAAACTAAACCAGACTGCAGGAAGCATTATTTTATTACTATTTCTTTTGCTGTAAACCACAGTTAAGGCCTGGAAAGTGTGAAGAAAAATGTTTTTCCTGCAAGACGGTTACTGCTTAGTCTCAAAAGAAATGCACTCTAGTACTGAAATTCCTAATCCCTCCCTTTTTGGGATGGGGGTTCCTGCCTGGCCTTGTCCTGGGAGGTTCTCAGTGAGCCCACAAAAGGGTAATTGGTGGGCAAACATTACACTCAGCACTGTTTGCTTGTCCTGTCCCAGACAGCTGCTGTAGGATGGCTGAGCCTGGAGGTGAGACACTGCTCACATCCAAGGGCTCAGATTATTGTGTAGGAACAGCAGAGACAAAAGATCCTGGTGCTTAGAGGTACGCTAAATATATTTTTTATTAAATAAAAAAATCATTGCTGCCTTAAAAATAAGTGACTATTGAGTTTAATGTGAATTTACTTAAGTTCAGTTTTCAGTTCTTCAATGAGTTCTTCCAATTATTTTACACATTTATTTATTCCTGCATAGTAAACATGCCAGCAAACCTGTGTTATAAATCCCCTAGTGAAATGTTAATTTGCTTCATTTTCCCTCTTCAGGTACTGACTGCAGTTTACATTTTGTCATTAATGCGCTGAACAGGAGTTTCTGTAACTTTCTGAAACTCAAAATGTTAAAATTAAGCACCAACCCCAAACTGCCACTTGCTGCCTCTTTAGGATTCCTGCTTGTCCTCCCCAAATGTTGGAAGAAGCAAATGAATTTTTTTAGTAGCTTCTTGTGAATTTACTTGCTTTAATTGACATGCAGTCACTTCACTGAAAAAGTGGAGACCTTGGATTACTGGTACATTGGGAAATCTGGAAGCTGTTCATTGTCCAAGATGCCATTTTCTGGAGCTGGCTGGATATCAGAGCTGTGATGCTGATGTAGCCAAAATAAGAGGGGCTGTGGAAGGAGCTGCCCACAGAGGAGGCTCTGTGATTCATTTCTGTGTGAGTTCAGAATCTTCCTGTGCTCAAACTGCTGAGCTTGGGAGTTCTCTGCTGTCATTTGTCTTTGTTTTAATGGGATTAAGTAATTATGTGTGCATTTTCTTTCAACTAACCAGCCTGATAAAAGCAGGCACAACTGAAGAGCCCATAAATTGTCAGCTCTTCTGTTCCAGCAGAAGTGCTTTGATGGCTCTGCAGATTTTATGTCTTGGTGCATATATTTAGCTGCCCTGCTAAGGTGAGTGAGACTAGAGAGCAGTTTATGTAATCGATGAGCTGAGGGTCTCCCCTGGGGAACGTGCCTGGGGGAAAGTGGATCTCAGCTCCAGGGCAGTTCCAAAGGAGAAATCCCTGGCCCTTCCAAGCATAAATAGAAGCTGTTCTTCCAAACACTGGATAAACTTCATTGGAACTAATCATGTCTGGTATTGATATTTTGGCTGTGTCAGCCTTGGGTTCAAATTTTGGTGCTGCTCTGCAAAACCTCTGCCTGTGTCCTGCAGCTGTTAGGACTCAGTGGTTTTTTGTAAGTTTGACATCCATCTGATTTTTCAAGTAGGAACTGCTCACTGTATCGTGGCATCTGCAACCCTTTGTGTTTAATGAATTCATCAGGTGTTTGCTATGTGATATCATCAAACCACTTAATTCTTTTCAGAACTTCATTCTTTCTGCATGGCGTGTTTATGCATTCAATTTTATCTTTACTATTAATTCAAATTAAGTCTTGGTTTGAGAGTTTATGTAATCACTTTAATGAAGTGGCTGTGCCTGCTCACTGCTTCTTGTTTATTTTAAATATTGGTCTGGGGAAGTAAAGGTTTTAATGTATTCCAAATTATAACCAGCAGTAACTATGCAATAGTCCTCTATTAATTTACTTTTAAGAGCTCTGCATATAAGATGACTTTTACACTATTGTGCTGTCTCATAATTTCATGTGAGAACAGGCTGCTGTTAATTTGTTTTCTTGTTAGTCCATATGTGTCAGACGCAAAATTTGTCATTCCTCTTCTGGCTTGAAGTTGTGCTGTCAGCAGATCCACTTCTTTTCTGGAGTTTCCCTATTACACTTAACAATGCAGTTTCTGCATTTTTGGGCTTGTGGCCACTTAATCCCAGGTATCAATTTAAATTAACATGTTAGGATGAGGAATTATTTACTGCATCCTAAAAATTACTTTTCTTGTCACTTACACAGTTTGTTAAAAGCTTTCTGTGGTTACTTTGCACATGTTAAGTGGTCTTGGTTTAAGAACGGTGACTTGTGATGGAAATCCACAACTTCCCAGTGCCTGTGGGGCCAATAGTCAGTCCAGCCCCCTTGTTTGCCTGTCTTACACATGGAACTGTTGGTGTCCTGGCTTCCTCCTGCAGTGGACAAGTTCTGTGGGAATGCTGAACTCTCAGATCCTTACACCCTCCTTCCCTGGCTGTTTGCAGTGGTTTGCAAACCACACCAGTGGCTGCTCTTGCTTTGGGATCTGGAGCTGCAGATCTGACTGGAAGCAGGAACTGGGAGCTGCCTCAGCCAAAGCTTTTGTGTTCAGCTTTTCCCCCCTGGCCACCCGCTCTAAGGTGTGAAGTTATCCAGATTGTGGGAGGGAGGAGGAGGAGGGAGCCCTGGTGTCAGTGCTGTGCTGAACAAGCAGGCAATGCAAATGTGAATGGAAGGGAAGGTTGGTTATTGCTCCACCTTGTCTCTGTGTTCTGGGAGCTGGGGAAATTGGGAAAAGGAGACAGAGCTGGTGTGGAACTGTTTTAAACCAGCAGATACCCAGTTTCCCCTCCCCTTGCTCACACTACTCCCAGCTTAGTCTTTCTGCTAATCTTCATGTGATTAAGAATGTTGGATGGTGACACAAAGAACTCTACAAAGTCATGCTTAAGGATATCCCGCTGTGTGCATTTGATGCCACATCTGGGATGAGATTATAAATAAATAAATGAAAAGGAAAAAGAACAAAAGAAAACACAACCCTGAAATCCCATGAACTGTAACTTTTTAAAGCCTTTGAATATACAGTGCTTGAGGAAAATGGAAGAAGATATTTTGGACAAATATATTAGAAAAGAATACAGAATGCATTTGGAGTACAAAGACTCCCAGAGTTTTATTGGCTGTGGTTGTTGTCAGTGTTAACAAAACACAGTCAGCATGGCCCCAGTCTGTCACTGTGACATGTTGAGCATTTGCAGATGTAAATCCCCATCATATGTCAGAAATATGACATTTTGCAATCAAATAAAAACACACAGAAACTTGGGATTCACAGAACTTTCTGCCATGTACC
This sequence comes from Melospiza melodia melodia, assembly GCF_035770615.1. Lineage (NCBI taxonomy): Eukaryota > Metazoa > Chordata > Aves > Passeriformes > Passerellidae > Melospiza > Melospiza melodia. The sequence continues at coordinate 6,547,544 of NC_086213.1, read as the reverse complement.
ATAACTCTGGCCATAGCTTCTGTTCAGCATCACAGCTGCCCAGTGGATAAAGGGAATTTTCAAAACCATATGTGCTGTGAAAATGGGGCTGTTTATGTAATGATAGTTTATTTAATGGGAGCTTTGCAAAGAATTGACTGTGCTGTGCAGTGTCCAAGAGGGTGGGACATAAAGGAAGTGGCAGGCACAGCCATCATAACCTGAAATCCCATCATCAGACTTTTGTGGAAGTGGATTGAGTTTTTCAGAGGTCAATATTTCCTTGCTGCCAAAAGAACCCATTTTGTACATCCCAGAAGGGGCAGAGCAATGAGAATTGGTGATTGCCCAGCATTTATTGCTCCTCAATACCAGTGTGATAGTTGGGTTTGTCACTCACCTGCTGGGGTGCATTGCATGGGTGGCATTAGGCCCTGGTGCTTATTCCCCTCAGGAGGCACCATTTGTTGTGACAACAGGTATTTGTGTCACATGCCCTGCTTTGGGTGTGTGAGGGGTGTGTTGCACCCTGACCCTGGTGTGCAAGCACAGCAAACGTGTTCAGCACGTGTGGCTGAGCTGAGCTGGTTGTAGCCGAGTTCCTCCTCTGCAGGGCTGGGGGCAGCTGCCAAATGGCTGCAAATCACCCCTAAATCCCTAAATGCTGACAGTCCCTGGGTTTCAGCTTTGAGGTTTTCATGGCTTTGAGGTTTGAAGAGATGTGGCCACTGGAGGTGTGTAGGTTCTGACTGTGGATGCACATTTCCTTGGATTCCATGGATTTTCTACTCTGAACAGCAGTGGTTCTGTGAAGGGCTGCCTGTGCTCCTGGCCCATCCATTAAGCTAGACCATCAACCACCCTTCTCTCTCTGAGTTAATAAATATTTTAACATTTCATCAATATTTATTAAATAAAAAACGACTAGCACTATGGAATCCAAATGTAAAGGGGCTTTTTTGGCTGTTATCTGGAATAGAGTTGGGAAAAGATAAGTAGCCTTTAGTGCCTCTTGGATTCCTCCCTGATTTAGCCTTGTAGGAAACGTGGTCATGCTTGGCTTTGTGTTGTTCTGGTTTAAAACTAAACCACCGGATTCCCTGATTTACATAGCAGAAATTATTTAGCTATTATTCTATTTACATTACTATTTCCTTGTGTATTTGTTAGGCAAATGAATTCCTTGTTAAATGGCTGGGAAGAGGATTTCGAAACACTGGGATTAGCTCCTTTCTTTTGGAAGAAATAGTTAACAAATAGGAAAATGCTCGTGGAGAGCCGAGTTTCTGGCAAGCCCCGGCGGTACAGAGTGTACTGAGCTGGAAATGTTGCCGAGTTAGCACAAACTGTCTGATATAAAAAGCACGTTTTTGTTATAAACACTGCCTGCTCAACAGAGTTGTTGGTCTTACAGAACAGCTTTAAACAGGGACTGTTGCTTTTGAGTAATATTAAATATTTGTCTTCTGGTGAATGTTTTCTTAGGAAAAATCACTGTAGATAGCAAACAAACCAATTCTTTTATTATCCAGTATAAGTGCATTTGAACTTCCTTGTTTTTATCTTGACTGTTTCACTTGAATTTATATGTTTTTGGAGAGGTTATTTTTCACTTGAAAAAGTTTTGGGTTATTTTTCTTCAAAAAAAAAAGTATTTGTACAGGTGTCTTCAGATTTCAAAACAGGCTTTGTTCTTTCTGAGCTTTGTCTTGTTGTTTTTCTGGCTTTGTACTGACACTTTGTGGCTGTTTCTGTGGTGTTTCAAATGACAGGAGTCACAACAGCAATGGAAAATAGCAACTTAAATAAACATTTTCAGGAAGTATAAAGCAGGGTGAGTGTGGAAACCTTCCCCAGCTCAAAGTCTGTACAAATGTTTTCTACAGCTCTGCCCTGGGAGTAGATTTATAGGAGGGAGATATGAGGCTTTTAGATTTATTTTCTGTGGCTTTTTTTCAATAGTAAATGCTGTGAACAAGATGTCTCTAGACACTGTATTTTGTGAACAATCTGGTGGGTATTAACTTATAATAAGCATCAAATTTTCTTTTTACTGTACAGGGTGATTGCTGTATTCTCAATTCTAGGCTGTGTCACCATTCTCACTTGATCCTGCAGCGTATAAATTACTTTTTCCCAGCTGTCTCTGTATATGCAATCAAGAAGGTGATGCCATCCTTTTTCTTTCTTTTCTTTGTTTTGTGTGGTAGTACACAGTAAGAACAGGATGGAAAAAAAAGATAATTTTGGAGCCAAGTTGCTTTTTTTTTTTTTTAAGTTATGAGAGCTGGTTTAGAGTCAGGGATGATAATTTCTATCTGTGTGAAGATTTGTGGCTGTGTTGGAAGAAGAGCACAACACATTAATTTAATTTATCTCTTTAACATTCCTCCCCAATATCCCATCCCTCCCTGCCCTCTGGCAGTGGGAAGTGGCTCCCTGTGCCCTGTCTCTCCAGGCCCTTGTTTCATTTAGGCCATTTCTGAGTGTCCACTTGGAAGAAACTTTGTGGAGGGTAAAAAAGCACAGAGGGGCAGCTTTGGGTTTAGATCATAACTGAGCAACGTGTTTATCCTCTCCTTAACAACAAGGCAAATCTAATTACTTAATGCTTAACCAATGAATCAAAGCAAACCTTAATCCATGCCTTTTCTTTTGTGCAAATTAAGTGGGCATGTCATTATTTAAATACCCACAAGATTCTGGAAAATTTGATTAAACCTGCTAAGAAAACCTTGTGAAATGCAGGAGAGGTGAAGGAAGAATTACACTGCAGTTGAGCATAAATAATTATTTTTATCAAATAGCATTGCTCAGTAATGATGTGTGTGATTATATTTCTTTTCTTCTTTGCTTGTTTTGTTTGTGTTTTTAATTCTGTAAGTGTCAGTCTCCTGCTGTCTGTTCGGGGGAGATGCTGTGCAGTCAAATACTTTTTGAGTAAGGAAAAAAGGAACTTGTTTATTGCTGATAATCCAGCCCGACATCAAGGGAAGAAAATATCAAAAGGAAACTTATTAGTAGTCAGCCAATTTTGTTTGGAAATGAAAGATTTGGAAATTACAGACCAGTCTGAAAGGAAGCTGGAAAGCTGTCATTCTCCCTGTAAAACGTGGCCTTTTTCACTTGAAATGTGCATTTTGAGAGCCCCTGGCTGTTTGTCCTTGCACACTCACCCTGTGTGGATTCCTGTGCCTTGCCACTGGGTAAATGATTAGCAATGGGAAAATGTTACACAAGAAATACTTTGGAATGTTAATTGTAAATCTAATTATTTCCTTCTAAAATGAACCTGAAGCAAATTTCTAGTAACTGTTATTAGGAGGAAAGAGAGGTGGGAGTATAAAGTAGCTGAAACTTGGGGTAGTTGAAAAGGGATCTGGTGATTTGGGCAGAAAGGAGACTTTCCACTGCAATTTCTAAGACATTTTGGAGGATAATTGAAAGGGAGATTTTGTTTCAGAATACTCCATAGCTTTATTTTAACTGAGTTCCATGGAGTCACACAATCATTTAGGTTGAAAAAGACTTTTGAGATCAGGATATTTTGCAGCTTATAAAGGAACAGTTCATGGGATCAGGCTGTATGCATTTCTCCTCAGAAATAGTTTTAATTAAACTGTTCGAATTTTAGATCAAAAAATTTATTTGGAAAACTGAAGGAAATGCAGTTTTGGCTTCCTGTGTTTGACTGGGGGATGTGTGGGCAGCAGTAGCTCTTGTGACAATCAGTGCTCATTTAGTGTGGGAGTACAGGTGGGTCAGAACTCACCTCCTCTGACACCCAGTTAAAAACCCAACACACAGAAAGCTCACAACACCCTTATCCCCCCCAACAGCTCACACCTGATTTGAAGTTTTCAGCTTCTCTCTTTTTAAATTTAATTTTAAAATTTAAATATCTTGAAATTTATTGGCCAGTGTAATATTATTTCAGCAGAAAAGTGCAAGAAAAGAGTCCCAAAAGAACTCCCGCAAACTTTAAATTTAGCAACAAAACTGAAAAATAAAAACTTCAAGTAATGCTTGCTACAAATTCTCTTGTTTTGCTACTAGTAATTTAGAGACTCGTTTGCTATTTTCTAAAATACATGAGAAACTACACAAGTAAGGGCTTGGCAAAACAGAAGTTCTGCCAAAGCATAAACAGTTGTGTGTTTGTATCCCTGTGTGTCTGCAAAACTGGGAAGTCAGGATCATCCTTCCTGTTTCAAGTGGGATGTAAAACTCACCCTGAATTTTTAGTGAATATCTGGAACTCTGTGTGTGTTGAAGGTGATGTAAGAAATGCTGATGATTATGGGGAGGAATAAAGTTGTTCTAAACTGGGTTAGAAATGACTCCTTCCCACCCCCTTTCGGTGTTTGATATAAAAAAAGAATCTGGTAGAAGATCTCTTCGCTCATTCTGCCCCAACAAACCACAAGAAGAGAAGCTGTTTTTAACTAGATGACATATTTAGTAGTTGCCTTGCCAAAAAAACTTTTTCCTTTCAAACTGGAAATAGTTTTTTGTTCTGAAATAATGATCTTTATTATCTGCATCACTTTTTTTTTCCCTCTGAAGCTGGTCCCTTCTTCGTGGAAGTTTATTTTTGTAAGGCTTTTCCAGATTTAGGAACTGCATTTGGTGACTCATAGGATTTTTTTTCCTTTGCTTTCTGCCAGGTAGGAGCAGCTGTGTACTTGGTAATTAGCTTACTCTGCCTTTGCTTAACCACTGTGCTCTCACTGTATTCTGGCTGAGGGGGAAAATGCTGCATTTTTCTCCTGTTTGTTTTTTGTGTTCAGGCTACAAAAGCCAGTTTCACCAAGCCCTTGAAACAGCCAGAATATTTAAACAGAGCATCGAAGTAAAAGGAGGGCTGGAGAACTGCTGTAAATAATTCTTTTTCCCCCTCCCCTCTGTGTTCACTTTCTCTGAACATGGTCATTCTGGACAGTATTGTAAGAGCACAGAGGCAACAAAAAGCAGATGGTTACTATAGTTTCAGTGAATGGAGCCAGTTTTACTTGGCTGAAGGTATTTTCTAATTTCTGTCCTTTTGCCTAACATTCATGAAAGGCCCTTCTGAGCGCATTGAAGTCCTGACTGTTTTCATATAACATTTGATCTCTTTTACCTATAAAAGCACAAGGACCATCTCTGATGTTTTTAAGTACATCCTTATGAACCCAGGGTTTATTGCCACTGTGGTTGACTCACATCTGTGGAGGAGCACAGCCACTTTCCTCATGCTTTGTCCAGAGGAGCTGTGGCTGCCCCTGGATCCCTGGCAGTGTCCAAGGCCAGGTTGGATGGGGCTTGGAGCAGCCTGGGGTAGTGGAAGGTGTCCCTGCCATGGCAGGAGGTGGCACTGGAGGGGCTTTAAGGTCCCCCCAACCCAGTCCATGGTTCTGTAATTCAGTGACCAACAAGACCTGTAACCATGGGCAGAGTTGGGTACACTTGAACTTCAGGAAAAAAAGAGCAGCCACAGCTTCCTTGTGCCCAGCTGGGGCTGTGCTATGGGAAATTAATTGGGATTGCAGAGGAGGTGATTAGATGACATTTTCAGGAAGCTGCAGTATGTCTGTGGTCATCTAGTAGATGATGATGAGGATGAAGCTGTGTTATGATTAAATAGACATTGAAAATGTGAAAGTTTGCTGTTGTTTCATTAAATGAGCATCTGCTGCAGCCTTGTTATTTTAAAGCTCATTTTACAGTGCTTACATCTGAATTTTTATTGTGAATTGCATAAAGCAAACCTTTCTCCTTGTCCATATGGGACTTCTTATGTTGTGAGATCGTAATGGCTTTTGTGTGAAACTTGCTGTGTCCTGCCCTAATGCTTTGTCAGGTCTGTGACAGCCGATTTGGTAGCTGTGAATAGCTGTGAACCCAACTGAAATTCCTGTCACTTGAGGGGCTCAGGAGGAAGAATACTCAGCAACAGCCTCCCCTCCACCAGGATGAAGGATCTGCACAAACGTCTGCCAAGGAGAAATTGCAAGAGATGGCCTTTGCAGTATCTGCAACATTTTATTTTGCTTGGTGTTTAATATTGAAGCCTGAAATGGGTAGAAGAGGTTTTGCAGAGCACAAGGGCTGACAGCAGCATCCCCAGGTGGGTCTGTGCATTTTGTCACTGCCAGATGCACATGGATGTGCCTTGTTCCTGTTCCTGGTGTTGTGGAACAGAGTTTGACAGAAATGATCTATTTTAGTGTGTGCACACAAGTGCAGGTACCAGTGTTCAGGCAGAGGGCTAAAAATTACAGCTTAAATCTTTGATTTAAATTCCATGGAAGTTTCATGAAACTTGCATGACTTTCTGAGAGCAAAATTGCAAAGCACTCAAAAAACAAAGTCTAAGACAAGTTTTGTGGCTTAGGTTTGCTCAGTTCTTTTTTCCACACCCCCTGTGCTTGTTCTGAACCTGCCATCAGGAGTTTGGCATCAGGGGAGACAAAGGTGATATTTTACAAGGTCTCTGACTCTAAGGAGATGTGGCCAGTGGGGCTTTGGGGTTTGTTGTGTTTGTTTTCTTTTTTTCTTTTCCCAACCCTTATCTCCCAGCTGCCTGATGGCAGGAATTTACTGCAGAGCTCTGACCTCTGCCCTGCTGGCCCAGGCACAACCTGGAGTAACACTTTAAACCCTGACTGGCTCTGTAGTAGTTGGTAGACTTGTGGAAAAGGATTTTTGTTCAGAAATCATGCCAAAAAATATTTTTCCACTTTAAAAAAACCATTTGTTATAAATTCAGGTGTTTTAATCAGAATTGGTGTTTACCATGGCATCACTGCAGTGCTTCCTCTCTGGAATTGCTGAGGTTTCAGCTCATGGCTTGAGTTCTTAAGCCATGGGGAAGCAGAAACCCTTTGGCTGATATTTTTTAAATTACTTTAGTAGCTGAGGAGTGTTTGTATGTATCCACACAAATACATATATTTAATATATAAGAAAAGCAGCATTTGGTTGGAGTACTAAGCATCTGTTGTGCTTCAAATTCAATTAGCAACTCAACATCTTCATAAAAATACCCAGCACTGTTCACAGTTAATGAGTATTTAATTTTATTAAGGTGCACACTTGGGGTGTGTGTGGGCATGTGAATCCAGAAAATACTTGGAGTTTGCTAATTGTACACTACTGATACTGTATTAAAAATCAGATTTTAGTATTGCTCTGTACTGTGCATTGTGACTTTGGCATTTCTCAGGTGTTCATTTTGGCAGTAGTGCTGTTTTCTGATCATTTTTTCAGTATTTGAATTGGCATGTAGAACTGAGTGGAGTAAACAATCCCAACTATTTTAAATTAGAGTTATGATTTGTTTTTTAAGATTGGATGAAAATCAGCTTAAACCTCCTTTGTGCCAACACTGGAATAGCAAGTAAGAAAAGAATTACCATTTAAAAAACAGTGACTGTGAAGAATCTGCAAGTGAATTGTTTTGATTAATTGGTACCACCTTGAGCTGATGGGACTTTATATTAAAATTTATTCCTTACTTTAGGGAACAGATTTTTCCTTGATAGGTGTTATTGTGACTGTAATAGTGCTTTTGCTTTAGAAAATCGTCAGTTTTGTTGTCTTGCATGCTCTCTGTAATATGCCAGCATAATTTGGCATGAATCCACCTGGATTTTTTTCTTATTTTATTGCTCTGTGAGAAAAGACAGAACAACTGGAATGGTGAAAAACATAGGAGAGATGATGGGAGCTGGAGCAGGACAGGCAGAGCCTGTGAGGTTGATGGCTCCTCAGAGAGGTCCCTGGTGATAAAAGGTTTGGAGGAGTGGCTGATCCCCTGAGGGCTGTGGAGCCCTTCAGAGGGACCAGGACAGCTGGGGGAGATGGGCAGAGAGGAACCTTAGGAAATGCCACAAAGGCAAATGCAGGTCCTGTGGGAATCAGCTCTGTGGAGAAGGGCTGGGGTGCTGAGTGCATATGAATACATGGGGTGGAATTTTAGAAATCAGGCGTCCTGTTGGAGACTGACGGCTTTGGTGAGCTACAAAGACACCAGAACAGTTGCAGCTATAAAAGCCAACAGAGAACAAATATTTTTGGTATAGAGAATGAGTGTCAAAGGCAGGATAGGAAATAATGTGAATTAGGGAACAGAGATGACCCTGGTGCTTTGTAGGTCTAAACCTACTCAGAGTTCAGTTGTTGTCTTGAATTTTCCACCCACACCTTCCCCTATCTAAAAATTTGGCTTTAATAAATGGAGTTTATACCCCTGGCTAGAAGCCAGGTGGACACTGAGAGAAACTGGTGCCAGGACAGGAAGATCCCACAAAGGGTTGCTATTTCCAGTTAAAAGGTTGGTTAGACTCAAACACTGAGGAGGCTTTATGCAATCTGTGGGGAGGGAAACGAATGATTCAACAGTGTTTCCAGTTAAGAAAGTTATTAACTATTCCTGGCCTTGTCCCTTCATCTTCAGGGAGCAGCTGTTCAAATCCAACCAGGCAAAACTTGAGCAGCTTATCTAAACCAGGTGGCATGAGAGGAACTTTGGTGTGCAGAAGAAAATAAGTTTTGTCTCTAGGCAAACAGATTGGTGCAGGGTTTATCTGTGCTCTGTGCTCCTGTAGACCCCGAGAGCAGCCAGGTGCTGATAACTATCAAAGATAGCTGGGACCAGGTCAGGCAGCCTGTTCCTGACCCAAAATACAGCCTTTAGCCCAGATCAGAACCTGAGATGGGATTTTGGAATCACAGAGCTTGATCATTCTGCCTTGTACAGCAATCCTGAGATATTCAGAATTCATGCTTTTACTGCTGAGTCTGATTCCCAGCAGGCTGGGGTCAGGTGGAGCAGGGGATGCTCAGGGAATCATGACTCCAGTGCTGTTTGGGAATTCCTGTTCAACCCTGCCAGCCTGGCCTGGAGCTGCACACCCCACTCCTCACATGCTGAAATGAATCAAAGCTGTTTAGTCTGCTTGAGTAACCAGCATTCCTGGGGTCAAATAAAAATTCTCTGTGAAGCAGATGGAGCAGTTCAGCCCTAATTGCCCAGCTTGCTTCAGATTTCCACAGCTCATATTTTTGTGTAACATCAGCTTTTGAAAAGTCAGAAAGAGAAAAGAAATTAATAGATAAAAACTAAATTCATAAAAAAATCAAGAGACTGAAATAACACAGTTTTATTCCTGTTACCCAGAAGGCAAAAGTTTATTAAGGATCTGCTGGAGCTTCATCTGCTTTCCTGCTTAGTCCTGCAGAGGATGTGTCCAAACCCTAAATATGTTAATATCCCGAAAAGGTGACACAGGGTTTTTCCTGTTGTTAAGATCTGGAAGACTTTGAGGTTTACAAATATAAGGGGGAGTAATTGCAAGGTGCTGTACTGTATTTATAGAGGTCTTTTAATAAATAATAAAATTACAGATGGACCATGATAGCAAAATAACTTGCTGCAGGAAAAATTCCTCAGGATACCTGGTTATTCTCAATATCTACTGCTGTCATTTAGTAGGGAAAGATGGACAACAAGCCATGTCTGAATAACAACATATTAATGTTGTGCTCTCTTGCTGAGTCTGCTCTCAAAAGATCTGTGATTGACAAAGATAAAGGAATTTTAAGAGCTGTTTTGGTTATTTCAGAGAAAGTTTAAAAGGGAGAAGGGGTTGGGGTGATTAGGAGGCTGTCATTACCTATCATTTTCAGTGCTGTCTATTGTAGCAAAAATGAGAAATGTGCCCTGCTGGTGTTTAGATTTTCTGAGTCCCTCAGCTGTGAGTTGGGTTCCCATGCTGTCCTGCCTGGAACAAAGAGCTTGGGCCCTTGATGAAAATGACCACAAATGAGTTCGTGATTTACTGGGCTCAGAGTAAAAGGGATGAAATTCAGGTTTGATACAGAAAATACTTCTTCCCTGTGAGGGTGGTGAAGTCCTGGCTGCACAGGTTGCTCAGAGAAGCGTAGTAAATAAAGTTTCAGAATTCTTCATTTCTGTCCCCTAAGTTCAGGTTTGGTTTTCAGAGTGCCACCTTCCCAGTTGGTTGCCATTTGTGTCCTGCTTTCTCTCCTGCCTTCCTTTGCCTGGTCATTTTCCCTTCTAGGGTCTCTTTTGACCTGTGGCAGCTCCCAGCCAAAGACCTTCCCTTGATTTATTTTTTTTTTCTTCCCAATCCAGGTGCTAAAACAGCCCTGGATGAAATTATGAAGGCTGGCAGTGAAATGTCTTTGTATGCTCTTGCTCCACTTGTGTCTTGGCCCCTTCAGAATTTTGCCTTGAAGGGCAGGAACGTATTTTCCTTGCTGGCAGCTGGAATTGCAGCCCATGGCAGTGTGTGCCAGAGATGCCAGAGGGCAATTGCTGAGGCTGCCAGGGCGCTGCTCCTGCCGTGCCTGCCAGGGGAGCTGTGCAGGGCAGGGTCAGGCTGCAGCAGCTGCAGACAGCAAAGGTGGCTTTGCTGCACATTCTGCAGCTGGAAGCAGAGGGAAGAAGGGCAGGGAGTCCCTGACAGAATCGTGGAGTGCTTGTGGCTGGAAGGAACCTGCCCATGGTTCCATCCAGGGTTAAGGTGCCATATGAGGGAGAGGTGCCTCTGCCCCAGTAAAGGCACAAGTGAGACGACAGGAGAACAAAACCAGATTTTTTTGGACGTGGATTTTATTGAACAAGAAATGGGAGCTAGGGAGATAGAAGTACAAAAGAGGTCTTGGAGAGAGAGAGCTTCTTCTTATTATTATCTCTTCTTTCTCTTCTTCTTTCTCTTCTTTCTTCTTCTTTAAAATATTCTTCTTATTTTCGTTCTAATGAAGCTTATTCACTTGTTATGCTTACTTACTGTCATTCTTATTTTTTTAATATTCTTATATTAATTACTACTTTTTCATCTTCCTCGTCATCTTCTTATTCCTATTCTCATTCTTCTTATTCTTACTAAATTTACTACTACTATTTCTTCTTCATCTTCTTAATTCTATTCTTCTTATTCTTACTAAATTTACTACTACTATTTCTTCTTCATCTTCTTATTCCTATTCTTCTTATTCTTACTAAATTTACTACTACTATTTCTTCTTCATCTTCTTATTCCTATTCTTCTTATTCTTACTAAATTTACTACTACTATATGTTCTTCATCTTCTTATTCCTATTCCTCTTTTTTTAATTTTTAAAAATGCTTTTTGTGTAAGTTTTTTTTTAATTTTTTTTTTTTACTACTACTGTTTCTTAAACGGAACTTTAACTTGTTTTGGAAGAATGGTACGAATCAAAGTCCTGGCACTGGGTGAGCGTCAGGGTCTCTTCCCACCTTGCTGACTCACTCTGTGGATTCACTGCTGAGCGCTCTGGCACCAGTTGTGTCCCACGGGTGTTGTTTGGGGCTGGTCACAGCAGTGACTGTGGCTGTTGGGGAGATGATCGAGGGCAGCTGAGGCTGCGGGGCCGTGTCCAGGCCGAGGCCGCCCGTGTGGCTCCGTGGGGCCCCGCGCGGGGAGCAGCCGCCATCGGCCGGCGCGGGCTGGGCAGGGCCACGGGCGCTACTCCTGCAGCTGCCGCGCCAGGCGGGGCCAGCAGAGCAGCGCCCGCAGTGCCCGCAGCGCCCGCCTCAGGCGGCCGGGCCGTTTGCTCGGGGCAGGCCGTTGCTGCCTGCGGGCCTGCGGCTGCGGAGCTGGGGTGCCGCGAGGGCTCTGTGGCCCTGCCTCGGGCCCCTGCTGGCCCACGGAGGCTTCGCTGTACAGGGAGGGAAACGAGCCATACAGGAACTCCGGTGCCTGCCTCTCAACCCAGACCTCCTGAGGCGCGGGCAGCTCATCTGCTGCAGGATCTGGCAGCTTTTGGGCCCTGCCTTCTGCTTCATACATCTCGAGGATGCTGACTTCATCCCAGTCGGCCTCATCCTCCTCCTCCCACATCAAGGGAGTGGGCCCGAAGCTGAAGATGCTTAGATGGTCACTGCAGTCCTGTGGGAGGTCTGTGGTGGTGCTGTCTTCCTCCTCGGAGTCTCTGAGTTCTCTGAGCTCCGGTTCGATGCAGTCATCCCAGCTGGAGCGGTCTTGGGAGCTGCTGAACTCTTCTGATGGTTCTGGCTCGGTCTCACCTTGGTGCTCTTCGGAAAGCTCAGTCTGGCTGCAGTATTCCCAGTCTGAGCTCCTGTCCTCATTCTCCTCCTCTGACAGCAGCGACCCCTGCTCTGCCTCTTCCAGCTGCTCCCTGGGGGTTTGGGCTCCCAGTGGGCTGTGTGAGGGGCTGGGGGGGGGGCAGCAGGGGCTGTCTGGAGCAAAGAGTGGGCTCTGTGACCCTGCCGATGGCACCTCTTCACTGGGGGCAGGAGAATATGCCTGCTTTTCCTGGCTGCTCACGCTTCCTTCCCCTTCCTGGGTCAGCTCTGGGTCACTCACCTCGTAGGGTTGTTGCTCTGCCCCATCTCCCCAGAGCACCCTCACAGCCGCTTCCTTTGCTGTCATTGCTGGTACAAGTGGGTAGAATTCACAGCTTCTCATTTCTTCGCTCAGATGAAGATCTCGGGCCCCAACATCTCCCCATTTGTCAGCCATGTCAGCTTTCTTCTTTTCTGTGATGGGTCTCTCCTCCTCCTCAGTGTCTGGCTGTGGCCAGGCTGAGGCACCCAGTGCCCCCACCAAGTGCCCGCTGCGGGCCTGGTCTTGACCCCAGTTGGGCAGGGGGCTGGGTAACTGGAAGGAGTTGTGGTTTGTCTTGTTGTCTTCTTGCTCTACAGGGAGCTCCTGTAGCAGAGATAGATCCCGGGAGCTGCTTCCCTCTATGAGAGTAGCTCTCACGGGACTGGGCACCCCAGGGTTCCGCGCCCCTTCTATACACCCTCAGCCACGGTGGAGCTCTCTGATGTCACAGTGGTCTCTGGGCACCACCATGTCCTGCATCGTCAAGGGCCACACCCAGTGCCCCTTCAGCAGCTGAGCCCACTGGAAGCTGCATGGAGCCCAGGCCCTTCCTGCAGTCCCACAGTGAACCGTGTCATGGTGCTACTTGACAGCCTGACCTGCACCCTGCAGAGCCCTGCCTTGGCAGAGTGGGCTCCTGTGGGCACGAGCCCTTGGCCAGATGGACACAGCCAGGGACTTGTGGGCAGTGGCTCCGTGTGCAGCATCAGACTGGGCATGGGGAGTGTCTCTCTCAGGGCTCTGCCTTGGCCCTGGGGCTCTTTTGTGGCTTCCCCAATGATGCAGGCAGTGGATCAATCTCCCCCTCAGCATGTTTGCAGGGGATGGGGGAGCTGAGCAGGGCAGGGGCACCATGGCAAGATTTGGGCATGCACAGGAACCTGGACAAGCTTGAGAAGTGGGAGACAACATCATCTGACAACCTCACGAGGTCCCACAAGGCCAAGTGCCAGGTGCTACACCTGGCCTGGGACAATTCCTGAATCCTGGATCCATCCAGGCCAGAAGAGACCTTCAGATCTGTCTGTTTGGTGCTGCCTCCCTGCTCCCAGTGCCTCCAGAAGCAGCACCTGGCTGGCTCTCGGCCTTGCCCATGCCCACCTCCAGCAGGGCTGGCCAGAGGGGAGCACCCCCAGGCTGTGCCTCTGCCCCCCAGCCCCTGTGGGCAGTGTGTGGCTGCTGTGGGTGGGCTCCAGAGAAGAATGGCCTTGCAGCAGAAAGTGCTGGAGAGAGCCGAGGGCCAAAGAGCCTCTCCCCTGCAGGCACTGCTTCTTCAGTGCATTGAAATATTTCCAGTGCTGGAGTGGGCTGATGGGTGTTCCTCATCCCACCCAAAAAGAAGCTGATGGTTGGATATTATTTGAGAATTTCTGTCAAGTTGGGCCTGGCAGGGGGTTATTTACAGGGAGAAGCTGCTACAATAAATACCCTGATGCCTCCCCCAGGGTCTGTGTGTTTCAACACTCTTGGCCTTTGTTGATGCTTCTCAAATGAAAAGAAATTCCTGGGGCAGCAGCAGTATTTACCTCTCACCATAAAATACTCTTACATAAGTTGGTTTTCCAGTCCATCCAGCTCTTACAGTGGGTATCCTGGCATGTGAGGAATTCTGCATCCTTTTCTGTAGCCACTGTGTCCTTGTCCATCACCCAGATGTGCTGTTTGCATCTGAGGGGGCAGTAAATACCAGCTCCTGCTCTGTGCTGCTGCTGTGGTCTCAGGGAATGTGCTGGCACTGTTCCCCATCTTCTGAGCATTCTCTTCCTTCAATAAATTCTACCAAGCCCTGTAAGCTTCTTTAGAAAGAATCTACCAAGTCATTTTATTGCTTTGAATTTCAGTTTGTTAAATGTGGATTTTGTCGGGCCATTGTTCCCTCTTTGCTTTCCTTCTGAGGGCAGGGTCCTGCACAGTCCATCCCTTCCCAGTTCCACTTGGATTGGTCTTTTTTTTCCAGCCCTGGGGAGACTGGGCTAGAGTGAGAACACCAGCTCTGGTGACTGGTTTTTGTTTGCCTTAACTAGAATTAGCAGGTTTTCCCATCAGTCAGAGGAGATACACCCCAAAGCTAAATTTATATTATTTCAGAAAGTTGAGCACGTAATGCTTAAACACAAATGGCTTTTGGAGATTTGCGTAGGTTAATTTTTAGCCTTTCTTGGGATCTGATGGTTGTTGGTGCCCCAATTCACAGAACAGCTGATGCTTTTTTGTTTTTTTTTTAACCACTTGCTTAATTGTTTCTCCTCTTCTGACTCTCATTTCAAATGAAGGAAGAATCTTGTCAGCTGTAAAAATATTTGACTATACTTTAGAATATGTTTATTTGTTCAAACAAAGAAATACTGTCTCTAGAAAAAGGCTGAGTGGAAGATGAGCACGAGTGATATATTGTGGTGCTGAGTCACATTGGGGGCTTTATTTGTGTCAAGGGTAAACAAAATTTTAAATTACTCCTCTTGAGATGTTTGTAGATCCTATGACAAGACCTGTTTTGGTTTGTAAATGCAGTATTTTAGTGTCTGGGCTGAACTGGGGGAGTTACAGGACAGCTGGAGGGTCAGGGGGTGCTCAGGGATTTCGGGGTGGGGGCACTGGGATTTATTTTTGTGCATAATTTGTCTTTGTTTAATCCAGACTCACCAAACTGCTGCCATTCCTTACTTCACTGAAGCAGTGTGGATCTGCTCTGGGGAGGGAGGATCCACATCCCCTGTCATGTTTTCCAGGGAGGAATTGGCACTCCCTGGAGTGAGCCAAATCCAAAATGGCAGTCTTTGTTTGCATTTTTAGTAACCACAGTTGTATAGGCACTGTATTTGTCATAATTGCTCTAAGTTTTCAATATTTATCTGCTACTTGATGGCTTCAGGCAAGTGATTAAACCCCTGAATGTATTGGGTGTTAGAGATCCCCTTGTTGCATCTCACAGGTACTAATCCAGATTAATTCCCTTACACAGTGCTGTGTAAGGGAAAGCTGTAGGAGAACTTGCTGCTTAAAATGGGAAAAAATGTTGTTACTTATGTTTTAATAATATTTGCAATAAGGCCTCATGGATGGTGTAAGGCACTCTGCTAAAAAAGAATTAAAATAACCTTTCTGCTGAATAATAGCTCTCACTTTTGTAATTACATAATTCTCTCGTTAAATCTAACAATTCTTTTTTAAGAATTAATGGAAGTGGTTCAAAGGGATTCCCTCACTATAAGAGGTACCTGGTAGCAGTGGTGAGTGGGAAGCACTAACTGTGATTTGCAGGTGTCCTCAGCACTGGCAGAAATAGAAGCATTTAAGACACGTAAGAAAGGAGGAGGAAAGAGGGGGAAATGCTCTGAAGCCACATCCTTTTTTAAAATTAATTTGCTGCATAAAAGTGCAGCTCAGAGCTTTATTTCTGCTTTGCCCTGCCCTGTGTGGCTGCAGAGCAGCCCCTGTGAGGCAGGAGAGCAGGAGCTGCATTTTGGGTGCCTTTCCTCTGGGGAAACACAGGTCTGAGGTTGGCTGGTGCTGTGAACTGTGAGGTCTGAATCTCAGCCAAGAGATAAAACCATTGACACAGTGAACTGCTCCTTGACATCAACACACTTGTTGGGAATCCACTTTCAAGGCTGCCCTGGGTGTGAAGGGTGTTGCGAAAATAATCAGGGAAATGTTATATGGCTGTTTTTATGAGACTGTATTTATTGAAGAGTTATTTATTACCTGCTTTTCAATGGTTATTCTCAGTGTTATTGCATTCTAGTTATTACAGAAAAAAGGTACAGAAAAAATCGTGGCTGAAATGTCTTCAGGGGCTCCCTTTGTTAGCTGAGACCAAGCAATGCCATCTTCAGCTCAGAATTGTGAATGAAATTCCTGAAATGTGGGGGTTTTGTCCAAGGGCACTAAAGGTGAGCACAGGATTTGGTCACCACACCTGTCCAAGGGCTCACCTTGCAGACAGGAGTTGTTCCATTTCCTGGGGTCTCTTTAGGAGAAGAGAGGAGGGTACACACAAACATATGGAACAGATTCCCTGGCCAGGCCATGCCATGCCATGCCAGCTTTATTTGGGTACATAATGAGTTGTGTGAGGGTTTGAATCCTTGCATTGCAGTGCTGGGACTTGGCTTTTACTGCTTTTTTCTTCTCTTTTTCTTTTTTATCCTGGCCCATATGTGGGTTTAGCTACACCGATTTTCTGGAGCCATCAGAGTTGTGTGGAGCAGTTTTAGATCACTTGAGCAAGTCCATGGAGCTGAGTTGGTGTTGATCACTGCAAACCTTGGGTTTTTCTTGCAGTTTAATGGTGCAGCCTGTATTTCCACCCAGGCCTGAGGCTCAGCATGACACATAATATACTGCTCCATAAATGTATAGTTTAGCAAAACTCATGAAAGAGGCGGGATTATTTATCTAGAAATTGTTGACAGAACTGGCCTTTTCTGAAGGGATGGGGTAATTTCATTCTTATTCACAATGAAGCATTCCTAGAGACTTTCTGAAGTCAAACATTTTTTGACCTTTCTCCAAAATTAGTCTGTGTGGAAGCAGAAAAGGTGTTGATAAAACAGATTTTTTGCTTGTTTTGGGGTTGGTTTTGTTTCAGCTGCTCCAAAGCAGCCTCTAGAATTCCTGCAACTTCCAGAAAGGTGGATCCATCCTGCTCTCCCCTACCAGGCCCTTCTGCAGTAGACTTTGCCTTCTTAATTTCTTGCTGCCCCAGAGCTGCATTTTAAGAACAAAAAGGAGGCTTTTCCTGTGGAACAAATCCAATTTTATTGGGATGGCAACCCAGGAAGACTGACAAGATTAAGGCCTGCTGGCTGGTGATAAAAGGTTTGGAGGAGTGGCTGATCCCCTGAGGGCTGTGGAGCCCTTCAGAGGGACCAGGACAGCTGGGGGAGATGGGCAGAGAGGAACCTTAGGAAATGCCACAAAGGCAAATGCAGGTCCTGTGGGAATCAGCTCTGTGGAGAAGGGCTGGGGTGCTGAGTGTATATGAATACATGGGGTGGAATTTGAGAAATCAGGTGTCCTGTTGGAGACTGAAGGTTTTGGTGAGCTACAAAGACACCAGAACAGTTGCAGCTATAAAAGCCAACAGAGAACAAATACTTTTGGTATAGAGAATGAGTGTCAAAGGCAGGATAGGAAATAATGTGAATTAGGGAACAGAGATGACCCTGGTGCTTTGTAGGTCTAAACCTACTCAGAGTTCAGTTCTAGTCTTGACTTTTCCACCCACACCTTCCCCTATCTAAAAATTTGGCTTTAATAAATGGAGTTTATACCCCTGGCTAGAAGCCAGGTGGACACTGAGAGAAACTGGTGCCAGGACAGGAAGATCCCACAAAGGGTTGCTATTTCCAGTTAAAAGGTTGGTTAGACTCAAACACTGAGGAGGCTTTACGCAATCTGTGGGGAGGGAAACGAATGATTCAACAGTGTTTCCAGTTAAGAAAGTTATTAACTATTCCTGGCCTTGTCCCTTCATCTTCAGGGAGCAGCTGTTCAAATCCAACCAGGCAAAACTTGAGCAGCTTATCTAAACCAGGTGGCATGAGAGGAACTTTGGTGTGCAGAAGAAAATAAGTTTTGTCTCTAGGCAAACAGATTGGTGCAGGGTTTATCTGTGGCTCTGTGCTCCTGTAGACCCCGAGAGCAGCCAGGTGCTGATAACTATCAAAGATAGCTGGGACCAGGTCAGGCAGCCTGTTCCTGACCCAAAATACAGCCTTTAGCCCAGATCAGAACCTGAGATGGGATTTTGGAATCACAGAGCTTGATCATTCTGCCTTGTACAGAAATCCTGAGATATTCAGAATTCATGCTTTTACTGCTGAGTCTGATTCCCAGCAGGCTGGGGTCAGGTGGAGCAGGGGATGCTCAGGGAATCATGACTCCAGTGCTGTTTGGGAATTCCTGTTCAACCCTGCCAGCCTGGCCTGGAGCTGCACACCCCACTCCTCACATGCTGAAATGAATCAAAGTTGTTTAGTCTGCTTGAGTAACCAGCATTCCTGGGGTCAAATAAAAATTCTCTGTGAAGCAGATGGAGCAGTTCAGCCCTAATTGCCCAGCTTGCTTCAGATTTCCACAGCTCATATTTTTGTGTAACATCAGCTTTTGAAAAGTCAGAAAGAAAAAAGAAATTAATAGATAATAACTAAATTCATAAAAAATCAAGAGACTGAAATAACACAGTTTTATTCCTGTTACCCAGAAGGCAAAAGTTTATTAAGGATCTGCTGGAGCTTCATCTGCTTTCCTGCTTAGTCCTGCAGAGGATGTGTCCAAACCCTAAATATGTTAATATCCCGAAAGGGTGACATAGGGTTTTTCCTGTTGTTAAGATCTGGAAGACTTTGAGGTTTACAAATATAAGGGGGAGTAATTGCAAGGTGCTGTACTGTATTTATAGAGGTCTTTTAATAAATAATAAAATTACAGATGGACCATGATAGCAAAATAACTTGCTGCAGGAAAAATTCCTCAGGATACCTGGTTATTCTCAATATCTACTGCTGTCATTTAGTAGGGAAAGATGGACAACAAGCCATGTCTGAATAACAACATATTAATGTTGTGCTCTCTTGCTGAGTCTGCTCTCAAAAGATCTGTGATTGACAAAGATAAAGGAATTTTAAGAGCTGTTTTGGTTATTTCAGAGAAAGTTTAAAAGGGAGAAGGGATTGGGGTGATTAGGAGGCTGTCATTACCTATCATTTTCAGTGCTGTCTATTGTAGCAAAAATGAGAAATGTGCCCTGCTGGTGTTTAGATTTTCTGAGTCCCTCAGCTGTGAGTTGGGTTCCCATGCTGTCCTGCCTGGAACAAAGAGCTTGGGCCCTTGATGAAAATGACCACAAATGAGTTCGTGATTTACTGGGCTCAGAGTAAAAGGGATGAAATTCAGGTTTGATACAGAAAATACTTCTTCCCTGTGAGGGTGGTGAAGTCCTGGCTGCACAGGTTGCTCAGAGAAGCGTAGTAAATAAAGTTTCAGAATTCTTCATTTCTGTCCCCTAAGTTCAGGTTTGGTTTTCAGAGTGCCACCTTCCCAGTTGGTTGCCATTTGTGTCCTGCTTTCTCTCCTGCCTTCCTTTGCCTGGTCATTTTCCCTTCTAGGGTCTCTTTTGACCTGTGGCAGCTCCCAGCCAAAGACCCTCCCCTGATTTATTTTTTTTTTTTCTTCCCAATCCAGGTGCTAAAACAGCCCTGGATGAAATTATGAAGGCTGGCAGTGAAATGTCTTTGTATGCTCTTGCTCCACTTGTGTCTTGGCCCCTTCAGAATTTTGCCTTGAAGGGCAGGAACGTATTTTCCTTGCTGGCAGCTGGAATTGCAGCCCATGGCAGTGTGTGCCAGAGATGCCAGAGGGCAATTGCTGAGGCTGCCAGGGCGCTGCTCCTGCCGTGCCTGCCAGGGGAGCTGTGCAGGGCAGGGTCAGGCTGCAGCAGCTGCAGACAGCAAAGGTGGCTTTGCTGCACATTCTGCAGCTGGAAGCAGAGGGAAGAAGGGCAGGGAGTCCCTGACAGAATCATGGAGTGCTTGTGGCTGGAAGGAACCTGCCCATGGTTCCATCCAGGGTTAAGGTGCCATATGAGGGAGAGGTGCCTCTGCCCCAGTAAAGGCACAAGTGAGACGATAGGAGAACAAAACCAGATTTTTTTGGACGTGGATTTTATTGAACAAGAAATGGGAGCTAGGGAGATAGAAGTACAAAAGAGGTCTTGGAGAGAGAGAGCTTCTTCTTCTTTTTCTTATCTCTTCTTTCTCTTCTTCTTTCTCTTCTTTCTTCTTCTTTAAAATATTCTTCTTATTTTTGTTCTAATGAAGCTTCTTCACTTGTTATGCTTACTTACTGTCATTCTTATTTTTTTAATATTCTTATATTAATTACTACTTTTTCATCTTCCTCGTCATCTTCTTATTCCTATTCTCATTCTTCTTATTCTTACTAAATTTACTACTACTATTTCTTCTTCATCTTCTTAATTCTATTCTTCTTATTCTTACTAAATTTACTACTACTATTTCTTCTTCATCTTCTTAATTCTATTCTTCTTATTCTTACTAAATTTACTACTACTATTTCTTCTTCATCTTCTTATTCCTATTCTTCTTATTCTTACTAAATTTACTACTACTATATGTTCTTCATCTTCTTATTCCTATTCCTCTTTTTTAATTTTTAAAAATGCTTTTTGTGTAAGTTTTTTTTTTAAATTTTTTTTTTTTACTACTACTGTTTCTTAAACGGAACTTTAACTTGTTTTGGAAGAATGGTACGAGTCAAAGTCCTGGCACTGGGTGAGCGTCAGGGTCTCTTCCCACCTTGCTGACTCACTCTGTGGATTCACTGCTGAGCGCTCTGGCACCAGTTGTGTCCCACGGGTGTTGTTTGGGGCTGGTCACAGCAGTGACTGTGGCTGTTGGGGAGATGATCGAGGGCAGCTGAGGCTGCGGGGCCGTGTCCAGGCCGAGGCCGCCCGTGTGGCTCCGTGGGGCCCCGCGCGGGGAGCAGCCGCCATCGGCCGGCGCGGGCTGGGCAGGGCCACGGGCGCTACTCCTGCAGCTGCCGCGCCAGGCGGGGCCAGCAGAGCAGCGCCCGCAGTGCCCGCAGCGCCCGCCTCAGGCGGCCGGGCCGTTTGCTCGGGGCAGGCCGTTGCTGCCTGCGGGCCTGCGGCTGCGGAGCTGGGGTGCCGCGAAGGCTCTGTGGCCCTGCCTCGGGCCCCTGCTGGCCCACGGAGGCTTCGCTGTACAGGGAGGGAAACGAGCCATACAGGAACTCCGGTGCCTGCCTCTCAACCCAGACCTCCTGAGGCGCGGGCAGCTCATCTGCTGCAGGATCTGGCAGCTTTTGGGCCCTGCCTTCTGCTTCATACATCTCGAGGATGCTGACTTCATCCCAGTCGGCCTCATCCTCCTCCTCCCACATCAAGGGAGTGGGCCCGAAGCTGAAGATGCTTAGATGGTCACTGCAGTCCTGTGGGAGGTCTGTGGTGGTGCTGTCTTCCTCCTCGGAGTCTCTGAGTTCTCTGAGCTCCGGTTCGCTGCAGTCATCCCAGCTGGAGCGGTCTTGGGAGCTGCTGAACTCTTCTGATGGTTCTGGCTCGGTCTCACCTTGGTGCTCTTCGGAAAGCTCAGTCTGGCTGCAGTATTCCCAGTCTGAGCTCCCGTCCTCATTCTCCTCCTCTGACAGCAGCGACCCCTGCTCTGCCTCTTCCAGCTGCTCCCTGGGGGTTTGGGCTCCCAGTGGGCTGTGTGAGGGGGTGGGGGGGGGGCAGCAGGGGCTGTCTGGAGCAAAGAGTGGGCTCTGTGACCCTGCCGATGGCACCTCTTCACTGGGGGCAGGAGAATATGCCTGCTTTTCCTGGCTGCTCACGCTTCCTTCCCCTTCCTGGGTCAGCTCTGGGTCACTCACCTCGTAGGGTTGTTGCTCTGCCCCATCTCCCCAGAGCACCCTCACAGCCGCTTCCTTTGCTGTCATTGCTGGTACAAGTGGGTAGAATTCACAGCTGCTCATGTCTTCGCTCAGATGAAGCTCTCGGGCCCCAACATCTCCCCATTTGTCAGCCATGTCAGCTTTCTTCTTTTCTGTGATGGGTCTCTCCTCCTCCTCAGTGTCTGGCTGTGGCCAGGCTGAGGCACCCAGTGCCCCCACCAAGTGCCCGCTGAGGGCCTGGTCTTGACCCCAGCTGGGCAGGGGGCTGGGTGACTGGAGGGAGTTGAGGTTTGTCTTGTTGTCTTCTTGCTCTACAGGGAGCTCCTGTAGCAGAGATAGATCCCGGGAGCTGCTTCCTTCTATGAGAGTAGCTCTCACGGGACTGGGCACCCCAGGGTTCCGCGCCCCTTCTATACACCCTCAGCCACGGTGGAGCTCTCTGATGTCACAGTGGTCTCTGGGCACCACCATGTCCTGCATCATCAAGGGCCACACCCAGTGCCCCTTCAGCAGCTGAGCCCACTGGAAGCTGCATGGAGCCCAGGCCCTTCCTGCAGTCCCACAGTGAACCGTGTCATGGTGCTACTTGACAGCCTGACCTGCACCCTGCAGAGCCCTGCCTTGGCAGAGTGGGCTCCTGTGGGCACGAGCCCTTGGCCAGATGGACACAGCCAGGGACTTGTGGGCAGTGGCTCCGTGTGCAGCATCAGACTGGGCATGGGGAGTGTCTCTCTCAGGGCTCTGCCTTGGCCCTGGGGCTCTTTTGTGGCTTCCCCAATGATGCAGGCAGTGGATCAATCTCCCCCTCAGCATGTTTGCAGGGGATGGGGGAGCTGAGCAGGGCAGGGTCAGGCTGCAGCAGCTGCAGACAGCAAAGGTGGCTTTGCTGCACATTCTGCAGCTGGAAGCAGAGGGAAGAAGGGCAGGGAGTCCCTGACAGAATCATGGAGTGCTTGTGGCTGGAAGGAACCTGCCCATGGTTCCATCCAGGGTTAAGGTGCCATATGAGAGAGAGGTGCCTCTGCCCCAGTAAAGGCACAAGTGAGACGATAGGAGAACAAAACCAGATTTTTTTGGACGTGGATTTTATTGAACAAGAAATGGGAGCTAGGGAGATAGAAGTACAAAAGAGGTCTTGGAGAGAGAGAGCTTCTTCTTCTTCTTCTTATCTCTTCTTTCTCTTCTTCTTTCTCTTCTTTCTTCTTCTTTAAAATATTCTTCTTATTTTCGTTCTAATGAAGCTTATTCACTTGTTATGCTTACTTACTGTCATTCTTATTTTTTTAATATTCTTATATTAATTACTACTTTTTCATCTTCCTCGTCATCTTCTTATTCCTATTCTCATTCTTCTTATTCTTACTAAATTTACTAGTATTTCTTCTTCATCTTCTTAATTCTATTCTTCTTATTCTTACTAAATTTACTACTACTATTTCTTCTTCATCTTCTTATTCCTATTCTTCTTATTCTTACTAAATTTACTACTACTATATGTTCTTCATCTTCTTATTCCTATTCCTCTTTTTTAATTTTTAAAAATGCTTTTTGTGTAAGTTTTTTTTTTAAATTTTTTTTTTTTACTACTACTGTTTCTTAAACGGAACTTTAACTTGTTTTGGAAGAATGGTACGAGTCAAAGTCCTGGCACTGGGTGAGCGTCAGGGTCTCTTCCCACCTTGCTGACTCACTCTGTGGATTCACTGCTGAGCGCTCTGGCACCAATGTGTCCCATGGGTGTTGTTTGGGGCTGGTCACAGCAGTGACTGTGGCTGTTGGGGAGATGATCGAGGGCAGCTGAGGCTGCGGGGCCGTGTCCAGGCCGAGGCCGCCCGTGTGGCTCCGTGGGGCCCCGCGCGGGGAGCAGCCGCCATCGGCCGGCGCGGGCTGGGCAGGGCCACGGGCGCTACTCCTGCAGCTGCCGCGCCAGGCGGGGCCAGCAGAGCAGCGCCCGCAGTGCCCGCAGCGCCCGCCTCAGGCGGCCGGGCCGTTTGCTCGGGGCAGGCCGTTGCTGCCTGCGGGCCTGCGGCTGCGGAGCTGGGGTGCCGCGAGGGCTCTGTGGCCCTGCCTCGGGCCCCTGCTGGCCCACGGAGGCTTCGCTGTACAGGGAGGGAAACGAACCATACAGGAACTCCGGTGCCTGCCTCTCAACCCAGACCTCCTGAGGCGCGGGCAGCTCATCTGCTGCAGGATCTGGCAGCTTTTGGGCCCTGCCTTCTGCTTCATACATCTCGAGGATGCTGACTTCATCCCAGTCGGCCTCATCCTCCTCCTCCCACATCAAGGGAGTGGGCCCGAAGCTGAAGATGCTTAGATGGTCACTGCAGTCCTGTGGGAGGTCTGTGCTGGTGCTGTCTTCCTCCTCGGAGTCTCTGAGTTCTCTGAGCTCCGGTTCGCTGCAGTCATCCCAGCTGGAGCGGTCTTGGGAGCTGCTGAACTCTTCTTGGGATGGTTCTGGCTCGGTCTCACCTTGGTGCTCTTCGGAAAGCTCAGTCTGGCTGCAGTATTCCCAGTCTGAGCTCCCGTCCTCATTCTCCTCCTCTGACAGCAGCGACCCCTGCTCTGCCTCTTCCAGCTGCTCCCTGGGGGTTTGGGCTCCCAGTGGGCTGTGTGAGGGGGTGGGGGGGGGGCAGCAGGGGCTGTCTGGAGCAAAGAGTGGGCTCTGTGACCCTGCCGATGGCACCTCTTCACTGGGGGCAGGAGAATATGCCTGCTTTTCCTGGCTGCTCACGCTTCCTTCCCCTTCCTGGGTCAGCTCTGGGTCACTCACCTCGTAGGGTTGTTGCTCTGCCCCATCTCCCCAGAGCACCCTCACAGCCGCTTCCTTTGCTGTCATTGCTGGTACAAGTGGGTAGAATTCACAGCTGCTCATGTCTTCGCTCAGATGAAGCTCTCGGGCCCCAACATCTCCCCATTTGTCAGCCATGTCAGCTTTCTTCTTTTCTGTGATGGGTCTCTCCTCCTCCTCAGTGTCTGGCTGTGGCCAGGCTGAGGCACCCAGTGCCCCCACCAAGTGCCCGCTGAGGGCCTGGTCTTGACCCCAGCTGGGCAGGGGGCTGGGTGACTGGAGGGAGTTGAGGTTTGTCTTGTTGTCTTCTTGCTCTACAGGGAGCTCCTGTAGCAGAGATAGATCCCGGGAGCTGCTTCCTTCTATGAGAGTAGCTCTCACGGGACTGGGCACCCCAGGGTTCCGCGCCCCTTCTATACACCCTCAGCCACGGTGGAGCTCTCTGATGTCACAGTGGTCTCTGGGCACCACCATGTCCTGCATCATCAAGGGCCACACCCAGTGCCCCTTCAGCAGCTGAGCCCACTGGAAGCTGCATGGAGCCCAGGCCCTTCCTGCAGTCCCACAGTGCACCCACTGTGTCGTGGTGCTACTTGACAGCCTGACCTGCACCCTGCAGAGCCCTGCCTTGGCAGAGTGGGCTCCTGTGGGCACGAGCCCTTGGCCAGATGGACACAGCCAGGGACTTGTGGGCAGTGGCTCCGTGTGCAGCATCAGACTGGGCATGGGGAGTGTCTCTCTCAGGGCTCTGCCTTGGCCCTGGGGCTCTTTTGTGGCTTCCCCAATGATGCAGGCAGTGGATCAATCTCCCCCTCAGCATGTTTGCAGGGGATGGGGGAGCTGAGCAGGGCAGGGTCAGGCTGCAGCAGCTGCAGACAGCAAAGGTGGCTTTGCTGCACATTCTGCAGCTGGAAGCAGAGGGAAGAAGGGCAGGGAGTCCCTGACAGAATCATGGAGTGCTTGTGGCTGGAAGGAACCTGCCCATGGTTCCATCCAGGGTTAAGGTGCCATATGAGAGAGAGGTGCCTCTGCCCCAGTAAAGGCACAAGTGAGACGATAGGAGAACAAAACCAGATTTTTTTGGACGTGGATTTTATTGAACAAGAAATGGGAGCTAGGGAGATAGAAGTACAAAAGAGGTCTTGGAGAGAGAGAGCTTCTTCTTCTTCTTCTTATCTCTTCTTTCTCTTCTTCTTTCTCTTCTTTCTTCTTCTTTAAAATATTCTTCTTATTTTCGTTCTAATGAAGCTTATTCACTTGTTATGCTTACTTACTGTCATTCTTATTTTTTTAATATTCTTATATTAATTACTACTTTTTCATCTTCCTCGTCATCTTCTTATTCCTATTCTCATTCTTCTTATTCTTACTAAATTTACTAGTATTTCTTCTTCATCTTCTTAATTCTATTCTTCTTATTCTTACTAAATTTACTACTACTATTTCTTCTTCATCTTCTTAATTCTATTCTTCTTCTTCTTACTAAATTTACTACTACTATTTCTTCTTCATCTTCTTATTCCTATTCTTCTTATTCTTACTAAATTTACTACTACTATATGTTCTTCATCTTCTTATTCCTATTCCTCTTTTTTAATTTTTAAAAATGCTTTTTGTGTAAGTTTTTTTTTTAAATTTTTTTTTTTTACTACTACTGTTTCTTAAACGGAACTTTAACTTGTTTTGGAAGAATGGTACGAGTCAAAGTCCTGGCACTGGGTGAGCGTCAGGGTCTCTTCCCACCTTGCTGACTCACTCTGTGGATTCACTGCTGAGCGCTCTGGCACCAATGTGTCCCATGGGTGTTGTTTGGGGCTGGTCACAGCAGTGACTGTGGCTGTTGGGGAGATGATCGAGGGCAGCTGAGGCTGCGGGGCCGTGTCCAGGCCGAGGCCGCCCGTGTGGCTCCGTGGGGCCCCGCGCGGGGAGCAGCCGCCATCGGCCGGCGCGGGCTGGGCAGGGCCACGGGCGCTACTCCTGCAGCTGCCGCGGCCGGCGGGGCCAGCAGAGCAGCGCCCGCAGTGCCCGCAGCGCCCGCCTCAGGCGGCCGGGCCGTTTGCTCGGGGCAGGCCGTTGCTGCCTGCGGGCCTGCGGCTGCGGAGCTGGGGTGCCGCGAGGGCTCTGTGGCCCTGCCTCGGGCCCCTGCTGGCCCACGGAGGCTTCGCTGTACAGGGAGGGAAACGAACCATACAGGAACTCCGGTGCCTGCCTCTCAACCCAGACCTCCTGAGGCGCGGGCAGCTCATCTGCTGCAGGATCTGGCAGCTTTTGGGCCCTGCCTTCTGCTTCATACATCTCGAGGATGCTGACTTCATCCCAGTCGGCCTCATCCTCCTCCTCCCACATCAAGGGAGTGGGCCCGAAGCTGAAGATGCTTAGATGGTCACTGCAGTCCTGTGGGAGGTCTGTGCTGGTGCTGTCTTCCTCCTCGGAGTCTCTGAGTTCTCTGAGCTCCGGTTCGCTGCAGTCATCCCAGCTGCTGAACTCTTCTGATGGTTCTGGCTCGGTCTCACCTTGGTGCTCTTCGGAAAGCTCAGTCTGGCTGCAGTATTCCCAGTCTGAGCTCCTGTCCTCATTCTCCTCCTCTGACAGCAGCGACCCCTGCTCTGCCTCTTCCAGCTGCTCCCTGGGGGTTTGGGCTCCCAGTGGGCTGTGTGAGGGGGTGGGGGGGGGGCAGCAGGGGCTGTCTGGAGCAAAGAGTGGGCTCTGTGACCCTGCCGATGGCACCTCTTCACTGGGGGCAGGAGAATATGCCTGCTTTTCCTGGCTGCTCACGCTTCCTTCCCCTTCCTGGGTCAGCTCTGGGTCACTCACCTCGTAGGGTTGTTGCTCTGCCCCATCTCCCCAGAGCACCCTCACAGCCGCTTCCTTTGCTGTCATTGCTGGTACAAGTGGGTAGAATTCACAGCTTCTCATTTCTTCGCTCAGATGAAGATCTCGGGCCCCAACATCTCCCCATTTGTCAGCCATGTCAGCTTTCTTCTTTTCTGTGATGGGTCTCTCCTCCTCCTCAGTGTCTGGCTGTGGCCAGGCTGAGGCACCCAGTGCCCCCACCAAGTGCCCGCTGCGGGCCTGGTCTTGACCCCAGTTGGGCAGGGGGCTGGGTAACTGGAAGGAGTTGTGGTTTGTCTTGTTGTCTTCTTGCTCTACAGGGAGCTCCTGTAGCAGAGATAGATCCCGGGAGCTGCTTCCTTCTATGAGAGTAGCTCTCACGGGACTGGGCACCCCAGGGTTCCGCGCCCCTTCTATACACCCTCAGCCACGGTGGAGCTCTCTGATGTCACAGTGGTCTCTGGGCACCACCATGTCCTGCATCATCAAGGGCCACACCCAGTGCCCACTGGAAGCTGCATGGAGCCCAGGCCCTTCCTGCAGTCCCACAGTGCACCCACTGTGTCGTGGTGCTACTTGACAGCCTGACCTGCACCCTGCAGAGCCCTGCCTTGGCAGAGTGGGCTCCTGTGGGCACGAGCCCTTGGCCAGATGGACACAGCCAGGGACTTGTGGGCAGTGGCTCCGTGTGCAGCATCAGACTGGGCATGGGGAGTGTCTCTCTCAGGGCTCTGCCTTGGCCCTGGGGCTCTTTTGTGGCTTCCCCAATGATGCAGGCAGTGGATCAATCTCCCCCTCAGCATGTTTGCAGGGGATGGGGGAGCTGAGCAGGGCAGGGGCACCATGGCAAGATTTGGGCATGCACAGGAACCTGGACAAGCTTGAGAAGTGGGAGACAACATCATCTGACAACCTCACGAGGTCCCACAAGGCCAAGTGCCAGGTGCTACACCTGGCCTGGGACAATTCCTGAATCCTGGATCCATCCAGGCCAGAAGAGACCTTCAGATCTGTCTGTTTGGTGCTGCCTCCCTGCTCCCAGTGCCTCCAGAAGCAGCACCTGGCTGGCTCTCGGCCTTGCCCATGCCCACCTCCAGCAGGGCTGGCCAGAGGGGAGCACCCCCAGGCTGTGCCTCTGCCCCCCAGCCCCTGTGGGCAGTGTGTGGCTGCTGTGGGTGGGCTCCAGAGAAGAATGGCCTTGCAGCAGAAAGTGCTGGAGAGAGCCGAGGGCCAAAGAGCCTCTCCCCTGCAGGCACTGCTTCTTCAGTGCATTGAAATATTTCCAGTGCTGGAGTGGGCTGATGGGTGTTCCTCATCCCACCCAAAAAGAAGCTGATGGTTGGATATTATTTGAGAATTTCTGTCAAGTTGGGCCTGGCAGGGGGTTATTTACAGGGAGAAGCTGCTGCAATAAATACCCTGATGCCTCCCCCAGGGTCTGTGTGTTTCAACACTCTTGGCCTTTGTTGATGCTTCTCAAATGAAAAGAAATTCCTGGGGCAGCAGCAGTATTTACCTCTCACCATAAAATACTCTTACATAAGTTGGTTTTCCAGTCCATCCAGCTCTTACAGTGGGTATCCTGGCATGTGAGGAATTCTGCATCCTTTTCTGTAGCCACTGTGTCCTTGTCCATCACCCAGATGTGCTGTTTGCATCTGAGGGGGCAGTAAATACCAGCTCCTGCTCTGTGCTGCTGCTGTGGTCTCAGGGAATGTGCTGGCACTGTTCCCCATCTTCTGAGCATTCTCTTCCTTCAATAAATTCTACCAAGCCCTGTAAGCTTCTTTAGAAAGAATCTACCAAGTCATTTTATTGCTTTGAATTTCAGTTTGTTAAATGTGGATTTTGTCGGGCCATTGTTCCCTCTTTGCTTTCCTTCTGAGGGCAGGGTCCTGCACAGTCCATCCCTTCCCAGTTCCACTTGGATTGGTCTTTTTTTTCCAGCCCTGGGGAGACTGGGCTAGAGTGAGAACACCAGCTCTGGTGACTGGTTTTTGTTTGCCTTAACTAGAATTAGCAGGTTTTCCCATCAGTCAGAGGAGATACACCCCAAAGCTAAATTTATATTATTTCAGAAAGTTGAGCACGTAATGCTTAAACACAAATGGCTTTTGGAGATTTGCGTAGGTTAATTTTTAGCCTTTCTTGGGATCTGATGGTTGTTGGTGCCCCAATTCACAGAACAGCTGATGCTTTTTTGTTTTTTTTTAACCACTTGCTTAATTGTTTCTCCTCTTCTGACTCTCATTTCAAATGAAGGAAGAATCTTGTCAGCTGTAAAAATATTTGACTATACTTTAGAATATGTTTATTTGTTCAAACAAAGAAATACTGTCTCTAGAAAAAGGCTGAGTGGAAGATGAGCACGAGTGATATATTGTGGTGCTGAGTCACATTGGGGGCTTTATTTGTGTCAAGGGTAAACAAAATTTTAAATTACTCCTCTTGAGATGTACTCCTCTTGAGATCCTATGACAAGACGTGTTTTGGTTTGTAAATGCAGTATTTTAGTGTCTGGGCTGAACTGGGGGAGTTACAGGACAGCTGGAGGGTCAGGGGGTGCTCAGGGATTTCGGGGTGGGGGCACTGGGATTTATTTTTGTGCATAATTTGTCTTTGTTTAATCCAGACTCACCAAACTGCTGCCATTCCTTACTTCACTGAAGCAGTGTGGATCTGCTCTGGGGAGGGAGGATCCACATCCCCTGTCATGTTTTCCAGGGAGGAATTGGCACTCCCTGGAGTGAGCCTAATCCGAAATGGCAGTCTTTGTTTGCATTTTTAGTAACCTCAGTTGTATAGGCACTGTATTTGTCATAATTGCTCTAAGTTTTCAATATTTATCTGCTACTTGATGGCTTCAGGCAAGTGATTAAACCCCTGAATGTATTGGGTGTTAGAGATCCCCTTGTTGCATCTCACAGGTATTAATCCAGATGTGCTGTGTAAGGGAAAGCTGTAGGAGAACTTGCTGCTTAAAATGGGAAAAAATATGTTGTTACTTATGTTTTAATAATATTTGCAATAAGGCCTCGTGGATGGTGTAAGGCACTCTGCTAAAAAAGAATTAAAATAACCTTTCTGCTGAATAATAGCTCTTACTTTTGTAATTACATAATTCTCTCGTTAAATCTAACAATTCTTTTTTAAGAATTAATGGAAGTGGTTCAAAGGGATTCCCTCACTATAAGAGGTACCTGGTAGCAGTGGTGAGTGGGAAGCACTAACTGTGATTTGCAGGTGTCCTCAGCACTGGCAGAAATAGAAGCATTTAAGACACGTAAGAAAGGAGGAGGAAAGAGGGGGAAATGCTCTGAAGCCACATCCTTTTTTAAAATTAATTTGCTGCATAAAAGTGCAGCTCAGAGCTTTATTTTTGCTTTGCCTTGCCCTGTGTGGCTGCAGAGCAGCCCCTGTGAGGCAGGAGAGCAGGAGCTGCATTTTGGGTGCCTTTCCTCTGGGGAAACACGAGTCTGAGGTTGGCTGGTGCTGTGAACTGTGAGGTCTGAATCTCAGCCAAGAGATAAAACCATTGACACAGTGAACTGCTCCTTGACATCAACACACTTGTTGGGAATCCACTTTCAAGGCTGCCCTGGGTGTGAAGGGTGTTGCTAAAATAATCAGGGAAATGTTATATGGCTGTTTTTATGAGACTGTATTTATTGAAGAGTTATTTATTACCTGCTTTTCAATGGTTATTCTCAGTGTTATTGCATTCCAGTTATTACAGAAAAAAGGTACAGAAAAAATTGTGGCTGAAATGTCTTCAGGGGCTCCCTTTGTTAGCTGAGACCAAGCAATGCCATCTTCAGCTCAGAATTGTGAATGAAATTCCTGAAATGTGGGGGTTTTGTCCAAGGGCACTAAAGGTGAGCACAGGATTTGGTCACCACACCTGTCCAAGGGCTCACCTTGCAGACAGGAGTTGTTCCATTTCCTGGGGTCTCTTTAGGAGAAGAGAGGAGGGTACACACAAACATATGGAACAGATTCCCTGGCCAGGCCATGCCATGCCATGCCAGCTTTATTTGGGTACATAATGAGTTGTGTGAGGGTTTGAATCCTTGCATTGCAGTGCTGGGACTTGGCTTTTACTGCTTTTTTCTTCTCTTTTTCTTTTTTATCCTGGCCCATATGTGGGTTTAGCTACACCGATTTTCTGGAGCCATCACAGTTGTGTGGAGCAGTTTTAGATCACTTGAGCAAGTCCATGGAGCTGAGTTGGTGTTGATCACTGCAAACCTTGGGTTTTTCTTGCAGTTTAATGGTGCAGCCTGTATTTCCACCCAGGCCTGAGGCTCAGCATGACACATAATATACTGCTCCATAAATGTATAGTTTAGCAAAACTCATGAAAGAGGCGGGATTATTTATCTAGAAATTGTTGACAGAACTGGCCTTTTCTGAAGGGATGGGGTAATTTCATTCTTATTCACAATGAAGCATTCCTAGAGACTTTCTGAAGTCAAACATTTTTTGACCTTTCTCCAAAATTAGTCTGTGTGGAAGCAGAAAAGGTGTTGATAAAACAGATTTTTTGCTTGTTTTGGGGTTGGTTTTGTTTCAGCTGCTCCAAAGCAGCCTCTAGAATTCCTGCAACTTCCAGAAAGGTGGATCCATCCTGCTCTCCCCTACCAGGCCCTTCTGCAGTAGACTTTGCCTTCTTAATTTCTTGCTGCCCCAGAGCTGCATTTTAAGAACAAAAAGGAGGCTTTTCCTGTGGAACAAATCCAATTTTATTGGGATGGCAACCCAGGAAGACTGACAAGATTAAGGCCTGCTGGCTGGTGATAAAAGGTTTGGAGGAGTGGCTGATCCCCTGAGGGCTGTGCAGCCCTTCAGAGGGACCAGGACAGCTGGGGGAGATGGGCAGAGAGGAACCTTAGGAAATGCCACAAAGGCAAATGCAGGTCCTGTGGGAATCAGCTCTGTGGAGAAGGGCTGGGGTGCTGAGTGTATATGAATACATGGGGTGGAATTTGAGAAATCAGGTGTCCTGTTGGAGACTGAAGGTTTTGGTGAGCTACAAAGACACCAGAACAGTTGCAGCTATAAAAGCCAACAGAGAACAAATACTTTTGGTATAGAGAATGAGTGTCAAAGGCAGGATAGGAAATAATGTGAATTAGGGAACAGAGATGACCCTGGTGCTTTGTAGGTCTAAACCTACTCAGAGTTCAGTTCTAGTCTTGACTTTTCCACCCACACCTTCCCCTATCTAAAAATTTGGCTTTAATAAATGGAGTTTATACCCCTGGCTAGAAGCCAGGTGGACACTGAGAGAAACTGGTGCCAGGACAGGAAGATCCCACAAAGGGTTGCTATTTCCAGTTAAAAGGTTGGTTAGACTCAAACACTGAGGAGGCTTTACGCAATCTGTGGGGAGGGAAACGAATGATTCAACAGTGTTTCCAGTTAAGAAAGTTTATTAACTATTCCTGGCCTTGTCCCTTCATCTTCAGGGAGCAGCTGTTCAAATCCAACCAGGCAAAACTTGAGCAGCTTATCTAAACCAGGTGGCATGAGAGGAACTTTGGTGTGCAGAAGAAAATAAGTTTTGTCTCTAGGCAAACAGATTGGTGCAGGGTTTATCTGTGGCTCTGTGCTCCTGTAGACCCCGAGAGCAGCCAGGTGCTGATAACTATCAAAGATAGCTGGGACCAGGTCAGGCAGCCTGTTCCTGACCCAAAATACAGCCTTTAGCCCAGATCAGAACCTGAGATGGGATTTTGGAATCACAGAGCTTGATCATTCTGCCTTGTACAGAAATCCTGAGATATTCAGAATTCATGCTTTTACTGCTGAGTCTGATTCCCAGCAGGCTGGGGTCAGGTGGAGCAGGGGATGCTCAGGGAATCATGACTCCAGTGCTGTTTGGGAATTCCTGTTCAACCCTGCCAGCCTGGCCTGGAGCTGCACACCCCACTCCTCACATGCTGAAATGAATCAAAGTTGTTTAGTCTGCTTGAGTAACCAGCATTCCTGGGGTCAAATAAAAATTCTCTGTGAAGCAGATGGAGCAGTTCAGCCCTAATTGCCCAGCTTGCTTCAGATTTCCACAGCTCATATTTTTGTGTAACATCAGCTTTTGAAAAGTCAGAAAGAAAAAAGAAATTAATAGATAATAACTAAATTCATAAAAAAATCAAGAGACTGAAATAACACAGTTTTATTCCTGTTACCCAGAAGGCAAAAGTTTATTAAGGATCTGCTGGAGCTTCATCTGCTTTCTTGCTTAGTCCTGCAGAGGATGTGTCCAAACCCTAAATATGTTAATATCCCGAAAGGGTGACATAGGGTTTTTCCTGTTGTTAAGATCTGGAAGACTTTGAGGTTTACAAATATAAGGGGGAGTAATTGCAAGGTGCTGTACTGTATTTATAGAGGTCTTTTAATAAGTAATAAAATTACAGATGGACCGTGATAGCAAAATAACTTGCTGCAGGAAAAATTCCTCAGGATACCTGGTTATTCTCAATATCTACTGCTGTCATTTAGTAGGGAAAGATGGACAACAAGCCATGTCTGAATAACAACATATTAATGTTGTGCTCTCTTCCTGAGTCTGCTCTCAAAAGATCTGTGATTGACAAAGATAAAGGAATTTTAAGAGCTGTTTTGGTTATTTCAGAGAAAGTTTAAAAGGGAGAAGGGATTGGGGTGATTAGGAGGCTGTCATTACCTATCATTTTCAGTGCTGTCTATTGTAGCAAAAATGAGAAATGTGCCCTGCTGGTGTTTAGATTTTCTGAGTCCCTCAGCTGTGAGTTGGGTTCCCATGCTGTCCTGCCTGGAACAAAGAGCTTGGGCCCTTGATGAAAATGACCACAAATGAGTTCGTGATTTACTGGGCTCAGAGTAAAAGGGATGAAATTCAGGTTTGATACAGAAAATACTTCTTCCCTGTGAGGGTGGTGAAGTCCTGGCTGCACAGGTTGCTCAGAGAAGCGTAGTAAATAAAGTTTCAGAATTCTTCATTTCTGTCCCCTAAGTTCAGGTTTGGTTTTCAGAGTGCCACCTTCCCAGTTGGTTGCCATTTGTGTCCTGCTTTCTCTCCTGCCTTCCTTTGTCTGGTCATTTTCCCTTCTAGGGTCTCTTTTGACCTGTGGCAGCTCCCAGCCAAAGACCCTCCCCTGATTTATTTTTTTTTTTTTCTTCCCAATCCAGGTGCTAAAACAGCCCTGGATGAAATTATGAAGGCTGGCAGTGAAATGTCTTTGTATGATCTTGCTCCACTTGTGTCTTGGCCCCTTCAGAATTTTGCCTTGAAGGGCAGGAACGTATTTTCCTTGCTGGCAGCTGGAATTGCAGCCCATGGCAGTGAGTGCCAGAGATGCCAGAGGGCAATTGCTGAGGCTGCCAGGGCGCTGCTCCTGCCGTGCCTGCCAGGGGAGCTGTGCAGGGCAGGGTCAGGCTGCAGCAGCTGCAGACAGCAAAGGTGGCTTTGCTGCACATTCTGCAGCTGGAAGCAGAGGGAAGAAGGGCAGGGAGTCCCTGACAGAATCATGGAGTGCTTGTGGCTGGAAGGAACCTGCCCATGGTTCCATCCAGGGTTAAGGTGCCATATGAGAGAGAGGTGCCTCTGCCCCAGTAAAGGCACAAGTGAGACGATAGGAGAACAAAACCAGATTTTTTTGGACGTGGATTTTATTGAACAAGAAATGGGAGCTAGGGAGATAGAAGTACAAAAGAGGTCTTGGAGAGAGAGAGAGCTTCTTCTTCTTATCTCTTCTTTCTCTTCTTCTTTCTCTTCTTTCTTCTTCTTTAAAATATTCTTCTT
Organism: Melospiza melodia melodia; assembly: GCF_035770615.1. Taxonomy (NCBI): domain Eukaryota; kingdom Metazoa; phylum Chordata; class Aves; order Passeriformes; family Passerellidae; genus Melospiza; species Melospiza melodia. Next base: position 6,512,346 of record NC_086213.1, on the reverse strand, counting down.
ATTTTTGTTCTAATGAAGCTTATTCACTTGTTATGCTTACTTACTGTCATTCTTATTTTTTTAATATTCTTATATTAATTACTACTTTTTCATCTTCCTCGTCATCTTCTTATTCCTATTCTCATTCTTCTTATTCTTACTAAATTTACTACTATTTCTTCTTCATCTTCTTAATTCTATTCTTCTTATTCTTACTAAATTTACTACTACTATTTCTTCTTCATCTTCTTAATTCTATTCTTCTTATTCTTACTAAATTTACTATTACTATTTCTTCTTCATCTTCTTATTCCTATTCTTCTTATTCTTACTAAATTTACTACTACTATATGTTCTTCATCTTCTTATTCCTATTCCTCTTTTTTAATTTTTAAAAATGCTTTTTGTGTAAGTTTTTTTTTTTAAATTTTTTTTTTTACTACTACTGTTTCTTAAACGGAACTTTAACTTGTTTTGGAAGAATGGTACGAGTCAAAGTCCTGGCACTGGGTGAGCGTCAGGGTCTCTTCCCACCTTGCTGACTCACTCTGTGGATTCACTGCTGAGCGCTCTGGCACCAGTTGTGTCCCATGGGTGTTGTTTGGGGCTGGTCACAGCCCTGACTGTGGCTGTTGGGGAGATGATCGAGGGCAGCTGAGGCTGCGGGGCCGTGTCCAGGCCGAGGCCGCCCGTGTGGCTCCGTGGGGCCCCGCGCGGGGAGCAGCCGCCATCGGCCGGCGCGGGCTGGGCAGGGCCACGGGCGCTACTCCTGCAGCTGCCGCGGCAGGCGGGGCCAGCAGAGCAGCGCCCGCAGTGCCCGCAGCGCCCGCCTCAGGCGGCCGGGCCGTTTGCTCGGGGCAGGCCGTTGCTGCCTGCGGGCCTGCGGCTGCGGAGCTGGGGTGCCGCGAAGGCTCTGTGGCCCTGCCTCGGGCCCCTGCTGGCCCACGGAGGCTTCGCTGTACAGGGAGGGAAACGAACCATACAGGAACTCCGGTGCCTGCCTCTCAACCCAGACCTCCTGAGGCGCGGGCAGCTCATCTGCTGCAGGATCTGGCAGCTTTTGGGCCCTGCCTTCTGCTTCATACATCTCGAGGATGCTGACTTCATCCCAGTCGGCCTCATCCTCCTCCTCCCACATCAAGGGAGTGGGCCCGAAGCTGAAGATGCTTAGATGGTCACTGCAGTCCTGTGGGAGGTCTGTGCTGGTGCTGTCTTCCTCCTCGGAGTCTCTGAGTTCTCTGAGCTCCGGTTCGCTGCAGTCATCCCAGCTGGAGCGGTCTTGGGAGCTGCTGAACTCTTCTTGGGATGGTTCTGGCTCGGTCTCACCTTGGTGCTCTTCGGAAAGCTCAGTCTGGCTGCAGTATTCCCAGTCTGAGCTCCCGTCCTCATTCTCCTCCTCTGACAGCAGCGACCCCTGCTCTGCCTCTTCCAGCTGCTCCCTGGGGGTTTGGGCTCCCAGTGGGCTGTGTGAGGGGCTGGGGGGGGGGCAGCAGGGGCTGTCTGGAGCAAAGAGTGGGCTCTGTGTCCCTGCCGATGGCCCCTCTTCACTGGGGGCAGGAGAATATGCCTGCTTTTCCTGGCTGCTCACGCTTCCTTCCCCTTCCTGGGTCAGCTCTGGGTCACTCACCTCGTAGGGTTGTTGCTCTGCCCCATCTCCCCAGAGCACCCTCACAGCCGCTTCCTTTGCTGTCATTGCTGGTACAAGTGGGTAGAATTCACAGCTGCTCATGTCTTCGCTCAGATGAAGCTCTCGGGCCCCAACATCTCCCCATTTGTCAGCCATGTCAGCTTTCTTCTTTTCTGTGATGGGTCTCTCCTCCTCCTCAGTGTCTGGCTGTGGCCAGGCTGAGGCACCCAGTGCCCCCACCAAGTGCCCGCTGAGGGCCTGGTCTTGACCCCAGCTGGGCAGGGGGCTGGGTGACTGGAGGGAGTTGAGGTTTGTCTTGTTGTCTTCTTGCTCTACAGGGAGCTCCTGTAGCAGAGATAGATCCCGGGAGCTGCTTCCTTCTATGAGAGTAGCTCTCACGGGACTGGGCACCCCAGGGTTCCGCGCCCCTTCTATACACCCTCAGCCACGGTGGAGCTCTCTGATGTCACAGTGGTCTCTGGGCACCACCATGTCCTGCATCATCAAGGGCCACACCCAGTGCCCACTGGAAGCTGCATGGAGCCCAGGCCCTTCCTGCAGTCCCACAGTGCACCCACTGTGTCGTGGTGCTACTTGACAGCCTGACCTGCACCCTGCAGAGCCCTGCCTTGGCAGAGTGGGCTCCTGTGGGCACGAGCCCTTGGCCAGATGGACACAGCCAGGGACTTGTGGGCAGTGGCTCCGTGTGCAGCATCAGACTGGGCATGGGGAGTGTCTCTCTCAGGGCTCTGCCTTGGCCCTGGGGCTCTTTTGTGGCTTCCCCAATGATGCAGGCAGTGGATCAATCTCCCCCTCAGCATGTTTGCAGGGGATGGGGGAGCTGAGCAGGGCAGGGTCAGGCTGCAGCAGCTGCAGACAGCAAAGGTGGCTTTGCTGCACATTCTGCAGCTGGAAGCAGAGGGAAGAAGGGCAGGGAGTCCCTGACAGAATCATGGAGTGCTTGTGGCTGGAAGGAACCTGCCCATGGTTCCATCCAGGGTTAAGGTGCCATATGAGAGAGAGGTGCCTCTGCCCCAGTAAAGGCACAAGTGAGACGATAGGAGAACAAAACCAGATTTTTTTGGACGTGGATTTTATTGAACAAGAAATGGGAGCTAGGGAGATAGAAGTACAAAAGAGGTCTTGGAGAGAGAGAGCTTCTTCTTCTTCTTCTTATCTCTTCTTTCTCTTCTTCTTTCTCTTCTTTCTTCTTCTTTAAAATATTCTTCTTATTTTCGTTCTAATGAAGCTTATTCACTTGTTATGCTTACTTACTGTCATTCTTATTTTTTTAATATTCTTATATTAATTACTACTTTTTCATCTTCCTCGTCATCTTCTTATTCCTATTCTCATTCTTCTTATTCTTACTAAATTTACTACTATTTCTTCTTCATCTTCTTAATTCTATTCTTCTTATTCTTACTAAATTTACTACTACTATTTCTTCTTCATCTTCTTAATTCTATTCTTCTTATTCTTACTAAATTTACTACTACTATTTCTTCATCTTCTTATTCCTATTCTTCTTATTCTTACTAAATTTACTACTACTATATGTTCTTCATCTTCTTATTCCTATTCCTCTTTTTTAATTTTTAAAAATGCTTTTTGTGTAAGTTTTTTTTTTTTTAATTTTTTTTTTTACTACTACTGTTTCTTAAACGGAACTTTAACTTGTTTTGGAAGAATGGTACGAGTCAAAGTCCTGGCACTGGGTGAGCGTCAGGGTCTCTTCCCACCTTGCTGACTCACTCTGTGGATTCACTGCTGAGCGCTCTGGCACCAGTTGTGTCCCATGGGTGTTGTTTGGGGCTGGTCACAGCCGTGACTGTGGCTGTTGGGGAGATGATCGAGGGCAGCTGAGGCTGCGGGGCCGTGTCCAGGCCGAGGCCGCCCGTGTGGCTCCGTGGGGCCCCGCGCGGGGAGCAGCCGCCATCGGCCGGCGCGGGCTGGGCAGGGCCACGGGCGCTACTCCTGCAGCTGCCGCGGCCGGCGGGGCCAGCAGAGCAGTGCCCGCAGTGCCCGCAGCGCCCGCCTCAGGCGGCCGGGCCGTTTGCTCGGGGCAGGCCGTTGCTGCCTGCGGGCCTGCGGCTGCGGAGCTGGGGTGCCGCGAATGCTCTGTGGCCCTGCCTCGGGCCCCTGCTGGCCCACGGAGGCTTCGCTGTACAGGGAGGGAAAAGAGCCATGCAGGAACTCCGGTGCCTGCCTCTCAACCCAGACCTCCTGAGGCGCGGGCAGCTCATCTGCTGCAGGATCTGGCAGCTTTTGGGCCCTGCCTTCTGCTTCATACATCTCGAGGATGCTGACTTCATCCCAGTCGGCCTCATCCTCCTCCTCCCACATCAAGGGAGTGGGCCCGAAGCTGAAGATGCTTAGATGGTCACTGCAGTCCTGTGGGAGGTCTGTGCTGGTGCTGTCTTCCTCCTCGGAGTCTCTGAGTTCTCTGAGCTCCGGTTCGCTGCAGTCATCCCAGCTGGAGCGGTCTTGGGAGCTGCTGAACTCTTCTTGGGATGGTTCTGGCTCGGTCTCACCTTGGTGCTCTTCGGAAAGCTCAGTCTGGCTGCAGTATTCCCAGTCTGAGCTCCTGTCCTCATTCTCCTCCTCTGACAGCAGCGACCCCTGCTCTGCCTCTTCCAGCTGCTCCCTGGGGGTTTGGGCTCCCAGTGGGCTGTGTGAGGGGCTGGGGGGGGGGCAGCAGGGGCTGTCTGGAGCAAAGAGTGGGCTCTGTGTCCCTGCCGATGGCCCCTCTTCACTGGGGGCAGGAGAATATGCCTGCTTTTCCTGGCTGCTCACGCTTCCTTCCCCTTCCTGGGTCAGCTCTGGGTCACTCACCTCGTAGGGTTGTTGCTCTGCCCCATCTCCCCAGAGCACCCTCACAGCCGCTTCCTTTGCTGTCATTGCTGGTACAAGTGGGTAGAATTCACAGCTGCTCATGTCTTCGCTCAGATGAAGCTCTCGGGCCCCAACATCTCCCCATTTGTCAGCCATGTCAGCTTTCTTCTTTTCTGTGATGGGTCTCTCCTCCTCCTCAGTGTCTGGCTGTGGCCAGGCTGAGGCACCCAGTGCCCCCACCAAGTGCCCGCTGAGGGCCTGGTCTTGACCCCAGCTGGGCAGGGGGCTGGGTGACTGGAGGGAGTTGAGGTTTGTCTTGTTGTCTTCTTGCTCTACAGGGAGCTCCTGTAGCAGAGATAGATCCCGGGAGCTGCTTCCTTCTATGAGAGTAGCTCTCACGGGACTGGGCACCCCAGGGTTCCGCGTCCCTTCTATACACCCTCAGCCACGGTGGAGCTCTCTGATGTCACAGTGGTCTCTGGGCACCACCATGTCCTGCATCGTCAAGGGCCACACCCAGTGCCCCTTCAGCAGCTGAGCCCACTGGAAGCTGCATGGAGCCCAGGCCCTTCCTGCAGTCCCACAGTGCACCCACTGTGTCGTGGTGCTACTTGACAGCCTGACCTGCACCCTGCAGAGCCCTGCCTTGGCAGAGTGGGCTCCTGTGGGCACGAGCCCTTGGCCAGATGGACACAGCCAGGGACTTGTGGGCAGTGGCTCCGTGTGCAGCATCAGACTGGGCATGGGGAGTGTCTCTCTCAGGGCTCTGCCTTGGCCCTGGGGCTCTTTTGTGGCTTCCCCAATGATGCAGGCAGTGGATCAATCTCCCCCTCAGCATGTTTGCAGGGGATGGGGGAGCTGAGCAGGGCAGGGGCACCATGGCAAGATTTGGGCATGCACAGGAACCTGGACAAGCTTGGGAAGTGGGAGACAACATCATCTGACAACCTCACGAGGTCCCACAAGGCCAAGTGCCAGGTGCTACACCTGGCCTGGGACAATTCCTGAATCCTGGATCCATCCAGGCCAGAAGAGACCTTCAGATCTGTCTGTTTGGTGCTGCCTCCCTGCTCCCAGTGCCTCCAGAAGCAGCACCTGGCTGGCTCTTGGCCTTGCCCATGCTCACCTCCAGCAGGGCTGGCCAGAGGGGAGCACCCCCAGGCTGTGCCTCTGCCCCCCAGCCCCTGTGGGCAGTGTGTGGCTGCTGTGGGTGGGCTCCAGAGAGGAATGGCCTTGCAGCAGAAAGTGCTGGAGAGAGCCCAGGGCCAAAGAGCCTCTCCCCTGCAGGCACTGCTTCTTCAGTGCATTGAAATATTTCCAGTGCTGGAGTGGGCTGATGGGTGTTCCTCATCCCACCCAAAAAGAAGCTGATGGTTGGATATTATTTGAGAATTTCTGTCAAGTTGGGCCTGGCAGGGGGTTATTTACAGGGAGAAGCTGCTGCAATAAATACCCTGATGCCTCCCCCAGGGTCTGTGTGTTTCAACACTCTTGGCCTTTGTTGATGCTTCTCAAATGAAAAGAAATTCCTGGGGCAGCAGCAGTATTTACCTCTCACCATAAAATACTCTTACATAAGTTGGTTTTCCAGTCGCACAGTGTTACTTTCAGTCTGAGTTTGCAGGAGAGGCCATGTACTCAATTATTACATTATTTCTACTTTGCACACTCATGTTTGGTAAACAAGTGCAAAAGTGTAACCTGACTGTTGGATTTCACCCTCTCTTAACTTCCATAACTGGAACGCTTTGTGCTTCTAATCCCTAATCACATTTCAATATGTTCTTGCAAAGGGCACCTTCCAGTGTCCCAGGCTCCTCCAAGCCCTGTCCAGCTTGGCCTTGGACACTTCCAGGGTTCCAGGGGCAGCCCCAGCTTCCCTGGGCACCCTATGCCAGGGCATCCCCACCCTCCCAGGGAACAATTCCTTACCAATATCCCACTTAAACCTACTCTCGGATTGAAATTCTCAAGCTCTTTCCCTCTTGTCTGTTGAAAAAGTTGAACTGGCTCACCTGGAACAAACACAATGATATAATTTACTAGGAATTTTTAAGTGTTGTTCGGTGTTAAAATTGAAAATAAGAGTTTGAACAGGCACAGACTTGATGGAAAAAGTTGGATCATCTTTCAGAGTTAGCAGAGATGGTCATGTGTAGGTGGACTCTTTAAAATGTAAATCAGGCTAAAATGAGCTGTTAAAAGCATACTGTGAGTAGGTTTTGTTGGATTTGTTTGTGATCAAATAATGCAGGCAGGGATTTGGGAAACATAAAAAGCAAAAAATCCTGCTTTATGGATGGTTTTTGATAAGCCCCAAAAAAGTAATAACGGCTCCTCTAAGCTGTCCCTCCTGCAGCTCGGGATATTGCACACCTGTAGCTCAGGCTGAGCTGGAATCCAGCACAGGTATCCATATGGATGGCAGTGCCTTTTTGCAAGGCAACAAAACCAGTTTTCCATTCCCTTTATCCTTATGAAAAGTCAAGTCTTGTGCTTGATGATCCTGCAGTTGGGAAAATGAGCTGCAGCCAGATGGGGCAGGGTTTTATAGGAAAGCTGTTTAATTATCTGCCTTTCTCCTGCCTTTATGGGCTCAAAATGTGAGTTTGGAGGCATTAAGTGTTTTATTAGACTGACTGTCATTAATGGCATTACAGGTCAGTTGGTGCTGTTAAATCAAATTTGCTGCTCTCACAGTAGTTGAGAGAGGGGGCTGAGGTGAAGCTGAGGATAAACCCCAGTGCTCTGGGGAGTTTCAGACACTGGGGCTGGCTGGGTCAGGAATACTCAGGGCTAGAAGATATTCAAGTCTCTTGAACCCTCTGTACATCTTTTTAATGCTTTTACTTGAGTGGTGAGAATGAGCTTTAATTTGTGGCCTTTTGTTATTGTGAGCATTACTTCTTTTTTTTGTGGAGAAGAGTGATAATTTCTGTGATGTCAGAAGTCAATGATCACCTGTGCTGCTGCTTCTATTTATGAGCCTCTGTTTACTGACTCTTTACTTGGTTCTTTGAAAAATACACTTTATTAGCATAGTCACAACAGCCTGGACTAGTGGAAGGTGTGTTGGGAAATAATGGTGTGTGTTGCAGAAACACCCTCATTGCATTGTGCAGCAGGTTTTTGACAGAGCTCCATGAGAATCAGTTGCAAATATGTTCAAGTTGAATTATTAATGGTGTCCAGACCAAGCAGTCGCCTGTGCATTGCAGTGAATATCTGAATTCCATTAATTGTTTTGAGAAATTACCTAAAACATTGTTTTAGCTACTACTAATAATAATGTACTGTATAATTATTTCACTTTTAATGTAAATTCTGTATAGTTAGTGTTGCTTAGTGCACAAGATGAATTTCTGAGTAGTAATAATTTTCTGATAAAGAAAAGCCTGATGAAGTCCCTTTCTGTGGGTGCAACAACAAAACCCTTTGCTCTTGGATTCTGTTGACTTAGAGACTGGATTCACTCACTGCTGTGAATTGGCTGAGTGGGAATGGGCAGGCATTGGCAGTCCTGCCATTCCCACAGGAATACCTTTCTTTTGGAAGATGTTTCATTTCTGCTTTAGCTCACACTTTCAACTTTTCAACTTTCAGAAGTAGTTTTGTTACTGACAAAATATGAACTCCAAATGAGTATGAAAATATTAAATACCTCCTTTGTTTGCAGGAAAGATGGAGTAGAAGTATATGAAAGTGTGTGTCCTGCCAGGGATGGTTTGTGTACAGCTTCCATCCCTGACATGAAAATGGCAGATGAATGAATTGATTTGCTGTACAGGATGGAGTTGTCAGCCTGGCTTTGGGATTCTGTTCACAAATTTTTTCCCTTCCCTGTGCCTGCAGCAGAGCTCTCAGGGAGTTGAACTGCTGGGTCCTTTGCTGTTTGCTGCTGCCTGTTCTGGGATGCCAGGTCTGAACTCATGGAAAGGGCACCCTGTGTTCCTTACAGTGCCTTGGCAAGGTTGGCAGCTCCACGGAGCTGGGGCATCAAAGTTCAGCCACCTCTTTTGGGCAGTGCCTGGGTGCCAGTGGCTGAGTTTCTACTGCAGAGAGCCCCAGAATTTCAGTCCTGAATTCCCCTAGCAGCAGAGAGTGTGCAGTGTAACACACACTCTGCACTCCATGCTCTCCATGGAAGTCTTGGCTTAAATATTTCCTCCTTGAAAACTTCAAACTCCATGTTCAGCAATGTGACATCTGTGAAATTCTGACTCTGATGTCACAATGCTCATGTAGCTTGGGAGGCTTTGCCATTCTGAACTGCCCTACATGAATTCCATTGAATTCTGCAGATTCTGAGCTTGACTGATGAGGTTTTAATATGGACATCAAACTAATTTGCCTCAACTGTCCTATAGGACTGATGACAATTATTTCTGGTATTTTAGCTGTGGTGCTGTGCTGCTCTTTTGGGGGAGCTGTAGCAGGCAGGTTTGGGGTATAGTCCTGATTCCTTCCCTTGTGTAATCTCCCTTCCACCTTTTCTGCCTGTGTCCTTACAGAGGAGATGCCTGGAGTGCCTGTGGACAACAGGAGACCCTGAAGGCATTCATGTAGTCATTCATGATTTATGGGCTTGGCAACAAAGGTCTTATCTTTCTCCAGAAGTGAAAGAAAGCAAAATGAACAGAAATGCCAGAAAATGAACAGTGGCATGTTTCTGCTTTTAAATCAAGGGAGAAATCAAGCAAACAAAACATTTACCACTGATCTATAAAACAGACTTTCAGCCAGTCTTAGATTCCTCATTTATTGTTCTCCTGTTCTTATTATTTTGCTCTCATTATTCCTTAATAAAACAGCCAAGAAAATAATTTTCTCTATGTGGATTTTTAAGTGAAGCTCTTTTACCCTATTATTTTGCTTTTCTTTCCAAAACTTTACAACTCCTTTTTGTGAGAAAGGAGACTTTGGTGACCACTGTTGGTTTGGTTGTGTTGTAGTTTATTCTCTGCTATAAACACACCGGCATTTCCAGGCCTCTTTGTACTTATTTTTCTTTGGGCAGTGCTCAAAAAAGTAAAAATGTTATTGTTTGAAGTGTTTCAGAGTTATTCCTGGCAGGGAATGGGCTTTGTCCCAGCCAGCATCTGCTGCCTGGAACTGTTTCCTGTCGGGAGGCCGGATCCGGGAGCTCCTTCCACGCCAAGAGGGGCTGGGAGGCACCTGAGGACAGAGACCTCTGCCACTTGTCCTGGCTGCAGGGCCACAGCTCAGCCAGCACTGGCACTTGTGCCTTTTGAAAAGTGTCTGGAATAGAAAAATCCCTTTCCAATGAAATTATCTTATCAAAGTGCCTGGGGAATTCTCAGTGCAGTGGCTGTGCACAGCTGCGTTACCTTCGCTGTCAAACACCACTTCCATACCTATGGGTTTTTTATGGATCCTGTGGATTTTTTTCTCTCCCAAGTTAGGCTTTCCTTTCCCTCTGCAGCAACATCTGGTTTTGATATAAGGAGGAATAAAGTTGAACACTTCTTCAGAGCTGTATACTATATTGCAAATATCTTCAGAAATTTTCTACTGTTTGGTAATAAAATTTAGCTTGTTTTATAGAAAAATTCCTCTCCAAGTTTCATTTTATCAGAGCCTGGAAGTTTTATCTGACTGGGGTGATATTCAATAATTTTCTATTTCAGCCATTTTTATTGGTTATTCTTTCAAGAATTAGGCAATGGTTATTACTTGTTCTGGGAGGGCTTTACCATAATCTACCAAAGTTATAGCATGTACTGTTCCTGCTGCTGAGAGAAAATAAATCTCTTACCAGAGTTGGGGTTTTTTTTTTGCTTAAATTCAAATTAATCAGCTGTGGTAGGAGTTGTTCTTTTAATCATTTCTAACAAGGTCATATACTGAACAATACCATCCATAAAAGGCTGCAGCAGCAGAGAGGGTGTAGTCCTGGAGGTAAGCACTTTGTGTGACAGGTAATCCACTGGAGACAGCCATGTTGTTCATCATTCCAGGCATGAAAAAGCCATTAAATCCAGGGAATGAATGAGGAATGTGGCGCTGCTCTGGCTCCCTCTCCTCTGCAGACTCCGTGTAGGCAGGGCTGACTCTTTTCTTGCTGTTTTCAAGAGGCCATTTGCTGGTTTTTGTCAAAAAGAAAAGCCTCCTCCCTCCCTCCCTCCCTCCTGTTTTTTTTTAAGCAAAAGCTCTCCAGGCCCTGTGAATTATTAAGATCTGTTAGCACAGTTGCTCTTTCTTTGGGAAATTGGCTGTCAGAAGTAGCAAGAGAGCTCTTAGAAGTCTCTTTGCTTTTGATTAAGTGGAACAGTTGGATCGGTAACAGATTCCAGATTTTATGTGACAGTTCCTCATTTCTGCACAACCTGTGTGATTCCAGGGCCTCCTCTGCCATGTGCCTGTGCAGCTCCCTGTGTATCCATGGAAGTCAGGGGTTGGGCACACACACACACGTGCATGGTCACCCACTGGACACTGCCACAGCATTCCCTTTGCTTTTCCTGGAGCACAGAATGCTAACAGTGCTCATGGAGATGAATTTCCTACGGCTGCTTCCTTAGGGAGCAGCTTCTGCAGTGACCCAGTAAATATTGTGTCACTCAGAGCAGAACATCATTTGTATGTGCCACCTATTAATGAAGTCATGGTACCAATTCCTTACATTTATGAAGTGTTGGTTTGGAAAATAATCTTTGGGAGAATCACCCTGCACAGCTTCCCTGCTTTGTACAAGGAGGGAGACTGGCAGTGTTTAATATTTTTAGAGTGGTTTCATTTCTTCTCTAAAGAGAAAAGGATTTTCCCCCCACAAGTCCATCTTCTCCATCAGTTCTGGACAAATGGATGCACTTGGTTCAGGTTTCTGTCAAGCCCAATTGCAAATGTACCAAGCTGTGGTACATCCATGCCTGCAAGGTAATGAATATGGATTTCAGTGGAAGCTTTTTTGAGAAATGTTTTGAAGTTTACCTCCTCTTGAAACAGGTTTTCAGCTCAGAGGATTAGCTTGCCTAATTAGCATATATTAGCATACACAACTTGCTGTATGGTGGAAGGAGATCTGTTGAGTGCAGGAGCATGGTACCAAATATGTTTGCATCTTTTAAACAGATAATTTGTTCTTACTGGACAATTTTGGCCTGGGCAGGTTTGAAAAGCTGGAAAGTCTTCAAAGGGACAACAGGACATGGAGATCTTGGAATTTTCTGATTTCAGTGCTGTCTTCTGGACTTTGGACAAAGAGGGCTTTTGGGGTGGTTTTGGTCTCTGGCATGGAGCACATGGAGCTGCTGGGCTCAGGGGGAATGGTTCAGGGTCCAGTTGGCATTCTGGGTTAGCAACACCCTTCTCCAGAGTCAGACCTGGGTTTGATGCCAAAGGTTGCACCTGAGATGGAGTAAAATCCTGCACTGACAACCACTTATAGCCTGGGGACAGCAAAGCAGCTTTTGTAGGGAAGGATCTGGGCTCCTGGTGGACAAGGACCTGCATATGGATCAGGAGCAGTTCCCCTGTGGATAATTCCCTGCTGCTCTGGGAATGGCTTATTCCTCTCTCTTGGGCACTGGTGGGACCACCTGGAGCCCTGGGTTCCATGGGGACCCCTCAGGTGGGCAGGCTGAGGGGGCAGCAGGCAGGGGTAGCAGGTTCCTGCTCAAGGAAAATGAAAAACAACATAAAAAGTTACCTCAATGGGCAAAAATTTCCATTTTGGATCAGAATATTTGTTTCCAAGGAGGATGTTCAAACACTGGAACAAGTTGTCCAGGGAGATGATGGAATCTTCATCCCTGGAGATGCTGCAGACTTGTGTGAACAGTCTTAGCTAACTTTTGATTTGGTTACAGGCCATGGCCTCAGGAGGGTTCTGGGCTAAATTTTACTGTGATTCCTTTGCTTTTTGGAAACCACCACCTCAGTTGATTTGGTACAAGATTGCTGTCAAGAGATTAGACACAAGGAGCAAATGAATATTAGGAATAGAATTTCCCTGCCAGGTGCCCTCTGTGCCACAGTGTGGATCTTCCCCCTTTTATTTCACTTGTTTTCTGAGGCAGGAGCATTTTTCCTGGAGTATTTGAATCTTGAAGAAATGAAAATTCTCTGAGCTGAGACACCCAGTTTGCTATTTAGAGCTCTTGGAACATTCACAGGTGGTGATACATCGTGCTCTGACCCTTCTTATACCCCAAAAAGCATTGTTGCCATTCCATAACACAGCCTGGAAGGAGGAGTACAGCATTTACCATCCCTCTGTCCTTTCACTCTTGTTTTCTTCCTTTTTAATGGGCTTTCTGGTGGAATTTAGAATTGTAATTCCCTGCAGTACAGCATGCAGGACTCGGGATGATGTAAATTGAACAAAAAGAGGTTTTTCTGCTGGGTTATACAAAAGACATCAAAATTCCAAGCCAGACCTTGGAACTATGAATGCCTGAGCCAGTCTGGGGGATGTTACCTGGTCACTGCCTGGCAGGGATGTGTGTGCTGTGCCAGATCTCCTTTTCTCCCTGGAGAATGGATGCTGTTGGTGCCTTAATTCCCTGCTGCCTTCCTCCTCCCTACTGGAATTTAAACATCAGGATGTTCTGTGATTTCTAATCAACTTTTTAAATAAGAAAGATACTTTGAGGGGCCCTTATTGTTAGCAAGGCTTAATGTGCTGTTTTGGTGGTGGTGACCAGCTAGTGTGAGATCCTGGGCTCCTTTTGTTTTCCACCTCGGAATTACATGTCAGAAAATTACAGGAAGTTGGTAAGAGGGAGCAAATAATTTGTGAGATACAATCAAGCTATGTTTTTTTAGCATGTTATCTGCTTCCTCTTTCAGGAAAATATTTCCTCTGAACTATCATCATGTAAAGGTCCTTCATGGGATTTTCTACTCTCAAACCAGCTCCTGCTCTTGGGGAAGTTGCTAATTAGGCAGAAATGGGATTTTAACCTGTCTTATCTTTAAAGGCCAATTCATCCTGTCAAGTCTACGTTCAGTTGTGAGAGCACAACCATAAATCTTTTTAATGCACAACCAAGTCCTGGCTTTTCATGTGTTGGATATTTTCACCAATTTCTGTGGGGCAGAACTGGTTGTTCCTTGCTTGCAGACAGAATGTTGAGTGTCCAAAGAAAAGTGGTTTGGTAGCTCCAGTGGGATTGCTTGGCACACATCTGTGGGGGGAAATGTTACTGAAATTAAGGAGCAATTAATTTGTCCTTAGAGAGAAATTAAGGTAAGGAGTGGGGCTGGGTTTATGTAGTGCAGTCCCCAAGCTTAAGGGAGGTCAGGGTTAAATAGAACCATATTTATGTGTGGGGTGGCTGTAGATCCAGTTCTGTCAATACATAAGGATTTTGGAAAGGCTGAGCAAGAGATGCACCAGGCAAGGTGAAAGAAAGGTTTCCTGGAGGTAACACAGCAGGAATGCCCCTGGTGGTTTTTGGGAGGCAGAGAAAGTATCAGAGGGTCAGGCAAGCTGGAGCCATGATCTGAATTGCCTTTGGAGTGGAGCTGTAAGAAAACCTCAGAACTTCTTAGGATCAGTTGTTGTCTGGAAGGAAACTTGGAGCTGTGACCTGAAGTGCTGTTTGATTTCAGCTCAGCATCCAGTCATGGTCTCCTGCTCTGGGAATAAAGCCATCTGCAGGTGATGCCAGGGCTGATTCCAAGGGGCAGAATGTCCCCAGCCAGCCAGACTCAGGCCTGGATCCCTCTTGCTCTGATAAATAGATAAAACAGCTTAGGAGAGCTTTTGTTAAATCCTTTGTTACTTGGATATCCCTCTGTGCCTTCGGGGAAGCTGGAATGGTTTGTGGGGTAAAGCATGGGATTTATAACTGAAGAAATGTTGGATTTGGTTGTTACTCAGCTCCTCTGGGAACTCCCATGGAGGGAGGACTGTGTTTCCAATGTTTTGTGTTATGCTAAAGCTGTTGGATCTGTGTTTGAAAATATTATTATTGATAACATGGATATACATTATTAAAAGAAAGGTTAGAAACTCGTTATACTTTATACAGGCACAGTGCATTGGACTGCAAATTACTGTAGAATGAGGTCAGGGTAAGACATTCACTTTGGAGTGACCCTCAGAGCAGCTCCAAGCAGTTCTGAAACCTGAAGAATTATTAGATGCTAATTAAAAAAAAAAAAAAAGTCCCTTTTCTTACTGTGTGGATTGTCTTCCCAGAACAGTCTCACTGTGGGCAGTGTCTGAAGTGCAGTTCCCATTGCACCTGCAGTATTTACATTTACATTTACACCAGGGCTCAGACCACTCCTCCTTTCCCTCTGCCTCAGTTTTCCATGCCAACTTTGTCTCCTGGGCCCAGATTTTCATTGTAGCTCCGATGTCACATTGTGAAACTCTGCTGGAATAAAGTGGGCCTCGGTTTTGGAACCTCAGGGAAGCCAATAACTTACATTTGGGCAACGATGCCTCAGACTTACAGGAATTCCAGGTGCGCTGGCACAAGACAGTGGTGATTTCCTGTTTGTTGATTTATCTCTTTTCCATAGGTAAGCATCAGATAAGATCCACAGGGAATATTTCTCTTATAGCTCCAGAGACTTGTTGCACTGATTAATGGCTGTAAAGAATTTAATGAGTTGAGATAGAGGAGAAAAAACAAAGTAAATTATGATCTCAAGCCCTCAAATTAACACACAGATAATCTATGGATTTTAACTAATTTCAATAGCATGTACCTTTATAAAAGATAGGTTGGAGTTGTGGCCCCAGGGGAAGGGTAAGGATATAAAACTTTAGCTATTGTTTTCTCACTGTGATTTACCATCACCTGGGAGGGGTTTGACACTGCTCATTGGGTGCACAGCTGGCTGTGAGAGGACAGCAGAATTTTTATGTCATTGCAGGTGGAATTGCTACCTGACAACCACCCAAATCAGTGTAATACTGGAAAATAATTGAACAATTAAATTTATTGTGTAGGTGGAAGGATAAGACACATCTAAGCCATGATGGAGTTCAAGAGTTATCTGGAAGTTCTGATTTACTTCTGAGCTGATAAGGATTGCAGTGCTTTAGTGGTGCAGTGTGGATTACAACTTCAGATCTTACTAGAAATCCAATTTTTCTTATTGCAAGCTGGAAGGAAGCCACAATTAAATAAAAACATCTCGTTTTGCTCTCCAGGAAAGAGATCATACCCCAGCTAATGGTGTCAGCTCCTCCAAGCCTCTGGGTGTGGGCAGTGCTGCTGAATGATCTCTCTTATCAAAACCAGGTTGGCCCTACGGATGGAAGAATGATACAGAAAGAAAATGAATAATTAGAAGTTAGTTTTTGTTTTTTGGCAGATGAGACATTCATAAGTAACCAGACAAACACTAACCTAATAAAACATTCAAGATCTTTTTTCTCATTACATGAAAAAATGTGAACAGCTACAAAAACTAATCAGCATCTATTGAGTGCAGGTAAAAAATTAAAACCAGAAATGTGCAGTTTTCATAAATGGTTGTGTTTGCCTGCACAGAGGGGAGGTTCAGTGTCCTCCTTCCTTTTCATCTGTTTTCTTGAGGTTCAGAAAGCAAAAAGCCTCCGAGGGAGGTGAGACCCAGGTGTGGGATGGACTTGCCTTGGTGAAATGTCCTTGCCAGTGCCTGGAATGCTGACAGTCCTCAGCTGCAGCGTGGCAATGATAAAACAGAGTTTAGATTTTGTAAATTTACTTTTGACTTGCACACTGCTGAATTGCTGGCTGCCTTCTGTGTATTTTTCTCCATATTTTTAATAGCGGGAGAAACATTATTTTATCAGTGTCTTTCTTTAAACTCCAAATTAGTGTAAATTAATCACAGTTAGTGGCTGCTGCTGCAGGAAGCACTGGCAGGATGGATGGCTTTTGTGTGTGTTTAATATGTTGATACTTCTTGTCAAATAGACTTACTCCTACTGAGTGTGTTCTGAGTAATGGAAGATGAGAGGGGAAGGGAATTAAATCCCATTTATTCAGTGGTTTATTGTTTCTCTCTCTCATCCCTGAAACCCTCCGAAAGATTAATTAATGGATGACAAACATCTCAGCTTCAGCTATCCAGCTGAAATACATGATGGATCTTGGAGCTCATCATCAATTTATTATTAGCTTAGCAGTAAAATGATAGGAAATAGTGCAAAATGGACAGAAAGTCCCAAATCCTCACCCTAATCCTGATAAAAGGACAAAGAATTGCTCCTAAATTCCTGTACCAATGGAGATCTTTCTGCTCTCCAGAAGTTCTGGCCACGTTCCCAGGAGGAAGCAGAGCAAACAGGCAAGGGGGGGGATGTGGCTCCTGACTTTTGTCCTCGTTGTAACAGCAGAAATCCAAAGTTTGTTCTTACAAAGCACTAAAATGACATAACATAGAATGTCCTTTTTAGGCCTGCCTGAATGCTCTGCAGAGCAGTTATTTATGTGTTGCAGCTTTTTGCCACTGAAGCACAATTTCAATATTTTAGATATTCTGGGAGCTGTTTTCAAGCCCTTTAGGCACCACAGAAACACAGCATCTATTCGTAATTGCTGTGTGTGTTCCATGTGCAGCTTGTTTCTATGTGCTGGACAGGGACATGTTGCTTACAGCATGTGAGCCCTGAAGAACACTCATGTATACAGCAGAAATTCTGATTAAACACCAATTGATCAGGCAATTTATTATCTATTTCTAGATTATTTCCCCCTCAGCTCACATTCTGAGTGCTATTGGAAGGCTTGGGTGCTTTTGCCTCTAGGAGAAGATGCTTCCAGCAGTGTTTGCAGGATCATCTGAATTTCAATCTGATCTGCTTCCAAAAAAGGGACCAATTCCTCCCAGCTGGGCTTTTCTGCCCTGATCTTTGTCACTGTTGGTGGCTGCACCTCTCCAGAGGTGCTGGCAGAGTAAGTTTGAGGGAAAAGTGGGGATGCAAGAATGGGAGAGAAATAGGGGGAGGAAGGTGATGCTGAGAGGGGTCAGGCTGTGGGAGCTGGGAGCAAATGTCACCCCCTGTGAGGGAGCCGTGTCCAGCCCTGGCATGGATGGAACCTGGGAAATTGCAGACCTTGGAATACCCTGAGGGCCTCAGTGCAGCAGCATTGAAATGCATTAAACCCAGAGTGCAGGCTCAAGTGCTTCTCCAAAGTTCAGACAGAACTTTGCATCCCTGAATGCTGTGCCCAAATGTGCCTCAGCAACTCCCCTGTGCCCTGCCAGGCCAGGCTGCCCCACAGGGATCTCTGACATAAACAGATTAAAAAACATTAGAAAGGGAAGAAGACCTAAATCTTCTAATTTTCCTTTTCAAGGTTTACTTTAATCTCCATTGCATGCAAAGGTTGAAACAATTGCTGGTGTTTTGTGCCTTCCCACAGGTCCCCATAACTGCTGCACCCCTGGCACGTGTTTCAGTCAGATCTCAGTCTGGGTTTGACACCAAAATCCCTGTAGTTCCTAAGTTTTTGAGTGATGCCATCACATTTTGAGTGTCTGCAGTCTCTTACACGTGTGTGTTAGTCATGGATGGGAAAGGATGGAGTTCTTTTGTGTCTTTTTTAAGATGAATGAACTCACTCTGTTTAGTCTTTATGGATGGTGGTGCCAAAGCACAAATACTGAGTTACTCAGCTGAAGTCATTGCTTTGGGAAGAAGAGAAGGAATAGAACACAGGCTTTTTCATTTTTATTTATTTTTAGAGCCTTACCCGTTGTTTCCTGTACTTTTTTTATCTTTTAAGGTAGTAAGTCTTGTACAAAAAGCTTTTTTCCCCCTGCATTTTGATGATTTCCTTTAACAAATACTCTAAGTCGTAAATATTCCGTTGCTTTATTAAAAAAACCAAACCCCACCCAACGGAAAAAACCCAAACCCACACAAAACCCTCCCACAAATGCAAGGCAAACCCAAGCAAATCTGTTTTTATTTGAAGGATTAGTTTCTGTTTCTCTGTGGCTGTAGCCCAAAGACATAGATCAGGACAGACAATGTGGTTTTGTGGGGAACAGAGAGAATAAAACTTCCTAGTATTTTCTTTGAAACCATATTTTCTGTTTATAAATGTTATAATATTTAAAATATTTTTCTTTGATTTCCTCTCCCTCTTTTCAGATGGGGATATTTTCCTGCATAGTAAATTCAGCTACGTGTAGAAAAACCCTGGGTTTGAATTCTTGAAAGTTAAAAAGGTCTTGTTTTTCAGAAATCAACCCATTCCAGATTGGTTTTAACCTAGATATTTCAAATGTGATTTGGGTTGAGAGAAACAGTTCTGTGAGTGCTCCCAGCAAATATCTCATCCCTCTGGGCAGATGCCATTAAATAAACATGTGTTCACTACTACATAAGAACATTATTTTTCTAATGTGGCATATGCATGACAAGCACAGAAGGCTCAACTGTCAAACTTGGAAAAATATCTGTATAGCTAATTCTGGGCTTGCTCTGCAAGCAGCTTTTGCATATGCTGCAAGTGTTGTTTTTCTGCATAAAATGCTTTACTTTTGCTTTTCAGTATCCAGTATAATCCTGGGAGTAGAATAAGCCATGAAGTAACAGAATGTCACTGAAGGCCTGTGAGGGACCTGCTGTGAAGCAGAGTAGGTGCAGGTAGAATTAGATGGTATTTAACCACTGGACATGTCAATGTAATTCATGATTAATTCAATAGTTTTGGATGATTTTGGAGGGAAGAGCCTTTTCCCAGTATCCAGCCTAAACCTCCCTGGCAGGGCTCTCCCTGAAGAGGGAAGATGAGTGCTTTCAGTGTATCCTGAGAACTGATCAGGATTCATTTATGGAATTAGCCAGCCCTCAGAAAGATCAGCCCACCCTCCTTCTGCTGACAGGTGCCCCTAAATGTGTCCTTTTCTCTGGCCAAGGTATGTGTGAGCAGCATGGAAGCCTCTTCTTTGGAAACTTGCCCTGGAAAGCTTTTCCAAGCCTGCAGGGGATGAGCACCATGGAGTGATTGCCTCTAGAGGTCCATGGAAACTGAAATAGAATTGTCAACTGGGGTTACATTATTAACAGCATCTCCCTTTTCCTGGATGCTGCACAGCCATGATGTAATTAATTAAATATATCTGGACAGTGGGAATAGAGTCTCTGGCAGAGGGGCTTGTCTGGAGAGCAGGAGCAGATGCTGCTGTGTCTGGGGCCTGCAGAGTCACAGGGATGGCACTGGGATGGAGTCACTGGGCACTTCTCTGTAAGGCTCCAGGTGAAATTGTTTTAGCCACAAATTCATCCAGGGATTTCACATTGGCTGTGTTACAGACCCAAAAGTGATTCAGTGGAACTGAGCTGTCTGGAAGTTTTAGGCAGCACAGACAATAAAATAATGTGTGTCACCTGCCAGCCATGTGTGTTGGCTATAAAAGATCACTCATTTCTGACTTCGAAGTTGTACATTTCCCCAAACTTACGCAAAATGATGGGCAAAAATAAGTACAGCCCATTGCACCTCTGCTCACTTGTTGTGTGTCATATTTATATAATCAGTTGTATCTTTTAATAAATTTTGAAAAATTGTGACTCACTTATATTCCAGACACGGTTGATTACTTTTTTTGGTTTAAAAAAATGGAAGTTAAATAATCACAATGCTGAGAATTGTCTGAGAATGATTGTTGTAGATTTTTCCAAGTAGTAATCACAGGCCCTGCTTAACCAGCTCCATATGGCCCAAGGCATGTAGGCAGCTCTAAGTGGGACAAAGAGTGTTGGAGTGGTAATGAAATATGCAGTAATCATCAGGGCTGTGTGAGCTCTTTACATTATTTCACACTGCTGCTTTGAAACAAAGAACAGGATGTGGCACATTTAATGCTTTCCCCTTGAGAATCCGTTAGAGTAAAGTTCAATTTTTAATTCAAAAGGCAAGGGAAGCTGCTGCAGAATTAAAGATGTGGATGCTGCCCAGATGAGCTATAAATAACTTATCCATGAACAGCAAACCCTCTTGAACAGTCATGAGGAGATAAATGTGCCCCTCCGACAGCGTGCTCACCCTGAGCCCTTCCTCTCACATTTGAGCTTTTTCTGCTGAGTAATTTTGCTGTCAAAATGGCCCCCAGTTAAACTGGGTTAAACTGGGAGATGCTGATGAGAGCTGTACCTTGCAGATAGAATCACAAGTGCCTTTTGTTTTGTTCTTCCATTAATCTTTTCTGTTTGTTTTGCTGTTCCCACTTTGTGTGACACCACTTTGTGCTGGTGCCTGGTGTGATGTTCCCAACCTGTGGTGCCTCAGGAGCAGAGGGACACCAGCCTTGGTTCTCTTGCCTTCCTGCATTATTTTGCCCATTGACCATCCCTGTCCAATTCCCTGTTTGGCTCCTGCTGCCCAGTTGCTGTATCCATGGGTTTGATTTTAAGGCATGTCCAAGTGTGGAGATTTCAGTGGTTGCTCAGCAGCAGCATCATGGAAGATGATTCTTGGATACAAACACCACACCAAAGAGCAGCAGTTACTGCAGGGAGCTCCCAGAGTGAAAATGTTGTATTGAGGTAATATTTCAATTTTCATAGATCTGAAATTGCTTCTGAGCTTCCTCCCTCCCATTCTCTTGCTTGGGTTCAGATGTATCCTGGTATCCGCTGGGGAGCCAGCCAGGAATAAATGAACATCTTCCAGTGACAAGGTTCTAGTGTGCACTGGTTTTATGTGAATATCTGAGTTTGGATGATTCTTTAGCATTAGAAGTACTTGACAGATTAAGTACTTTCTTTAAAATTGTGTTTAAAAGCATCTGTGGTGCTGTCCATTATGTTTTCTAGAATAATGGATTTATGTAATGTTTATAAAGGGTGGTGTAGAGTATAAGACTTTTCAGTATATATTTGTATATGTATATACAAGAGTCCTATGTTCCTTTGATACACCAAAATAAGAGCTTATTAAACAGCAGTGGGATGAAGCCAGTTACTTCCACTTCTTTCTTAAATTGGAGTTTGAAAATGAGCCAAACGAGAAGTTAATTTGTTTTTTCCTCTTAGCTAATCTTGTGTGTATTTGATTGTGTAACTTTCACCAAAATTAGCTTATTTACAAATAAACATGGGGCTGGGATGCTGCAGGAGGGAGTCCCTGGCACCTGGGCTGCTCAGCTCTTGGAAATGAGCACTTCAGGGTTTGGGGTGGATGGGCCAAGGAGAAGCTGCCCAGCACTGCTGGAATCTGAGCAAGGGACACCATGCAGGAACTTGGAAGTCTTCTGGACTAATTTGTGCCTGATGTCATGTGAAAATGCATTTAAAATATAGAGAGACCAGAAGGAAGTTGAATAGGGTGTATTTTATTTTAACTGCAGAATAAATGCAGCATTCCAATGGTGATGTCTTGGCAAGGAAAAGACATTCAGACCACTTCTGTGAAATGCAAAAGTGACAGCAGTGAGAACAGGGATCTATTGCCTTACAGATATGCTGACAATTCATAGGGAAATTGTTGGGAATGAGGAGAATTTTAGGTGTAAAACACTGCTCATCAGGCACGTTTCCCCACTGCAGTATGAATCACTTGCCAAAACACACCCCAGTAGAAGTGAAGGACTGGTTAAGTAATGTGTCTGTCTCCTACTGGTCTGTCTTGGGAAAGATTCTCATGCATGGTGAAATTATTTCTCTTCCCTGAACATACAAACTTTAGGGATTTTCTACTAAGGTTCTTGTAGGTTTTCATGACCTGATTGATTTTATTTGGCATAAATGAAAAATATCAATAATTTTCCAGAATTACTCCCACTGGTCTGACTTTTATTCCTTTCTTATAGCCCAGGTGGAACTCACCACTGTTATTGCTGAAAGTTGTTTTGGAGATAAAGGTTAAATACCAACAGTAGACACCTTTATTTTTGTATTTTTAACTGAAACAGAGGTGGTGCAGTTACTTTAGACATTAAATCCTCTCTAGCAATTTTAGTAGAAAGAAGCTGCATGTTGATAATTTTGGTGTGCTAATACTGCAATGAAATAAAAATAAAGCACCACAGAACATAGATATTAGGTATTAAATGTGAAAAAATCAAGATTTATTTTGTTTCTCATGTGATACTTTCTATGAAATCCTGAGAATTAATTTAGGAGGAGCCCATTTCTGCCATGGTTATGTGGAAAGCTCAGGAAGTGTGGGACACTGGTGGTGGGGATGGAGCCCAGCTGGGTTGGGAGGTGCAGCTGGACACAAACTGTGCTCCCAAGGTAAGGGGCACAAGGAGTGACCCAGGGCATGGGTTTTATGTAAAACAGCTTAAGATGGTAGCTCAGAGCAATTACGTGCAGAGTTATTAAACTGGGATTATCTCCCTGTTGCTACCCTCTTTAAACAACCCAGACGTGTTTTGTGGAAATTTAAATGCATTGTTGCTGGGGTTTTATGCCAGCAAAATAATGTCTGGAGTTATTGTGTTGCTTTGTGCTTGAAGGCAAAGGCCTCTTACAGGCCATGGGGTATCACATAAACAAGAAGGGAAGCATAACAGAAGATAAATTGTCAGTAGCATCAGTCATTGATCTGTTGGTTGTATTTGATAACTTTTATCAGGATGAAGAACATATAGTGGAGTACATTTCTAAAAGGAAATCTTTCCAGCTGTTTTATATTCTACTTGAGAGGGGACAAGTAAGCAAACCCAGAGTTTTAGTAATCTCCAGATGAAGCTTCATTTGCTGTTGGATTATGTTTAAATGTTACAAGTGAGTGCAATTCTTTGGCCCAGAGAGATGGAGCTGGGTGGGGCTGCCAGGGCGCTGGGAGATTTCACAGGGGCAGGGGGATTTTTCCCTGTTAATTTGCGGTGAAACTCAAGTGCTGTGATTTGTATTTAGCCATGGTTTGCAGTAGTTAGGAGTTGTTTTTTACATCCCCAGCGTGACAAAGTCAATTAAGTCTGGCTTTGCTGCTTCTGGGGTAAGTAGGTGAGAATTTGGGTTTGGCTGTAGGCGTTCTGAAGTGCAAGATGTATCAGCGATGGAAAAACAGCTTATTTTTGTTCCACGAGGGACAACCGTGGTTGTTGCAGGCACTCTGTGGGGATGGAGCTATGTGTGTGCTTGCTTTTTGACACTAAAATTGTTGACAGAGAGGCAAAATGCCGATGTCCATTGCAGGCTCCAAATAGCAGCTGGCACGGCCTGGCAGCAGATCCTTCCCCTGCCCCACCAGGAATGATCCTGTGGGTTCCCTGTCACACTGGCTCAGGGTCCTGCAAGGGCTGGCTCCTTGCCAGGGTGTCCAGGGCCGTGCCAATGTTCTGGGCAGGCTGTGCCCAGGGCGAGCTGTGCTCAGGGTGGGCTGTGACCAGAGTGGGCTGTGCCCAGGAGAGGCTGTGACCAGAGTGGGCTGTGCCCAGGAGAAGCTGTGCCCAAGACAGGCTATGCCCAGGCCAGGCTGTGCCCAGGGCACACTGAGACCCTGTGGGGCTCACAGGGTCACTCCACAGTCCAGCTCAGTCTCAGTCCAGTTCACTTTTCTGGGTGGTTCTTTCTGCATGTCGGCCAAGGGCTTTTGTGGAGATGCAGAAATGGATGGTTGTTATTTACTGAAATATTAGGGGAAATTAAGTAGGCTGAGCCATAATCTTCTTATAGCTGTGTTTTTAAACAGAATTAGGTTTTTTTAATAAAAGCTCCATTTATAATTATTTTTATTTTAGAAATATCATTTTGTGTTCTCCTGTGCAGTGAACCCCTGGGCTACATGCACAGAACCCTTGTGATTTAGAGAGGAGCTGCAGAGGGCTGTGTGCAGAGTGCTGTTCTTGGGTGCCTTTGCCTGGATAGCAGTGGGATGCAGCTCAGGAACGTGCTCTGGGAGGGGGATTTGATGAAAGCCGTTCATGTTGCATCCCAGAGGTGTTTTTCCAACACCTGTGCTGCCCCTGCTCCTGTCTGATCCCACTGTCTGGTGTTCCAGCATGGTGCTATGGTGTGTTCAGGCTGCCCTGTAGGGCTCGTTGACCTTTTATTGCCCTTTGACCCTGGATTTCAGTCTGTAGGGCTGTAGGAGACAAATCCTTCCAGGGCAATAAATTCTCAATATTACTGCTCACACAGCAGCTATTGCTTAACTGTTCAGAGCAGGGGCCATGGCAGAGTTTCTGTGTTGGGTGGCTCCCCCACAATAGGGACCCACTGGGTCTGGGAATTGAATTAAATGGTACCATTTAATATGCCAATGAAGAAGTATTTCAGAAGTCAGCAGTTAATGGGGATCTGCTGCCTTGGCTTCTCTGAAAACCTTATAACAGCCTTCCAGGGCCTAAAGGGGCTCCAGGAGAGCTGGAGGGGGCCTTAGGACAAGGGATGGAGGGAGAGATCATTGGGAATGGCTTCTCCTGGTGGGCAGGGATAGATGGGTGACTGGGGGATGTTTTGCCCTTTAAACTCCTGAATTAAAAATAGGATTTGAAACTAGAAGTACAGGTGACCCCTGTGTTGCCTGAGTTGTTCAGATTGTCCCAAAACACCTGATGCACCAGTGCAGCTGCCATGGAGTCAGTGGGAGTGGTGCCATCACCAAGAAATGCAGCTGGTGAGAGAGACTGGGCTAAACTGGGAAGGGGACTGTTCACTGGGTTTTACTGGCAGCAGGAGCTCTCATGAGCAAGTGAATTAAACAGGTTTAGCCAAGAAAGTTGAACATCTCCCAAACTAGTAAAGCTGCAATTACAGAACACCTTTTTTAAAAAGATGTCAAGAAACTTATTTTTGTTTTCTATTTGTTCAGCTGTTCAGTAGCCTTTTAAGTCTTGGAGATATTGGAATGGTGGACCCATCTTTTGATGAGTATTCCTCCTCCCCTAAATGGGTGGAGTCATAGGAACAAAAGGTATTTAATGAATTTTGATGGAGAGTCAAGGGTGAGAGACTTGGAGGAACAGGTTAAAACTCCTGATTAGATGGAATGAGGAAATGGAAGCCACAGACAAGACCAGGGAAGATACTCTTGGGTTGTTGAAGATGAGATCTGAACTGTGGGCGTGTGGGATGCTCTGTTTCAATGGAAGGCTGTGCATCTATCCCATTCCATATGCAATTCAAGGGGGTTTGGAAATGGAACACCTCACCACTGTAAGAGGATGGCTTCCTCACCTTTGAATGGGTAGATTTAGAAGTGCCAAAAGAGCCCAGAAATGAAGGCCAGGTGTGAGGCCAAAGGAAATAAATGCTCAGGAGCTGAGGAGTGCTTGGGTTTCCTGGCACCATGGTCTGGAGAGGGTCAGACAGCACCAGGATTCTCCTTGGCCAAGCGCTGCTCCACCTCTGGGTGTCCATTTGGTGGCAGTGGAAGGGAGTGGGGATGTGTTTGTCCCTGTTCCCAGGCAGTTACTCCTTGGCAGGTCAGCAGAGGTGCCCATTCATTCCCCACTTGCTGTGTGTCTTTCGACTTAGTTAAATCCACTCTCAGCAAAGCTAAACTGTTTGGGAAAAAGATTAAACCAGACAGCTTGACTAATTGAAAATGAGGGAAATCCTCTGTGACTGTGAACACTGGGTGTGCTTTGTACTGTATTCTGCTTTTCTCTAAGCTAAATCATTCTTTTCTCTGTGTGTATATCTACAGATAAAGTAGATTAAGTTGTTGTAATCTTAGCTACTGTTTAATAAGGCAAAGGAACATTTTGTTACTGTTGATTCCAGAAGTCCTTGGAGAGGGAAAACTTCAGGAATACTTGTCAGTAATAATTTTGAAGGGCAACCCACAACCCTGATTTATAGAAAATTAAGTACTTGCTATGGCCCATATGCCATGAATGGAATTGGTCAGTCAAAAACTCTCTAGAATGAAAGGAAAAGCAGGGACAAGACATGTTGGCATTACTGGGATGGTTGGCCACTGCCTGATAATTTAAAGTGGAGTTGAGAAACTGATGTTTCCAACAGAAAAATATATTTCCAACCGTGGTGAAAAGCTGAATTTCAGAAGTGCTGTTCCATCTGTTGCTGAGGAGGTCCCACTGTGCAGGTAACAGTCCAATAAAAAAATTCAATAGGGAATTTAGAATCTTTTAGGAAGCACTTACCTAGAGAAGCATTCAACAGCACTAAATTAAAATACACATTTATGTGCCTCTTTTTCTTTGTGATTTGTACAACAGTTGCTTATTCTTAAATATGCTTGGTTAGATGAGTTCTTATTCTTCTCCTGCTTCCAAGCTCTTTCATTTTGTTTCTGCAATGAAGATGTAACAATTTATGACATCACATTAATATCCATGGCAACAGCCTGTAAAGTGAACAACATATTGCATTTGCATTGCAGAACCAGCAGTGAGGGAGACGGCTCCTGCTGAAATATGGATATGGGAAAGAACTCCAGCAGTGAGCACAGGGGATGCCTGGGAAGGGGAATTCTTTTGTAGTGGTCAAATGTGGTCAGTTGGCTCAAATTTTATAAAAGTGATCTTTAGGAGTCCCAAGTGCAGAGGAGTCAGAAGTTGCAGTGCTTTTTCTGACTGAATAGAAAGTTAAATCACAACTTTCTATTCCTGGGTGTTCCTCTGGGAGCCTGCTCATCCCCAAGGGAATCCTGCTCAATTGGGTTCTTGTTTGCAGTAATTCTCACAGGAGAGATCTTACAGAACAGGTCTGGCTTTAAATTAATAATTGCTGTATATATGTTCAGCCTTAAAGACCATGAGAAAAGCTGAGTACTTGGTAGTCTCAGTCTGTAAAATCTTGTAGTTTAATTTATTACTGTGTGGAATTCCAAGGACTCCTCTATTTCAGAGCAGCTTTCCAGACCTCAGTAATTTGTTTCTTCCATTCCCAATGCCATGTTGTGTCTTCCTCATTACTTTCCCCCTGTAATACCTTCTGTTTATAAACAGGAGTAAATAAACATGCTATTATAAATAAGAACGTGCTGCTGAAGAAATTGTTTTTTCTGTCCCCATCTGAAAGAGCATCTGCAGTAGTCCCTGCTTGGAAAGGCCGGGATGGGGAGGAGGAGGGGTTGTTTTCCTACACTGAGCTTTTGGTACCTGTTTGGGGCAAGCATCTGTTCAGCCAGCAGAAGTAATGGACCTCAGGATTTCAGGAATCTTCCAGAGCCTTTCCCACATTTCATCAGATTATTTTTCAAGGAAGTTTCTCTGCTGTCAAAGCTGTTTCATATGGAGGGTTTTATTTTAAAAGGAGCACTTACACTGTCCCCACTCCAAACCTGCTCTCTCCTAATATGTTTATTATTGCATGTGGTCAATTTTTTTTTTCCCTCTGAAGTTTTATTTTTAGCTTGTGTGATCTTGGATCCTTTTCTTAATTGAAAAAGCAGCCCCTGGGTGAAAAGCCCAGACCGGGTCCCAGCCAGCTCCCTCTGCTGGCTTCCTCAAAGGACAAAAATAGATTTAAAAACCTGCTTAAAAACCTGCTTGACATTCTGCTGCCTCCAGTTCAGGCCCTTCACTGGCAGAGCTCAGCACAGAACTGTTATTTTGCTTTTGCTTCTGTTCAAGTAGCAGCAAACTCCAGTAAACATTTGCTTACAGAAGAGCACAAAGTATTTTGGCATGTTTTATGGGGAGTAAAGAACAAACAAAATGACAAAAATATGCTTGTTTTGTCTTTGAAGTCTGTTCTGCGTTTTTATTCTGTGCCTGTGGTTTTGGAAGGCTCTTGGCCTCTCCAAAAAGACATGGATATGAGGGAAAAGGTTCTCACTGGCACATTTATAAAAAGATATTTCATTTACACTGTTCTTCTTACCTCAACTTAAGATGCATTTTCATTTGGTTTTTTTATTTCCAAAAATGGTTGCAAAACTGAGAATATTTTCTTTTGAAAAGATATTTTCCAAGTATTTTATTTGCAAGCATCAGATCTGACCATAACCATTTTTGTGCTGATGTTGGTTATTGCTCAAGCCTCACCCTCTGTTTCTGAAGAATATAAACCTTGTAAGCTGAAATTTATTCCCTAATTGATAAAAATCCCAAGCTGAAAGTCACGTTTGGAAAGACCTACAGGATCATGTTATGGTTTGGATTGGAAGGGACCTTTGCTTAACTTTGCTACTCTAAAAACCTGCCAGCAATATTAAATTTGGGGTTGCCTGCTGCTAATTCTTACTTTTGTGTTTTTGGACATTGTTGGTTGGGGTTTAGGTTTTTTGCGTCCTTCAGCTTTTGCTGCAGCAAGGTTTTAAGTACACAAATTGAAAAGTCAATTTTGTTGTTTATTTCTGCGTAAAATATAATGAATTCCAGCAGGGAGGTAGGAAAAGAAGTAGTAAAACAAGCTTTAAAACATTACTTTGAAAGTATGTACAACCTAGAAAAAGAATATATTTATTCACATATTTTCCTATTTTCAAATAGTAACATGAGGATTTATCTAATATGTTCCATGTATAATGAAATTAGTGTTGTAGTTCACACATACAACCTTTGGCTATTTTGTGTGGGGAACATGATGTGTATTTAACACCGGAAACTGCTCTAAAAATACTTCCTGTATCCCTTTCTTAAACCCAGATCTTGTTTTCTCACAATATAGTGTTACAAATAAGTTAAGGAAAATAAGATTTTCTAATGAAAATTGTTATTTCTATAACCATTAGGTTGGAGAAATAATAAAAAAGGAAGAAAATAGGAGCCTGGGGGCTGCAAGTAGCGATACAGGAACAAAAGCAAATGTGAACTGAGGAAAAATAAGCACAATTCTTAATTTTTATGCAGAAGGGTAAACTTAGATTTGAATTGATGGAAACCCAAATGTTGACTTGGTTAAGTCAGCGTACAGCTGAGGTGGAAGTACCGCCAGTTCTTGTTCCGCAGAGCGGAGCCCAGCTGGGTGGAAGCAGAGCTCCGGGGGCCTGGGGAGACTGGGCACGTTACACCTGGGATTTCTCCATAAATGTCTCCTTGGATGTGTTGGAGATCTCGTCTTTCCTCCAGCTGTCGTCCTAACATATCGATTAAAGGCTGTGGCACGCAGCAGCCGTGAAGCAGCGAGGAATGCAGCCCGGGCTGCCTTGCTGCGGGATCAGGATGGAGACTCATTGCGGGGCCGGGGCCGCGCTGCCCTCCCGGGACGGCGGCGGGAAGCGGCCCCATGGCGGGCACTGCGGTGTGGCCCCGGTCCCCTTGGGCACGGCAGTGACTCCGTGTCCCCTCGGCCGGGGGAGCTCCCGCGATCGCCCTGGCGTGCCGCCGCAGCTCCCTGTGGCTGTGGGGGTGGATGACCGGGAGGCACGGCCAGAGGGCGGGGGGGGATTGGGAGTGGGAGTGGGAATGGGAATGGGAATGGGAGCGAGGCGGGCCAGGGCTGCAGAGTCTGAGCAGAATCGCCTGTCTGGAGCCGTGCGGGCGTTTCTGAGGCGAGGCCGTGTGGAAGGGCAGGGAGGGCTCAGCCCGGTGCCGCGCTCAGAACTGAGCTGTGCTCCAGCAGTGACGTCCTGCATGCCTGGGAAGTGAGGGAAGACTCCGGGTTCCTTTCGCTTTCCAAGTAGGGATTAATAGGGACGGCATTTTTCCTCAGAACAAGCCCTGAACTCGGACTTGTTCTGAGGAAACGGGGATGGCTGGACTCGCTCTGATTTCTCCGGAGAGACTCGCTGCCCTGGTACATTCCGTAACCTCCAGCAGAGCCCTGGGAGCAGGGAATGCAGTCAGTGTCCCATCAGTGCTAGTAAACACCAGTTGTGTTTAGAGAGGAAAAATACGAGTCCTCCTCATCGCATTGATGGTGCTGAGGAAGGTTTCCCTGCTGCACAGGCACTGCAGGAATTCCATACCTTGAACCTGGGGAGATCAAAAGGCAGAAGTGGGGGTTGCAGCTGATGTGTGGAATTGAGGGTCACACTGGCTGCAAGGCCCAGGTGGTCACTGGAAATGGGAATGAAGAAAACCTGGGCGATTTGGAAGGGGAAAGAAGAGAGCAAATCAAGTTTGGAGAGTACAGATTGTTTCTGGGATTAAGAAAACATAGTATATTTTTGAAAATTGTATTTTCCTTCAAAGTTTTTTGGGTTGCTTTTATTTTCTTCTGACAAACTACCTTTAATGTCTTTGGAATAAAGAGTTGAACACGTGATGGAAAATGAAAAGCTCAGAAATGTGAGAGGAAATTGTAGAAACTCCAAGGAGTAAAGTTAAGAGAATACTTCTTTTCTACTGGTATCCTTAGCCTGGTACATTTTAGGAAATTATGATGAAAATCTCCCCAGACCTTTAGTTCCTTTTCACTGTGGTCAGGTTATGCTTTTCATTTATGGGAAATACCTCTGCAAAGAAATATAAAGTGCCTTGGAAATAAGCCTGCTTAACACAAACACATGGTGGGACAAATGAAGCAGCGTAAATCAGGGATTGGAGGGATTTTCTGGCATGCGAGAGCAGGTTTCCCATTGCATACAACTTCCTGCTTTGCTTTAGGAAACAGTGTAAACCACATAAAATTGTGCCTTATTTCTGTTCCTTTTACTATTTCTGGTGATTGTAGAAAGCATTCAAAACAAAAACCACACGGCAAATCCATGGCTTGATTTGGAATCTGTCCTGTCTCGGGAGCGAGCAGCTCAGCTCTCTGCACAGCTCGTCTGCATTCCTACAGAGAGAGCAGACTTGAGCTGTAATTGCACAGAAATGCTCGTTCTGATTTCATAGATAATAATTTTGGTTAACCAAGCTGCTGAGAAACCTTCCCTGTGAAGATCTGGCTGTGGTGTGCTCTGGTGAAAGGCAGGAGAGGCCGTGCGGGAGCTCAGGAATGTGAGTGTGTGGGCCAGGGAGAGGATGTAACATTTCATGTATGTTTTATAAAAAACAACTCTGTACCTACCGGGATTGGGGAAGCGATAAAAGTATTACTTTAAGTAGTGCTAACACAATCTAAGTGCAGATAGTTACCTACCATCTGTTTTTCAATAAATAGCTATTATGCTAATTTCTGTTTCAATGCGCAACAATTAAAGTCTCGGAGTATTCCTGTGATATTCAACAGCTGTTGCCTTTGAAGGTTTTATTTATCCTTCTGAAGTGCAACAATTTTAGTTTCATAGTCAACTCTGCTTGCAAGTGTTGGTTTTTATATCGAAAATTGCGGTGCATTGAGATGCAAACTCGGGCTGTGCCTGAGCAGCAATCTCCAGCCATGGTCTCCATTAATATTCTGATTTTCCTGGAAGCTGTTAAGGATAGCTTGGGAGGATATGGATTGGAAACGCTTCTGTGCGTGTCCAGTGAATATTCCCTGTGTTTGGAAATAGAACAACACAAATGAATCATTCTGGGGAGCATTTGCACTGTTTTGGTTCATTTTGTGATGAGCTGACTTGGGGAAGAGAGCCAAGATGGATTCTCTGGCCTGTGCGAGTGAGCAGCACAATTTCCCTACGATCATAACCAGCACAAGGAAATTAGATCTCTAAGTGGGTTGAATCTGATTTAGTAATAAGTCAATTTAATCACTAATGACTTCAAACACAGATTTTACAAGGTGATCAATGGCAGTATAGCAATGATTGATCAATGGCGTTGTCTTTAATTGGATTTTTATGGGTATAATATAGTTTTTCAGAATTAATGTACCATTGCATTGTGTTGTTACTCTCTTAACTCAATTTTTTAGGAGAAATGATGCTTCAAAATGCTCGTTGGTTTTTGAAATATTGTTTTAAGGGTACGCTAATAAAAATACAGATGAAAAATTAAATGCTTGCTTTTAGTAATTTTATGTGTGATTTTGTTGGAGTTGTTTAGTCATGTGTTTTTAAAACATTGGAAAAACCTCACATCTCTCATATTTCATGGCAACAAGGAGGCAAAATATCAAAGGCTAGGAAGGAGCATGTGCTGCTCTGAATGCGAATCTTGAGGAGCTGAGTAAGTCCCTGTCCTCAGCAGTTTGACATAGTAATCTTCCCTGGAAGTAATCTCCTTGTCCCATGTGTCCTGCTTTAATCTATCAGTATTTCTGCAGTGTGCAGCAAGAAATTGATTTTCAGTAATTTTAATGGCTGAATAACTGGTGCTGTCCCAGAGTGTTTTTTCATATTTGCAGTGGCCAATGTGGTAACTGAGGGCAGTGTTCTGGATAATGGGTTTCATTAGCTCTGATGCCTGAGGTAAAAAAGCAGTAGGTGGGAATAAAGCCTTGTTTTTGATGTCTAGACGTTCATTTCAGCTGTTGCTGCAATATGATACATTAAAAGGAAATATGTAACATAGCTCTGAGGAAATATGTATTCTTTGAAACTAATTCTGCTTTTAAACTGCACAAGGCAGTGTGACCTGAATTATTAAAATGTGGGTGGCTGGATTTCTTAAAGGTATAACTGTCTCTGCAGCACCGACACAGCCTCGACTTGCCTCCTCTCCTTCCTTCCTATATTTCTTTTAAGTAAAATATGTCAGTTTGGCCACTGAAGCAGAACAGAGATCTTATTATCTTTACAGTATCTCTGCTGGGAGACCTAAAATTATTGAAGTATTTGCTTTGATATTTTGCTGTGACTTCTCTCCTTGAAATTTTTATAATGGATCTTTTTTTTTTTTTTTTTTTGAGAACATGGCTGGCTTCATAAAAATTGTTGGACACTTTGAAGACCTTAATATCTCTGACTTGAAAATAAAAAGATCCCAAGCCAACTAATCTGCTCATTAATGTATGTTTAAATTATAAATTTCCCGTGTAAGTCTAAATTATTGTAGTTGCCTTTCATTCTTTTAACATTTGATCTGCAAGAATAAACATAAAAATCAGCACAAGTATTTTATTCATTTTTTGAACCTATGAAAACAAAATCATAACAAATGCCTAAAAACTTTATATATTAAGGCTGTTGATTAATTCCCATTCTGTTTGAACACCAGCAGTGAGATTAACACTTCCACTGTTATCCATTATAAGTGTCAGATACACGTTTTTCTTGTCCTGGATTTTCTGCTATTCTTGATAGTTTTTTTTCTGAGAATCCAGGTTTTTAGAGAATATTGCTGTACTTAGTGGTTTATTTTGGGAGCTAATTTAATTTAAAAAAAATAACAAAACATAACTAAGGAAAGCAGTTGCTTCTTTTGCTGAGAAATGACGTGGTGAAGTTCTCCCTCTGCTGCAGAGCAGCGAGAAGGGGATGAGCTGCCTGTTAAAGTAAAAGCTTCTCCCAGGTGTTCTCCTTCTCCAGAGTGTACAGAAGCTTGCATACACAGAAATATATGGATTTATACACAGAGCTATAGCTACATGTGTGCACAAACCTGTCCCAGTGGAGGAGCAGTCACCTGACAGATCACCCTGGTGAGAAGGAGCTTGGGCTCCTGGAGTCACCCAGGCTGACCCCTGCCCAGGATGGGGTTGCTGCAGACAGGGATCACATCAGCCATGGCCTCGTCTCCCCATGGCCTGGCAAGCAGTGACCCACAGTTTGTCCCCTCTTTGGGGGCTTTGCTGCCTCTCCAAACTCATCCTCTGCTCTGACTTCCATGGAGGAAAATTGTGCTTTGTTGTGCTTTCCCTCACTAAAACATTCCATCTGTCCTTGATTGTTCTCCTAGAAGTTCTCTGTTTTGGAAGATGTCTTTCACACCTGTTGTTCAGTGTTGCATTTGTTGGGTCTAAAGAGAAATATTTCAACTGAAGTAACAGAAATGCCTCC
Organism: Melospiza melodia melodia; assembly: GCF_035770615.1. Taxonomy (NCBI): domain Eukaryota; kingdom Metazoa; phylum Chordata; class Aves; order Passeriformes; family Passerellidae; genus Melospiza; species Melospiza melodia. Next base: position 6,478,344 of record NC_086213.1, on the reverse strand, counting down.
AGGACAGCCAGAGGTGTTCCCAAGTTTTGAACCTGCACAGCACCTGTGTTCTGCTGGCTGTGCCTGGGAATGCTATCAGGAGCATGGGAAAGCTGAGGGGGGCTGGAGCTGAATGTTTTGAGTGTTAAAAGCATTAGAAATCATCATGTAGAGAGACAGAGACTATTTCCTAGGCTTCAATTTGCTATAAGGAATTTAAAATACTCTTCAAAATCTAAAGTCTAGTTAAATAATAAGTGTCAAGAACTTTGGAATTTACAGGGATAGTCTAACCTCTAGTGTTTTGCCAAGCTTTTTTATTGGTCACCATATGCATCCTGATGTTGTAACTTGCTCCAGTCATTTCACTTTTCTTGTGGAGTCTGGATCAGGGAGCCAAAGAGCAGAGAGAAAGTGAAATGCTGCACTTCTAATTTTTCCTCCTCATTTTTATGGCATCAGACATATGTACATGCTCTTAATTGTAAGATGTACTTTTTTAGTAGGATAAAGAAGCATTAGAGATAATTACAGTAAGTATAGTGCTTTAATATAGCTGGGAATTAAAGGCATTATTTATTATAGGAAAATGGTTATGGCAACGTCTTGTGATACACTTAGAGTTTAATAGGGAAGTAATTTTATTTCCATTTAATATATAATTTATGTGAATTCTTGTACTATGAAAGGCAGTTTGGAAAATTACAATATTGAGGGTTGATACCACTCCAGATTTTCCCATTTTCCCCTTTTCCCTGTCCCACTCCACTGCTGCTCCTCAGCCAGTCTGACCTCATGGCACACTTGACCCTTGGGACTTGGCTGCAAGGTTAGCATTGCTTTTCCCTGCTTTTCCTTGGATTTTGGACACCTTCCTCTCAAGCATTTCCTCTGCTGAGTGCAGGACAGCCATGGATGCAGCTGTGGTGGTGGGTAGCGAGAGGGAGTGCTGCCAGTTTGCATTCCCTCACCCAGTCCCTCCTGCTGGGATGTGTGGTGCTTTCATGTCTGGGATTGTGGAGGAATAACAGGCTGGGGTAGCCCAGGGAAACTGAGCAGGGAAAAAGAATACAGGTGATGTCCAGACACAAAAGAGTTCTGGATTAAAATTATCCCAGCTCTACAGAATATTACATTCAGTGGTGTGAAGCAGTGTGATCTGATCTGAATTCTTCTGAAATGGCAAAATTATACTTGCAGAAAATAGTTCTGAGAGATTATATAAGCTGAGACAGGGTCCTGTTAGTCTGTTGTGTATACCTAGGAGTAGGTAGGGAGTTAGGATTGAGAACTTCAGAACTGGTGGTGGGAACTTTCCTGTAAAATCAGACTTGGTTCTTGTCTCCCCTATTTTTCATGAAATTCCTAAAGCAGGGGCAGTACTGGCAATACAGCCTAGTGAATTTATTTTGACTTTTACAGGTTCTGTCAATTTCATGATGTTGTCCAAAATTTTGAGTTTTTAATTTAAATACTGAATTTTCATGCAGGTGTGATCTCTCATAGTGTAACTAATCTGTAGCTTTTGATATATTTGAGGATTATGAATTTTTTAAGTGCAAGACTCGACCTGCCTCGCAGCTTCTGGGGCTTCAGTAGTTCTCAGCTGTTGAGAATTTATACATCAATAGCTCTGACTGTGCACGGGGGTTCTGAGTCCCTTAAGCACAGTGTTTTACGCATGAAAGCAGAGTTCTGTGCAGTAAATAGCCGTGGCCCATTACATCCTCGGTGTCAGCGAGGCTGGCAAGCATTAAAGGGCCTGCAGTGGTTTCTAAGGAAAAGCTCCTTGGCTGCTGCTTGTGCCCAGGGGCACAGGTCTGTGTCTCCATTCTCCCAGCAAGTCCTGTGCTGTCAGATAAGGTGATTTTAGGTTCTAAAACCCGGCTTTTTCCATTCTGCACGAAGAGAGAGGCTCTGTTACCGACATTAACATATCACAACATTGCACATGCAAAAAATATTCCTTTTCTTGTCTGAGTGTGTGAGTTACAGCTCCTGCAGAAGCAGCAGAACAGCGGCTCGAGGCTTTGAAGGCTGCTGACAATATTAGTATTTTCCATGGAGCACTAACTCCTTAGAAGCTTGCCTTTAAACATGGTTGTAAACTATGCTGAGATAATCATCTCTGAGCGATAGACGCGCTGCTGGGAGGTCTCGTCCTGCAGATTGGCCAGGGAGGGGTGTGAAGTATTCAGCGCCTTTAAGGTGCAGTAGAATTTTATGTTTGCACTTTTAAAGATTTGCCGACTACTCTTGTGAAATTGAAATGACAGAACTTAGACAATTAACGAATTCTTACTCCTTGAAAAAGTTGTTTTATCATCTGTTTTCACTCTGCGTTTTCTGGCTGAGTAAGATTTAGAATCTGGTACAGGCATACCAGAAATAGTGTTACTCCTGGTAGTTTTAGCACCCAAAAGCCGTGAGTAAGGACAGCAGATATTTCTGAGGGTTGTCTGTCCTTCAGGTGACTAATTCAGGCTGCATTCTACTCTGAGAGATAATTAGACTTACTTTTTTAAACTCGGAAATCTCTGCAGTTCAGTACTGAGTGTACAGTTTTTATTTTGGTGTAAAATCTGCTGTGTATTGCTAAAATTGCAATAGTTGAAGTCAGTACAATGGAGGAATTGCACTTGAGTGTGACAGCGAGAGGTTCAGGGGAGTTGTTTCATGTTGTTTCAGTTATGTAAATTGATTTTACACCTTTAATGATTCACTTTGTTTCTTGATTGTCGGCATCTGTGGTTAAGTTTTAAAGGATCTCTCAGCAGTGGTGGCAAAGAATGATCGTGCATTCTTCACCCCTGTACTTGAATACGGAATGCTACAAACAAATGGCTTTGCTTTTATGCTTTTGTATTTGCTTCTTTTGCTTCTTCTTCTTCTTTTTTTTTTTTTTTTTTTTTTTTTTTCTTTTTTTTTTTTAATTCAAAGGCTGCGTCTTCAGCAAGTAAAGATTAAAGCTGCTCGGGTGATATAGGTAATAGTTGAAATAGTTTAATGAAACATGCTACTTTGAAAATTAAAGCTGTTGAAGATATGTTTTGGATAAATGTTTGTATTTCCCTGTTCTGAGCATATTGACATTTTGTGTTTTTGTAGTGGTGGAAGAAGGATTCTGGGAGAATGGACTTTCCTATGAGTGTAGGACCCTGCTCTTCAAAGCAATTCATAATCTTCTGGAAAGGTAAGAAAAACTCTAGTGCTCTCAAATATTTCATTTGGATACTTAAAATCATACAGGATACCTACAGAGCAATTATATTATTATGGATCTTAGACTACATTTTTTAGAGTTAGACTTTGAATCCAAGAGAACATGATAGAGATGAGTCTCTTAAGTCATTGACTCTGGTAATTTATCATAAAATGCTGTGCAAACAAATTCAACACTCATATAAACAATAATGTTGATACATATTTCTGCTCAGAGTTTTGCTAAGGACTTGTTTTAAAAGCAAAGAAGGGGGAGTTTTCACCTTCTGTAAGTGCTTAGAGAGTGTAATTGTATCTGACCTTCACTGCCTTGATGAGGTTAAATGATACATATCTTAAAAGCTCTTAACTCTCTTCTCTCAATTATCCTGGTTATGTGAATGTTAAAATTTGACTACATTTGTGCACAATATTCAGAGTGAAGCTTAACAGTTCCTTGCTCTGATGAGCCATATATATTTTTTTATATATGGCTGAGTGCAGACTTGTCCTGTGATTAGTTAATACACTTATGCCCTTTTACTTCTTAATCCAGCTATCACCTTTTAAGGTTACCTTGTTTTCTAGGCCCATTGAGTGGGACATGGCATCTTGGGCTATATCATTTTATTCTTTCTGTTTCTGTAGTTCTTCAGGTCATCATCACCTTCCTGTATTACATCCTAGTTCTTACAAATTTGGATATCTTCTTACAATTAAATGTTATTAGACGATTCCCACTTTCTCTGAGGTTCTAATAATAATAATAACAACAACAAAATAGAATGCACCTTTGTGTTGCAGTAATTTTGTAGAATGCAGCCTTGGATATTTTTTCTTTCAGAAAATAAGCAAATGGAGAACACTTTCATCTTGTCTCATTTAGTGTTCTGTTTGCTTTGATGTAGATTTACTGGTAATGAGGTTTGCATTAGGTTCCCAAGGCTGTGTTTCCATGGGGTGACTGAGTTACCTGTGTGCATATCCCTAGGTACAAGGATTAGTTGTTGTATTCCCTGTTTTCTATCCCATCAGTCTCTTCAGGGGATTTTTATAAAACTTGTAGGGTACTTAGAATGAATGAAAGTATAAAAATTAAATTCCAAGTCTAGAATGTTCATTAGTTCTTTTGCAGCTGTATAATATAAAAGGGAAAATTAATTTGATATGTGTTTATTAATCTGTAGTACGCAGCCAGCTGACTTTTAAGTGTAAAGTGGTTAATTTTATTCTTTGGACCTCTTTAAACTTGTGAAATAAATTTAATTTCTTTTTAATATATAACTTAATTGAAATTGAAATTGAAGTTGGCAGAGTCAGCAGAACTGTTCTGTCCAGCTGTGACTGGAGTCTTTTTCTTCCAGCAGTAGCTGGTGAACACACTTCAGGTGTTTGCTGACAGCCTCAGTTCATGTCCTGATAAACTGAAACAATTCATGTCACGATAAGATTATATGATTAATGTTGTGATAAGATGATATGATTAATGTTATGATAAGATTAATGTTGTGATAAGCTGATATGATTCATGTCATGATAAGCTGATACAACTCCTGCTGCAGTCCCAGCCTTGGACATGAGCATCTTCTCGCTGCCCTCCTGACTACAATTTTTACACTTTATTAGTTGAATTTAATTCAAATTATTAACTTTTTATTTATTATTTTTAATTGGCCTGCTGTACCCAATCTGAACTTAACGTAATAATTACTTCATTTAAAGTAAGAGCAACATGTGTGCAGGCTTTATTAAATAGCACTTTAACCTTTAAAGTCCTGTTTTACCCGGTGTTCAGGAAAAGCCCCATTAATACAGCAGAAGGCTCGGATCCGGTTCTGGCCCATCAGTGCCAGGTGGTGCCGGCGGTTGCGGTTTTGCAGGGTTTGGGTTCATTTCGTGTTTGTTTTGCTGGAGGGTGAGGGGGATCGGCCGTGGCGGGAAGGAAATGGCGGGAGGAGGAGCCATGAGGGGGGAGCGGCCCCTCATGGAGGAGCCCGAGGGATGTGTGGGCACAACTTTGACCTAACTCTGGCAAAGGCAAGAAAAATGGCCTTTACACAACTGATTGTGTTTTATTTTTTAGATTTCTTTTCCCTCCCCCCCCTCCCCCCGCACACTAATGCTCAGATTATGTTAATTGGCAGTATAGAAAACATTACAAGATTTGAGGGATGAGTACTCAAAATATTACGGTGTTGTTTCGTAAGGATTGGTGTGCCCTTGGCAGGTCATTTTTTCATGGAAAAATCAGAAATACAGGAGGTCAGGCGCCAGTGAAGAGCTGGAACAGCTGAGCTGCTGAGGGAGGGATCGCCCAGCCCTGAGGGGGGAGAGGAGCCAGGACCTGCAGGGTGTTTCATGTCCTTATATCATTAACTAACTGCTTTTTATGACCATGTATTAGGGAGGGTTTTTTTGTCACAAGTCCATTGTTGCAGCTCACTGTGAACCACTAGTTACCTTTAGTGCTTATACAGCAAAAATAACCATACTATCGTGAACTGCCCACCCGGCTGCATCTGAGATCCATGCTGCTGCAGGCATAGCTCTGATTTTATATGGGATTATTCCTTAAATAACCCATGATTTAGTTTAGCATGGAGGGTTGACTGGTTTTTAAGGACAAATCTTCCCATGAAGATTTTTTTTCTAGGAAAGCAGCATTAGCTTGAGGCAGTTAAACCTGCTGTGGTGAGACACAGCGATGTGGCATTGAAGTGTGTGTGATGGGAAGAGTTTATTACATTTTTTTGCTACTACAGATTATTTTCTTTAGGGATCTGATGTAAACTTCACAGACTTCCTTTTGTTTGTATAAAACATGCTGGCACTGACAGACTCTCTGATAGCAAATATTTCCTAGGGAAATAGTTGCTGAAGCTTTTTTTTCCCCACCTCTACTAATGTCTTTAGATCTCTGCTGCCTTAGCTTTCGTAGTCAGTTTAAGATATTAGTTATTCAACTGGAGTAGATTATTTTTGCTTTAATTCAGAAAGTGCTGGTAGAATTTTCTTCAGCTTTAACTTTAGAAAGTTCTGCCAAGTTTATACAGAAAAATTAGGAGCATATTAGTATTTATGTTGTCAGTCGTCCATTTCCTGTGTCTTCTAGGTATGCTTTTGAAGTGTAGATCACACAGCTTTTTGAACCTTGCAGAATGTACTTGCCCAGAAAGTTTCATGTGATTTTTAGGTTTTTTCCCCCTTTGTTTTGGCTAATCTCTAGCAGCTGCTATAGAAATAAACTATTGGAAAACTTAGAAGAGGGGAAAAATCCAATTCTTTCATCTGAATAAAAATACTGAATAGATGTGAAATGTATGGGCAAGGCTTGCATATTACTTGCAATGGTGTATAAACCACTAACAACAAATAAACAGTTTTACAGAATTTTTGAAGCATATTATTTACCTTACTGAAAAATATGCCTTTATTATGAATTACTGTGTGTGATCCCTTGGGCAGCATGTTCGAGTGTACATGTTTAATGTATGAGGCATACTCAGGTTTGGCAAATTGCTCCTGTGATTCATCTGCACAGGTGGACTTAGAAAAGCACCAGGCACTCCCTAACTTGTCCATTTAAATTGGGTATTGATCACTGAGTCCTCACTGTTGGAGTTTTTTTTAAGAAGAATATGCAGTTTCTAAAAAGAAACTGTGGACTCTCAAAGGGACCACAGAAAATGGAACTTATTGCTCTAATTTTGGTGATGTGGGAGTATATTTGATGAAGTGAGGTTTCTGACAGAGGGAGCAGTAATTGTGGGAGTTTCAGCACCTGAAATCATGCTGGGGATCATGTGAAGGGAAAATTGAATCCTTGTTAATATTCCCTTAATGCAATTTTCTGTCATTCCTATACTGTACTATTTATGTGCCAAAATAAGGGAATGCATATTCTTTATCATCTGAAATCTGAAAGACTGGATGGAAAAGAATCAGTACTAATGAATGGCCTTTGTTCAAGAAGAGGAGTGTGAAAAGTAGAAGGAGGGATCAGTCAGCAAAAAGAGTAGCACAGAGTGGAAAAGATTGTGGCAAAGGTGAGGGGAAAATGCATGTGTGAAGTTCAGCATCAGTGACAACATCATGACGTGGGGCAGGGATTTTCTATGACTGATGTGGGAAAACAAAAAGTGGAACCCAAAACCTACAAACTTTTATTTCAGTCTGATTGAAATTCAGCTGCTTAATCCCTCAGAGTCACTGTCTTCAAAGGCTCCCTTTAATTACACTGTTAGATGTAACTAGTAATTGTTGCTGTAATTGTTTTCTAGATGCCTGATGGATAAAAACTTCGTAAGAATTGGGAAATGGTTCATACGGCCCTATGACAAGGATGAGAAGCCAGTTAATAAAAGGTAAGGAGATCTCTGCATCAAGTCCTGCTCCTGTCAGTGTTGTGGATTGTGAGGTGGTAATTGGATGCTGAATTTTGGTGGTAGTTTTCCTGCTTCTTTTGCCACGTAACAAGTAAAAGCACAGACACCGTGTTCACATCAGTAATACATAGAAAGCAATTAAGTAAGTTTTCAGGCCTTGTTATGATAATTTAAGATAAGAAGGCGAGGTTGGTATTTATCCATTAGCTCCACAGAAATGTCACATTTATTAATATCTTTTGAGCAGCATCTGCCTTTTCCTCTCATTATACAACAGAATTGCAGGCAGTTATAACAAATTATTTTAATTTCTGGACACTAAACCCCAGCCTGACATTTTAAGCTGTAAAATAAGTCATCTATAGATTTCCTGATTTATTTTTCCTTAAAGATGCCACCCTCGATACATGGCTTTCCCTGCTCAGGCAGGCTGACAGATCAGACCTATAGGAGTGATTAATGTGCTTCTCCCACAGCAACACAGCCATGGAACAGGGGTAGCTGGCTCCACTGCTTGCTATTTCCTCTCGAGCTCTAAAGGTTACAATGTTCTCAGATCTTCTGGTACTTGCATTTATAGTCATCCGCTAAACAAGTTCTGTCAAAAATAATCTGAGTTAAGCTGAAACACAGATTTTCTAACGGGAATCATTTTGACAGAACTGGGTTAGGAAGTGACTAAACACGCAGTTATGCTGGGAGATTTGAAGGTAATGAGCAGTGGAGATGAAGTGGGGTGGCAACTTCTTCATCCATCCAGCACAGCTGCAGTCACACAGCGTCTGATGGCAGGGTGGGGACAGGTGGAAATCATCCTGCACATCAGACCTGTCTTTTCCCTCTCATTGTGATCTCACTGCTAGGTTTAGCTGCAGAAATGTTACAGTGCAATGCTACAAACCGTTGGCTTCCTTCAGTAGCAACCAACTGCTTACAAACTGCATTTGGTTTTGAGAGAATTCAAGAATTGACCGTGGATTTGTCTCCTTTCTAAAACCTGAAAGTGTTAACATAGCTTGGAGTTACCTGCTTTGTCACTGTTTACTTTGTGGCTGACACTGTGTGTGTGTAACCTTTGATTTCACATTGATCTGATGGCAAGGAGCCATGGAAAGGTCCAGGTTTTTCCATAGCTTCCCCTGTCCTGGCTGTGCGTAACCACCTTTCTCCCTCGTGTTTTCCCTGCTGCTTTTCTGATCATACCAACATCAGCTTAATTTTCTGCAAGATTAATTCCCTTAAGTGACGTAAGTAGGGGTCAGTTTCAGTTTGTGGAAAAGAGAGGCAGCTCCTTTCAGCAAAAGCTGTTTGTTTTATCCACGTCATTGCAGCCTGAGTGCTCAGATTAAATGTGCTTGTGAGTCTCCTGCCTGTTCCTGGTGTGTATCAATTTAATAAATTAAGCATCTGATACAGTAGATGATGTCTGTCAAAAACAGCAGCAGCACTGGCGTGGGAGGTAATGTCACCTTAGAATTGTGCCAGATTAGTAAATCCTGTGTCTGATTTACGTGTGTTTAACACGTAAATCGTGTGTAACACCAAATCAAGCTGCACAGTGAGGGTTCTGTAGGGGATAATTGCGTTTGTAAACAGAAGTGCAGTCTGCACATAAAGAAATCTGGCCTGGAGGATGTCACAAAACCTGAGTTCATGTTAAACTCAGTTTGTGTTTAAAGTATTCCATATATAAATCTGACACTGAGGATTTAAGGGTTGGAGGGTGCATTCTTGATTTGAAGAAGATAATGTTGGTTGAGGGGAGGTGTTTGTTTCTCTCTTTATTTCTATAAAATTCTTGTCACTATAGATCCTTTGGATATGCACCATTTCAAAAGTGTTTCTGTAGCAATAATAATTATGCCTAATTTGAAATTTTAGATTTTTTCAGATTATTTTTTTTTTTGCTATATATGTAACATTAAATTAACTAATCTTCCTGAAAGATTGCAGTAAAGACTGCAAAAATGGACAGTAAAGTCAATTGTGGACAGTAGCAACAAGTAGAAGGAGGCTTTGGGGACTAATCTGTCCAGACACCTTTTATTTAATCTTTTAAGCTTTCTCAGCATAGCACAAAAAGCTCTCTTCACAAATTGATTCATGTTAATTCCAGATAAATTCTTTGTGAAGCTCTTGGTCTAAGCAGCAGCTTGTTCTAGATAAAGCAATAAGGAATCATTGCAGGAAAGAAGCCAACTGAGGGTGTTTAGGTATTTTAACATTAAACCTTAATAGCCAAAAAAAGACATTTTATAAAATATTACTTAAAGCCATATTATTATATAAAGTAATAGAAATAAGTTGCATGTGTGTACAGTGGTCAGATTGTTGTCTGGGAACTGGCAATCCCTGTTGAAAACACCTGCTCTGTTCTCCTTGAGTGTGGAAAGAGATCTGTATGGATCTATCCCCCCTGAATGGTGGAAACCAGCAGGTGTCTTTCTGCTAAATAAACAGAGCCATCTCTGAAGTCTGCTTTTCTACTTTTTTGCTTGTGGCAGAGTTGCTCATCTCAAGTTTCCAATGTCCAGAGTTAGTGATGCCATGTCAGGAATACGCTGAGGTCTGGGCTGGGTGTAAGTGAACAGGGAAGGAGTTAAAAGTCAGGGCTGGCTTTCAAGGAGTAAAGTCCTTCAGGGCCTGTGGTTTTTGTGAATGGCATTAAGGGAGAGGGATGGGAGGGCTGTGATTTCAGAATGAAGTCAAAGATGAAGTGGAGCATGGCAGTGGCCGTGACCTACTTATGCCGAGATGTGAGAGGGAGGCCTAAGAACAACAGAGGGCCTGGCCTGCCTTCCCAGGCAGTGCTGGGAGCTGAGTGCAGGATGAGCTTTGCTGCTCTTCCAGGAGGACTGAGGGAACAGCAGAGGGAGTTCCAGACAGATCCCTGTATGCTTGTGTTTTGTTTTGCTTTCAGTGCACACCAGATGCTTTTGACAGGAAATTTAGTGCAGAACTTGTGGGTTTCCTTTCCTAAGTATCTTCAGTATTATGTGTCACTTCCTAAATAATTCTACACATTTTATTGTCATCCTACAGCAGTGTCTAAAATAGGTTTCACGCTACTGAAGGGAAATGGCAAACTTGATTATTTTTTCACACAGCTTTCTAAAGGAGATCTGTGTGTCTGGAGTTCACAGAACTTGTCTGATCTGAGGCATTGGTAGTGCCTTTCACTGTATGATGAAAATTCATTCTCACCGTCTGTATGGGATTTTTTTTTTTTTTGGTTTTGGAAAGCATCACAATGAAATGTTAAACAACTTACTGAAAAGAAAAAATGATGACCATCTTATGTAAGAATCTTTGCTGATTATTTTAGTGATTGTTTTCTTAGTGTGAAGGAAATTCAGGGGGAAATCAGTTTATTTTGAACTGTACGAGCAGCTTAAGTTGTTAAGCTGTTTTTAATGAAATTCCACGTAAAGAACACATGAAAAAAATAATTGTTGCTTTTTGTAGCTTAAATAATTTATGGGTCATCCCCTCTTCCAAAAGTGTGCTGGGTATTTTTAGCCTTAAGAAGAAAACTACTCCATCAGTAAAATATTTAGAATTAGAGTTTGTTCCTCTCCTCGTTACTCAGTGAGAAGGCTGACAGGTAGGAACGGGGTTTAGGCAGCTCCTGTGCCCTCTGTGAATCAGCATGGATGGGGCAGTGGCACTGCAGTCAGGCTGCAGGGACTTGCAGCTCTTGGACTGCCATTCCCAAACAGGTTTCTAGCTGTCACTGTCCCATACTTGACAACCTCATGTGATGTGCTGGAACTCAGAGATCTCGAGTTGTGAGTGCATGGGTACCTTAATAAATATCCAGAGCATTCCATGTCAGCTCTCATCCTGTAGACCTAATCCAGGAACTTTTCCCTCTCTAAAAGCTCAGTCAGTGCATCCACAGCCAGTTTTGGTCAATAGCTGTGTTCACTTCTATGTGAGCATGAAAATTGGGCATTAATCAGTGCCATCAAAAACTGAAGGCTGCAGACACTTAAAGCACTGCTGCCTCTCTCAGATCCTTGAAATCATCATTGCCTTCAATTTCCTGGGAGTAGCTATAGGACTCATCCAGGGAATACCTAAATCAGTGATTCCAGAGTTGACACTGAGCATTGCTGCAAGCTGCATTTGCTTTGTGCCATGCCAGGAACTCCTGCCAGTCAGGTCAGTGTCCTCACATGGAAACATCAGGGTTGGGGAGCCTGGAGAGGAGCTGCTGTGCCAGGAACAGTGGAAGCACCAGAGCACCTTGGCTGAATCCCACACAGAGCTTTGCTCCTGGCACAGAAAATGTCTTCTGGCAAATGGCACTCAGGTGTTTCATTACATGGTGACATAGTGCAGTAAAAGCACAGTAAAATAAGTTGAAGTGCTCTATTTAAATTTTTATGAAGATTTGAATTCCTCAGCAGAGAAAAAGTAACTGACTGTGCATGTGCAGTTTGCTTTGATGCAGTGAGGAGGGTTTTATTTCCTTGACTCTGAGAAAAAGAAGTCTTATAAGTTATTTTAATGCTGCACATTTGTGTACTTGTATTTTAGCCATCTTAAAAAATTCAGCAGTGTGATCATATATGTGCCTTGGAAATGGTGTCTAGGATGCTGTGGTAATGTATATGTACAGTATTGCCAACATCAGTATAAATGAGGAGAGACTAGGCAACAAAATAATAAAAATCAATCTGACTTAATTTTAAATAATGTGTTCTTATTCCTGACTTGTCAAAATAAATGTGATAGAAATATGGAGTAATAAGAAATACTGTGTATTTTCCAATAATTCTTCGTACTTCTGTTAAAATAAGCTTTTCTATTTCAGTTTAAGAGGCTTAGTTCCCAGAGAAATATTTTCATATTTTCAAGGTTTAAGTTCTGAAATGTTATGCACATCTTTGTTGAGTTTCTTCTGAGGATTACTTATGGTTTCAGTAAAACCCTACACCAAGTTGGTGTGTTATATCTGTGGCTGGTGTTATTTTAATTGGTAATCTTGTGTGTGCTAAAGCTGAATTAACTCTTACTTACTCTGAAAAATTGTGTAGTGTACCCAATGTGATACAGTCTGCATTTGTATTTTAGCAGAAGAAATAGTTCTAAAATAGAGATTTTAAAATAAGTGCTTCCACATGCATTTTTCAGGCAAAAGCTGCAAATATACGAAGGTGAGATCAAAGTGTTATTGATATAAACATGCTTATGTTTATAGAGTTTTCCAAGCAATTTGATATCATTTTATTCAAGTGTATTAATCTAATACCACTAATAAATATAACATATTGTTATGTTTTATAGGCAAAACAACAAAATATTATTAGCAGCTTAGGGTTACTTAAGGATACTATTATGATGTTTTGGGAAAAGGCTATTCAAGCATTACCATTTTAATAACTTATCTATTCTTATATATGCTACTGGTAGTCTTGGATTATTTTGTGTGTTTGTATTTCTGGAAACTTGTATGAAAAATTCTTGATCGAAAATGTTAGCACACTGTGCAGGGAAAAAGCATTTTGTACTGAACATCTCAATGTTCATGTGCTTTATCACCAAAGTAACCTTCCAGATAAGCTATAAATTAAGGGATATTTGGTATTCAGTTGTCTTTTTATTGTTTTTTTTATTTAATAAGGGAGATAATAAACCAGTATTTTCTAAAAGCTGGTAAGAACCGTGCTGGGGCGTGCTGTAAAATTCCCCTTGCTGTTTGAAGAGTGTGACCCAGTTTGCAGAGGCTGAGCCCAGCAGTGCGTGGGGCGTGGGGTGGCCTTTGTGCTGTCCTTCAGGAGCAGCTGCAGCCCCAGGGCCCGGCCTTTCCATCTCCTTCCCTGGCTACAACCATTGCAAACACAGCAGCAAAGCAACCCCAGGCACCGATTCTTCAGATTCCTTGCCAATCAGGATAACGTCCTGGGAACAATGGAAGGGCTCCTGGCATGGGGTCGTTGGTGAGATGTCACTGGAGCTGTGCTTCCAGTTTGCTGCATGTCCCTGCTCCAGCCAATTCAGGTGATGCTGTGCAGTATCTGACCCTGCTGCTTGCTGAGGGCGTGGACCTGAGCCAGCCAGCTCAGATAAAGCAGCAGGGATGTTGGAAGGTGTGTGAGGGCTCTTCAGTCATGTCATAGCTTGTGTTTTGGTGATGGAAGTGAGGTAGAAGTTGTTTCTTCACAAGTGCACCCTTGGTAAGAGAGGTTCTGTGGCTGGAGTGAGCTCCTTGTCTGGATTATCCCAGTGCTGCTGCTGCAGCTGAGGGGGCACTTGGCCCGTGTGTCTGCAGTGCCTGTGTGTCTCTGGCAGCCAGCAGGAGCTCAGAGTCCCTCCTGGCACACAGGAATTCCCAGCGGGAGGCAGCAGGGTTGGTGCTCACAGAATAATCCGGTGGGGCAGAGTCTTGTAGAAGGATCTGTGTAAACTCCAGGTGTTTGGCTCCTCATGAGCTTCCAGCACAGGAGTTAGATAGAACCAACATCCTGACCAACATCCCCCAGTCTGAAATTAATTGGTAGCAGAGTTCTCATCCCTTTCTGTCCTGAGAAAGAAGAATTCCATCATGCCTGCTGCTTCCAAAGGCACCCTCATTCCCGAGCTGTGTTTGAGCCAGGACAGACATGACATTCAGGGCGCTGTCACAGAGTGTCACAGTCTGATCTTTGTGAGTTACCCAAGACTTTGGATTGCCTTTCCCCCTCTGAAATACTTGGAATCTATCTATTCTGAGTGTATGTTTGTAAGTACCACCTCCTTGTAGGATTTTGAGGAAGCCAGGATATCCAGGATATGTGTGTTAGGGTATGTTTCCATGTGTTTCCTCTTTTACCATCTGGGGGGGATGTGCTGGCACATGCTTTTATGGATTCCAGTTTATAAGGCAGAAGAGTTGTCTCTGCAGTTTTGAAGTTAAGGATCTTCTTTACTGATTTAATTAATGTAAATGAACAAATATGTAAAGTAGATCCAATAATCTTTAACTTCTGGATTCTGTAAAACATTATTTTGTAGTTATTTTTTTCTGGGCAATGTTATTTATATATGCAATATTTATATATATAAGGTTACTGGAATGCCTCTATATTTTCTAAATATTTGCATTATTTAATGTAATTGAGAGATTGTCTTTACACTTAATTTAAAAATATATAGTTATTTAAATGATTGAAATATTTTGCACAAGGAGTGTACAAAAGGCAGGTAGTTCAGGTAAATAAGTTGCCTATTTCTCTGTTTCTTTCCTTTTTCATGCCTTATTTTTTATTTGTATAGTTTGGAAGTGACTATCTTCATTAAGTGGTTTTGGATACATTTGTGTCAGATACTTGAACTTCAGTAATTATATATGAAGCCTGGCTTAATCAGGACTTGGTGACCAATTAGTGCAGTCCCACTAAAGTTTAAGCTCCTTTTCTCATTATACACTCAGTACTGGCACCGTGTGTAAAGGATAATCTAAGTGCCCCTGATGTGCTGTTAATGAGATTTGTCAGGGCTCCCAGTTGCACTGTCTGCCAAACACAAGTGTTGTCACTTACTGTATCAGTAATGAATTGACTTAAGGGCTTCTGTAGATATTTAGAGGGCCTTAGTTTGGAATATTTAAATCTGTTGCAACTCTCATTGTAGGTGCAGTGCAGCTCTGCTCCCTGTGCTGCAGGAACCTCAGGAACAGGAGAGAATGGCTTGCCTTGTCTGAAAATTAAGCTGCATTTGGGCCTTAGACTGATTTAAATGCTCGTATATAGTCTTGTGAGTTCTGCAAAAACAGTATCACTGTGGGGTTTGTTTTCAGTCCAATTCACTAAATACAGTTTCTCATATTCACAAATAAAATTTGTGTCCAAAGCTAGAAAAAATCTTCACTCTCTCCAAAAACGGGAAAGAAAACTCCAATTGAAAGCAATTCCACTGAATTATTTCTGTCATCAATAATACCTTTTTCATTTATTTTTCTGATGCTTTTATATCTCTTTTAAATAACTTAATCTTGAATTTAAACCTTTGTTTCATAACAGTTATGTAGGTTCTTTATTCTCAAAGTCTGTTTTCTGAGACTTCCCTTAAAAATTTTTGCAAACCCTGATTTTCTGAAGACTCAGACTAAAATGGTGGTGACAGGGGAATGGTTTTAACTGAAAGAGAGTAGGTTTAAATTAAATGTTAGGAATGTGAATGAAATATGAGAGTGGGGAGACCCTGGCAGAGATTGTCCAGAGCAGCTGTGGCTGCCCCTGGATCCCTGGCAGTGTCCAAGGCCAGGCTGGACAGGGCTTGGAGCAACCTGGGATAGTGGAAGGTGTCCCTGCCCGTGGCAGGGGGTGGAACAAATCCTTTAAATACTGCAAAATAATGTGATTTTTGTGCAATATTACATGATGCATTAGGTGTTGTGCAACCAGGTCCCTTGTTTAAGAAATCATCAAATGATAGGAATATAAATGGGCTATTTTGTGACTGCTGTGCAGCAAAAAATGTTATGGAAATGCTTATTTTTAAACACTAATTGTCTGGAACCATTTATAAAGTTGAGCAAAAACTGTATTCATCTTCTGAATGCCTGTAGTGTTTTAACTTAATAAATGGTCAGATTGAGGATAGTGACACAGCTTTAAAGTAGCTTTGGTAGAAAGTTACTGCTGGTTTAGGAGACAGCAAACTTGCATGGACACTTGGTATATCCTGTATAATCTAAACAAGGCTGTGTAAAGCAGTTTCTCTGGGTGGGCCTCTAGCACAAACAAAGCCCCATCTGAACAGTGAACAGGGGGCTGTAGGGCTGCCTTTCCAAGGCTGAAGTGAACATTGCAGAGGACCAATCTGCTGATACAAACAATTACTCAGCAGATTCATCTTAAAATGCATCACCATTTGTGAACTCTGTTGGCATCACCATTTGTGAACTCAGATTTCTGGCTGCAGTATGTTGGTGAGAGGACACAGGTAATGCTCACTGCTTCTCCCTTCTCTTTGCTTCCAATGGCTCATTCTCTTCTCCTGCATAATCACTCTAACCAAACTGTTCTGAGCTCAGCAATCTTTACTTTTAAACCTGTTTAGAATGGGAGGAGCTGCAGTTGGAGCAATGATATTTGGTGGGACAAACTGGGTAGAGTTGGAGTAGTAAAGTGCATTAAGAAGCCACTGGTTGTTATTCTTGGATGCTCTCTGAGTTGTAGCAAGAGGTACTGACTGGTGACAGGGCATTTACTTCTCCTCTTTGAGAAATCTCATGTGGTTAAAAATAGCTTTTTTATTGAAAAGAGTGGGGCAGGAGGGGGAGGCAGGGAGAGGTTCTAGCAGTGGAGGTTCCAGCATTGCCAAAGTAATCTCTGCCAATACTGTGCTTGATGCTGCCATCTACTGCCATCAGGCCTGGGGATGCAGCAGGGGTCAGAGCATGGATTTTCCCTGTGGCAACACGTGTGGTCCTGACTTCTTTGCTGTGATGACATCTCTGAGATTTGCTGTTCTAAGGGTGGGAAATACCACTTCTGGGGTAGTTTATGTGAATTACAGAGAGTTGGCATTACACAGGGAAAAGGCTCTAAGTCCTTACACAGTGTGTGCAGAGATGCCTCAGTATTTTGGTCAGTGAATTGCAGATGAAGTGTCCTGTGGTCCCAGGTCCTGTGTGCCTTTAAATCCTTGGTGATCCCTGAGGAAAAACCCGACAGGAATTCCTCATGCATCACTGGGTTTAGCAATGCCTGTGTGAAACTCACCTGTGTGAGACTTGCAAGATACTTTCTTCCTGCAGGAGTGAACTTCTCCCTTTTCCCCCCACCCTTTCTTCTTGCCTTGTCGTTCAAGTTTTGTCTGGATTTCTGAGAAATTTCTGAGAAATTTCAGTTTTAGACTGAAAAACAGTTTTCTGGCTGTGCATTGTGTAATGCTGGCCATCTTTAAGTGCAGCAATGCACTGCTAGACACTGAAATATTTGCATAAATGGAAACTTGCATGGAGGGCTGTTGCCTTCCC
Source organism: Melospiza melodia melodia (assembly GCF_035770615.1). Taxonomy (NCBI): domain Eukaryota; kingdom Metazoa; phylum Chordata; class Aves; order Passeriformes; family Passerellidae; genus Melospiza; species Melospiza melodia. The sequence goes on along the minus strand of NC_086213.1, from coordinate 6,460,809 downwards.
CTGATTTCTGTCAGTCTGAATGTCATGGTGACAATTTTTGGAGGTTCCTCCCTGAAGGAGTGGGAGGGGAAAGGCATTCCAGAGAAGTGGGAGTTGTGGGTGTCGATGTAAAGGATCCAAGGATTTCCAAACTATGGTCCCACGATTGATGATGTGACAGGGCTGAGTAAGAGACTAATGCTGATGGCCAGGATGTCTGCAGGCATGGACTGTGGGGGGAGAAATCTTGAAGGACAAGGTGGTAATACAGAGGTAAATTGAATTTTCCACCAGCCAAGGGGATTTTCTGTCTCCTGAGGAAAGCAAGCTGCAAAAATTACTTGGAGGGATCTCATCTCTTTTTAATCTCTTCATGTTGCCAGCTGTTAAAGACACGGGGAACTGCAAGTGTTTTTTGGATGATGATGTCAGTACATCTAATTATATAATTTCCATCTGCTGACTGGAAAGCTGATGGAGAAGAGCTGAAGGAAGAACATTAAAATATCTTCCTTTGTTTTCCTTGTTGAAGGATCCAACAGTCTAAAACATGGAACTGGATGTCTAATGTACAGAATTCTCTCTTTTCTACATAATCTGAAAACTAGGAGTGGCTGTGTTTGCACACAGTGTTGCTGAAACCATGTTTAGATCTGACATTTTGGAGAGCAGTTCCCTAGGACAGACACATACAGAGAAATTATTTACTGCCCTGCCCAATTCCTAGAAAAAGATTTAATTTAGGAAGGAGTGGAAATGTTGCCTGAAGAGTATCAGATTCTGCCTGCTTTGGCCCCAGCCATGAGACAGATGTAGCATTTGGCCAAGTCAGATAAAAATCAGTGTAATAGTTACTCTGGGCATTTCAGGAAGCTGCCTATGATTATGTGCTTCTAATTTCTTTAAAAGGAATATACCCAGATCCTAAATAATCCCTTACCATAAAAATTGTCTCCAGCAGTGGTCAGAAGTGGGACAGCTCAGGGAAGAGTCTTCAGATCATGTCAGGAATTCAGTTGTTTTTCTGTACACTTGGTCAGGTTCCTGCTGGGTTTGACAATACAACTTGACATATTCTTATGTTTAACAACTGTTGATGAATTTTTCTTTTGTGCATTTAATTGAGTTTGAACCCACACAGAATTTCAGCCTGCATAAATACTTGTTGGTAATTAATACCATAGCTCATCTATGCAATGTTGGAAAAAAAGTTTGGGATTTTTGGTTTAATTTTTTCATTCATTAGTGTACTTTAGGGCTTCTACTTCCTGTGTGGATGAGAGAATGTAACTCTATATCCTTCTTTGTCTCAAGCCTTTTGATTTTAGTACACATCTGCTCTCTCTGTTCAGTTCATCTCATTCACAAACTCCTTATGTTCTTTGTATGGAATTATTATTTTTGCCTCCTGTTCATTTTCTTTATGTTTATTTCTATTGAATTTAATTTTGGTGGGTTTTGGTAGGGTTTTTTTCCCCTGTTGGTTTTTTTCCTTTCCCCTCATCCAGTCTCTGATTTATCTGAGGTTGTACTACACTTCTTTGCCTTAAATTCTAGTTTTTCCAGTATCATAATCAGAGCAGAATTTGTTTTTGTGCTGTTTGCCTTCTTCTTTTAATTCTCATTATTTAGCCTTAATAATTGTGATGTCTCTTTTAAATGCAAAGTTAAGTCAAGGACTGTGTCTCAATGCTGGAAGAAATCAAAGAGGGCTAAGTGATCTCAGGAGAGGCACTTAAGTAGCTGTAGTGTTTGTATAAGTGAGAGAATTAAAAGAACTAATTAAAGTAAGCTGGAGCACTTTATGAACTGCCCACACAGACCTGTTTAATACAGTTCAGTCCAAACTTGAAGCACTTGTATTGATGGTAAAAATTACAGAGAAAAAAAAATCTCACTGGTGGAAGTTAGCACAGAGAAGGCTGTTCTAAATGAAGGAATTAAATCTTGTGAACCAGTTGATAGGGAAATTCTACTGGCCAGTCAATTTAACTGTCCATTCCCCCACCCTGTGCATTATTTACAGGAGCTAGCACTGTCAGTGACACAAAATCTCTCCTCTTCTCTTATAGTGGCTGTTCTCTGTAATAAAGGGTGCAGTGCAGCAGGATTTGCTCTTGTACTGCATTATTCTTAAGGCCACTCTTGTCACAAATCCATGATTGTTCCCATTTGTGTCACACACACATACACACACTCTGGTAATTTCAACTGCATTTCCATTTCCCTTTATGTAGCATTTATGATCTTTGAAGATTCATTTTGGATGTAAATTACCAGTTCAAGAGTATAAAAAGAGAAATCTATTTAATGTTCCAATTTTGAATGACGGTTTTGCATGAGTGGAGATGATTTACTTTGAGTTAAAAAATAAACCAGTCGATCCTTTTACAATACACTGTCACAATAGAGATCTTGAAATAACAGTGTTAGTTTGGTGGGGTTTTGTTTTGCTCAAGTTGCAAACAGCAAACCACTGTTTTGAGGCTGGACTATGGTTTATTGCATGTTTTCCTGGAAATTCTTTTGATTACATATTTATATTTAAGGACATCTTCACGTACTGCAGCTTTGTCATTTGTGTAGTATTACAGAAAAATCGAAGTCTCCTGGAGAACAGATGGACCAATAAAGTCTCCACCAAACCTCCATACTTATTTTAGAATCTATTTCTGGTACAGTGAATGAACAGCAACAAAGAACTAAAAATAGCAGTGCTTTATTTTAGGCTGTCCTGATGCCTCTCTGCTTTTCTGGCAGTGTGCTTTGTGTCACTGACGTGCTCGTGTGACCTGTCTGCTGCTTGCAGGAGGATTTTAGCAATTTGCTCCCTGTTTTGGTCTGAACTGCTCTAATAAAGCTGAGCACACAATTTCCTTGCTGTAAAACTGCAGAGATTAAACAAGGAAGAAGTGACTTCCACCACCTCTGGAGCCAGGGGTGTTCTGTCCTCACCGTGCTGGGTTACCAGAGCTCTGGGGATACAGTTGGTTCACACTTCAAGAGTTTCTGAGATCTTTTGAGAAGGTTCAGCAATATTCTCTAAATGAAGACACTGATTATTTGATAGAGATAATATGGACCAACGTCTTTTAAAAATAACAACATTTTCTGTAAATGTTAATAAACAATGAGAATCACACCTGAAGTCCAGTACTTAGGCAGGTGGCAATGCTGCAGTGATTTCATCAGATGCATCCTGCACTGGAATTCCACTGCTTTGTTTGAAAAAGTACTGAGCTGACTTTATTGATGTGATTTTACTGTTAAGCTTTTAAATATTATTACTTTTTCTAAAAGTCTCTATAAAAGCCAGTCAAGTGAATTTTTACATACTGTGCTGGTAGCGTGTTAAAGTTGATAGTAAAAAGCACACTGGAAATGTAAACATGGATTAAGCAAGACAAAGATGTGGTTGGTTACACACACAAACCAACCAGGAGATCACAGAGAAGCAGCCCTATTTATTAAACAGTCAGATGGCACTGCAAAATAATATCAGTGTCATTGTGCCAAAAGCAGCAGATTGCCACCTCGGCTGGGTGAAAGAATCATCTCTGTGCTACTGTTCCAAAATCTGTAAGAGATTTTTATGTTGCAGTTGAAAATCTTGGGTTTGGAGGCAGTTAAGAGCATATCTGTGATTTAATGTGCAGGTAGCTGCTTGTAGGGTGTGCTGGCACCATTAGGCACTTCATGTTTCTGTCAGTGGGAATTGGGCATTATTTGTTTCTTCAAGATCCTGCTTGGTGTCTTTTTCCCTCTAACAGCAACCAATTGCTTTTAAAATCTAGCTCTGAAGTTGATTTGTGATGTAAGTCCTGTATTCAGTGAGTAAAGGATATTAAATCCAACTGGAGTTCAATATGAAAGCTTTAATTTTGTCACTTCTGTTTACTTTCCTTTGTAGCTTCTCAAGTCATTCTTGTTAAATGAGTGAGGCTAATCCACCTGTTTCTGAGAATGGAAATAGGAATACATTTTGTTGAAATGTTTAATTATAGATAGAATTATTTAGCTCTGCAGTCATGGGGCTGTTTGTGTGCATGTGCACATAATCCCAAGCACAAATTTTATGCACACAGTTTCTGTCAGCATGTTAGAGAATATGGTTTGTGGGCAAAACCCCTGAGCTGCCACACTGCTCTTCCTGGCTTTCTTGTTTCGAAACAATTCTGGAGCATCTGTCATTGTTTCACACAATTTCCTGTAAAGCTGCCTGTGGCAGTTGCACTCATTCTTTATTACCCAAGGGCTTTGCAAGCTATAAAATAATGTATCTGACTACCTAATAGCCTAATATTCAGCCTTCCCAGGAGAAGGGGGAGTGGAAAGCTGGTTTTACTTTCTTTTTTGCTGACCATGCAAACCTGACCCTCGATGAGGTGCTTTTATCTGTGTTGTCAGTGAAGTCAAAGGATTTCCTGTGATAATGGCTTTTCTAGCTAGGAGATGGCTCCTTCCATGCTCCAAAGAATGGCTCTGATCAAATGAGATTCAAGTTCTGCCTTAATACAAATGGCATATCTGCATGTGATTATCTTTTTAACAGCCCCTTGTTTTTTTGCTTTGTTTATTAGTTGAGAGGCCCATTATACTGAAATAAACTGTAAAAGCAGTCCAAAAATGTGATGCCTACGGATGCTGGACTGTGCCTGTAGATCCTTGCTGCATATTCACACACATTACATCATTGCTATAGATAGATATGTGTTGCTGCTCTTGTTTTTAACTAGATTTTTTTGTTAAGGAGAATAGTTTTCAGATATTTTTAGTTAAAAACCAAAATGCTTATACAGACCCTCTTTTCTGTTTTGTAGCTGAATATATGAATATTTTTTCTGTAGATTTTTTCTATAAAAAACCTGAATAACAGTAATTAGAATTAATTTAAATTTCCTAAGCCTAATGGAATCACTTTAAGATCAATATGTGGTGAACACTTCACTCTTAGTTCATTTTGCATGACAACAGTTCCATTGGGGTTACTTATAAAACCTTATTAAGGTATGTTTGAAAAATTAGATTATGCTTGCGTAGATTGGGGCTGGAAAACCCCAACCACAGATCTACTGTACCAGTACACCCTAAAACTTGGTATTTTCAACTATAAACAAACCCCAAATACAACAGAAGACTTGTCCTAAAATATCAATAATTGTAGAGCAAAGGAATACTTAACCACTGTTTAAGTTTTTGTCTTTCAAGTGAGTTTCTTGGGAATAGAAGAATGTAGCTGTAGGTCTGAGGGAAGCCTTGTGAGTGAAGTGAGCTGGGGAGGGCAGTGCTCAGAGCCAGGCTTGGGCTGAGCTCCTCCCAGGGAGCAGCAGCAGCACCCAGCAGTGCAGGGCAAGGGCTGGGAGCTGCACTGGGAGCTCAGCTGCACCATCAGGTACTGAGGGTTGTGTGTGATGCCTGCTGGTTTAAGAGTGCTCTGCCTCCTTCCCCGTGGTTGGATTCCTTCAAGTTCTTATTTAAAAACCACTTGAGCTGCACATAATTTCAGACTATCACATTCCAGTGAAGCCGTTGTAACCACATGATTGTTTAAAGCTATGTCCTGCCTCCCCTGTCTGGCTGAATTAGGGTACAGTCTTCATTTGTACATTCCAAACTCATGAGCAACTTCAAAGAGATTATTTTCCCAGCCCAGTCTGCTGCCAGGGATCCTCCAGCTTTCTGATCTGAGTGTGGAACCATGGCTCTGTTTAAAATTGGGCAACTTTTGGCCTGCATCCTCAGGGAGGTGTTAGCTGTGTTTGGGATAGAAGATTGTGTGATGGGAGGGCTCAGCCAGCATCTGAGCTGCCTAAATCACTGCTGGACTTTCCACTTGCAAAGCCCTTCAGCAATCCTGAATGGGTATTAATAAAACCCCTCCTGCTGTACCAACACATTTAGAAACAGGAACTGTGTATTCCTGTCCTTCTGTCTTGTGCTAAATGCTTATATTCACATATTTTGGGGATTAATTTATCTGCTACCAGATAATTTATCTGCTATCATGCACCTCTGCAAACTTGACACTTCCCACCACGACATGAGTTCCAAAGTACACAGTATGTATGGAAAACCTTGGCTGGGTTTCCTCACAGGATGAAGGGAGTTTGCTGCTTCCTCCCTGCTCCCCTGGTGACCTTTAGATTTTGTCCTTGTGATTATTTGAGATTGCTGAGAAATGGCTGTGTATGTAGCTCTGGATGTATATTTATAAATGCCATGGTCTCCTCACAGTTGTATTTCTTTTTTCTAATTGATTCCATGGGATTCCTTTGCTGGCACAGTGCACACAATAGAGTTTGCATTTCAAGGAGCACTTCAAATATTTAATTGTATTTTTAGAAGCTTAATATTATGTGTCAATTTTATGGCCAGGTAGCATAGTTTTAAGTCAATATTTAGATTTTTCTTGTCTGCTACTTGCTCTGACCTGTTCTTCTTAACAGATAGCAGCATCTGAAGAATCTTAACAGATTTTATGAAAATTTTGTCTTTCAACAGGGGCATTAGGAAAACATTCTCTAATGGTTCAAAAATGTGAGCTGAGCTGTTCCACCCCAGCTATTTCAATATTGGGAGAGTGTTTGTTATTGAAAGTAAGAAAGGAACTACCTAGCCTGATTCTTTTCCAAAGAAATAAATTATCCCAGTGCAGAGTTCTTATTTAATATCTGCCTCTGCACAGTCAGGTGTACTGAAGTGTTGTAGGAGCAGTGACACAGGCTTGGCCTCCAGGCAGTGACAGAAACCTCCCCTGAGGAGAGCAGAGGCAGGGCTCTGCTGCAGAGCAGGGAACAGACACTTCCTCCAGGAGTGGGCTGGGCTCTGCCCCCACCCCAGTGCCTGCAGTCAGGAATGCTGCATCCTGCAGGACACCTTGGGGTGCAGGAATTAGTGAATCACAGAATCACAGAAGTTCAAGGCTGGAAGAGACCTATAAGATCATCAAGTCCAGCCCATGTTCTAACTGTTCAACTAGATCATGGCAGCAAGTGCCACATCCAGTCTTTTTTTGAATTCTTCAAGGGATGATGACTCCACCACCTCACTGGGTAAATGATTCCAGTATCTGACCACTCTTTCTGTGAAATATTTCCTTCTTAATTCTAACTTACATCTCGCTTGATGCAGCTTGAGACTGTGTCCTCTTGTTCTGTCTGTTGTTGCCCGGAGAAAGAGGCCGACCCCCAGCTCACCACAGCTACCCTTCAGGAAGTTGTAGAGAGAAGTTTATATTCTTGCATCAAGTGCTGTCAATGAAACAGCCAAGTCCTAGGAAGTGGTTAAATTCAACTTTTTTTAAATGTATGTCTGGTTTTACTCAAACTTTTCCTTTATTCTGCTGAGAATCTACTTTAAATATTGAGATTTAAGGTGGGCTCTAATAAAAGAATTATTAGTTTGTGAGTTTTACCTTTATTACTGCAGGTTTCAAAAAGAAATTGAGCAACCTTACCCTGAAGGGTAACCCTTCACCCTGAAGTACAGGGTAGCAATAGCATCAGGAACAATCCTAATTTTTTTTTCTGGTTATGCTTTAATGTTGTTATACTTTTTTAACCACTTAATTCCATGTGGAAAGGGATGGCACTTGTTTGTGTGTTACAAATGGAGAATATAAAGGTGTAAGGCAGGGTTGGCTTACACAGGCCAGCAGAATGAAACAAAAACCTTTTCATCTGCCCTCTGGAATGGAAGGGTCAAATCCTGTTAGTGTTTAATCCAGAGAAGTGCTGCTGCAGAGTGGGAGCTTTTCCTTGGAGTCTAGAACTCACACCCAGATTTCTATCTGCCTCCATGCTGCCAAATTTGGCTGCTTCACTTGCAGTCTGTGCTTCTGGAAAGAAAGAAATCAGAGAGAAATCTGTTTCTTCAAGTGACCTAAATAATTCTCCTGCTTCCTCTGCTGGGCTCCGTGTTACTCCGTTGCCTGCACCATTAATAGGATCAGATAATATCAGAGACTTGTGGCTGTTTTTTCATAATTATCTGTTTAACCTTGTGATTGAGGGTAATGCATCTCCTCCATCTGTTACTAATTCAGCTCAAGTAAAACTAGTTTGTCTGTTTGGAGGCTGTTGGAGCAAACGCTGATGGATAATCGTGAGGAGCCATTAATAATGTCATTAACTGACTTGGTGCCATCTTTAAAGGTAGGAATGGTTATTGATGCAGGCCACCAGTCTGGATTCTAGGTCAAAACATCTCAAAGCTCTGCTGATTCTGATAGATGTTTTGCAATCATTGTGTGAAGAAATTGTGTAGGTGCTGTTTCGACTTCCATACTCTAAACCTCGTCACCACACTTCACACTAATGAGCAGGCTGGGGAAAGAAGCCAAGAAATTAATGGACCATAGAAACTAAATTACCCTTTCAACCCTGAAGGAAGTCTTCCCTTGTGCTCAGTTCATGAATTGATCCCAACACAAGAAAAACAGAACCTGCTAAAGCCATTTGCTGGCAGTGTATTACCTTGGTATTAAATCTATGTAGTTTTATACAAAACCATACTGTGTCTTCTTTCTAAATAATTTTCCTAGATTTAGATTTCATTCAGACTTCTACGTGTGATAAAATTTGGCATCTATCTGAAATGATTTCCCCCCCTTCCTGCTCCTCTGAATTCCCATGGCTGCTGGAAAATTGAAATCCTTTCCGCTTTATGGAGAGAGTTTAGAAATGGAAATTTCAGGGCTAGCTTAGATTGCTATTGCACTACTTATCATCAGCCTTTATGCTATAGAAGGAAAAATTGTGAGGAAAAACACAGTTAACTGCAAAGTTCTCATGAGACACTTGTTTTTAGGTACTGTGAGAATCTTGGTATTGTTTGGTTAAGAAAAAATGAAGCTGTATGGAATCCAGAAAATGGATTTTCTCACTTGGCTGAACTTACCCTTACAGCTCACCTGTACTCTGTGGGATCAGTGGATGTATGTTTTTACTGACAAGGTGTTAAAAACCCTAAGACGGATGTCTTGTTTTCAGCAGCACTTCACCCTTCCCACCTCAGATGGTGACTGTAGTGACCCAACAAGAAGGACTATTGAAAAACTCTTCTGCTTAGGGTTTATGAAGAAATGAAAACCACCAAACCTGTCTCATATTGGTGTAGCTTAAATTTGCAAAAAAATATTGTATTCTAACAGTTTAAAGCAGGTCTTGAGAAGCTGTATTAACAGAAGAAGGGAACTCTTGGGTTATAGAGATTAATTTCCAGTGGAACTTTAGCCAGCATCATTATCTCAGTGAGGAGAAGACAGGTTGGAGCTCTGCTCCTTACATCAGCAAATGTTCTCAAGAGCTGGCTGTGCTTTGGTAAGATTTTTACACCTAAAAAGCCTCTCAAAGTGTTCCATGCTCATCTCAGCTTAAGCTGGGCCATTGTATTTGTTCTCTTGATGTTTTTGTGGGGCTTTTTTCCCAAGAAGAAATCAGTGAAATGAGTCAGAAGTGACAAGAAATCTGGAATGAGAGGAGCTGCTTGTGAATCTCTGAAGTCACTCTGGATATTATTAGGAGTCCCAGAAAGAACAGCTTCCCTGGAAGCTTGGTGCAGGACTGCTTGTGTGATTGAAATAAGAATATCATGTTCCATCACTATGCACTCAGACTTCCTTGTAGAAGGATCCATGGCACATTTAGCTGACAGTTTCCAGCCATTACAGAACTTATGCCCTACTCCTGCTGGGGTAAAACAACAGGAGATTCCTGCTGGATTTTGGATGCAGATCTCCCTTTGAAACTGGTGGTGTGACAAAAGTAATTTCACAAACACATCATTCCATTTCCATCATGGAAATGTGTCTTCCTCCAGCAGGTACCTGTTGAAAGTTCCATTTCTGTAAAATATAAAAGTGTAGCTTTTTATGTGATGTTAGCAATTTCTGTGTGATTCAGATGCACCGACAGAAACAAATTGTCTCATTGCTGGTACTTGCTGCAAATTGCTGGCTGGCTGAATAGAAAATGTTCACAGCTTCTGTCACTTTGGGATTATTGGCCAGTGTGACAAAACCTCTCACTTGATGGGTTTTAATGTTAATGAATGATAACTTTACACTTAATTTTTACATAAGGCCTGTGTTCTTTGGTACTCTCAGGGAATTTTTTTTCCCCTGAAAGCCTGTCTTAAAAATGTCTTAGTGTGTGAAAGAGGGAAGAAGTAGTTCACAGCATGCATAAGAAATGTAGGTGCTTGGATCTTGAGGCCACTGGAGTACCAAGAGGCTGTGAAATCCCTCATGCCTCTGGTTAATGTAGCTGGGGGGGTTGTGTTGGGCATGGGGGCCTTCCCTTCTTTTTGAAGTTTGAGTGATTCCTGTTGAATCCTGTTGCTGAGGATTGAGGCACAATAACATTTAACAACTTCAAGCTGCTGCACTGCTGCTTCTGCTCATTTGCACTTGGGACATGGTGTGGGATCTTTTGCTTCCTCCAGATCATAAATGTTCTGCTCCCTGGTTTGTTTTTGCTTCATTTGACTTCTCTGTGGACTTTATGAAGTTGCCTAATAAACTTCATTTCACTGACAAATGTAGATGGAGTTGTGTATTTAAGTCTAAGTGCTTGTGTTTGACCAGAAGTTACATTGATGAGATGAGAATAAAATCAATTTCCTTTCCCAGCTCCAGTGTTTTAATCATCCAGCCTGCCCTTCAAGGCTCTCATTTCTCTCATTAAAGTGCCAATCCTCTGTTTTTGCAGAAATTCTTTGAGTTCATTCATTCATGTACTCAGCCTTTTCTCTTCCATGGGTAGGAATTTGATTCTCGTGGAGTCCTGCTCCAGTGAGAACTAATGAAGGACCAGATTTTTATGTATTTATTGGGCTGGGTAATGTTTAAGTCTCCTGTAAGTGCCAAGAACACAGACACCTGAGAGGTGACACCCCTGCCTTGTCAGCTGCTCAGCGTTGCCAGCCAGTGCTGCAGAGGGAACCAAGCTGAGGCAAAACCCTGTGGGAAGCTGCTCATTGCTTGTCTGTGTTCTGTCTGCAGTACTGGCCACATCCTAAAGAGATTCCTGCCCCAGTGCCATTATCTCTGCCTTGCTGCAGTCAGACAGCATCAATGTAACTTCATGGATGGATCTAAAGAGTGATTTCCTGCATCTGCTTTTGGATTTTGTTCTTGAAACAGGATGAGAGGGAACAAAAAACCATTTTCTTCCATTTGGGCATTTTGCTTGATTGCTTACTGTAGCATCTTAACTTAATGAGAAATTTTAGAGTCTTGTTTTTGTTTTACCTTTTTGACTCCTAATTTGCAGGCATTTTGTTGAATGTAGAATAATGGCAGAACCTTCTTTTTTTTATTTTGCTGAAGCAGGATGTGTTGTTTCTTAGAAAACATTTCTTAAGCCAGTTGTTCAGGTGCTTTCTTTAAACTGATTTGTCTCTAGCTTCTCTCATCCAGGAGCAGTAGTATTTTTCTTCATGTTTCCATTATGTGAATTTATTGTTGTATATAGGAAGTTGCAAAGTACTTATAGTTGGATGTGGCATTACTCTGTGTAGGTATGTGGTAAGTTTTTCATTGCTAAATATTGAATTAAGACATTCAAAACCTTTTGTTTACACTATTGTTGGGCTTACTGACTACATTGTTATTCAAGAGCAGTTGTAATTTCTGTTTTGCCAGTGCTGTTAAAAATACAAACAGGCAATTCCATCAGTGACACGAGAAGTGCTACAGTGGGATTGTTTATTTTGTCTTCCCTGCCAAAGAGGAAGGTGCAGTTGCAGGGATGTGCTTTCTGCAGTCTGTTCTTTGAGGGAGTAACAAATTAAGATGTAACTGTAGGAATGGTGTGGAACAAGCAGAGTTCCCAGCAGGAGTGCAGCAGATCCTTTATAGCTCATGACACGTTCCCTGCTCTTGGATGTAAAGCACTCCTGTGATTTTCTTTCTAGCAAACACTTGACTTCCTCTGAATCTACATTCACAGTACCTATACCTCAAAAAACCCAAACACAGCAAACCCCCACAAACAAAACTGCTGTACTCCACTTTCCAGAATAAGGATCTTGATTTTTCCCCACTCTAAAAAGAAACATCTTTTACAACCTTAGTATTTTCCTTTGCTCTGTGTCTCCTTAACTTGGTAGCCTGTTTTACAGATCATGTTTTCTGCCTGCCCAGAAAATGTCAGATCCATTCAGAATTTTTTTCTCAGTGGGTCTACTAAGAGAATCTTCTCTTGCTGATTAATTGCTTTAAAATAATTTAAAATCAGGGCTGAGAAAAGACTCTTTTAGGGTGATGTTCGTGGCACTTTTAAGCATTCTCATTGTATTTTGGCCATTTTTAATTAAACCTATTGATTTTTGGGGGAACAATTTCCTCTTACATGTTAGACTTCAGTTCTGGAATGAAATGCAAGTGTGGCCTTGCCCTTGCTGCCATTCTCTTGGTGAGGACATGTCCCTAGGCCAGTTCTGCTGTTTCCAGGTCAGTGAGGTCAGGGAACTTTTTGAGACAGAATAAAGGACCTCAGTGGTACCTTTTGTGTGATGTAACCACTGCCACCAGTAAATAATGGTATCTCTGCTTCTCAAGACCTTCTGCAGCACCTGAAACATCTCATTTTACACTGGGAGTTTTGAATAAGTCACTGAGCATCAACAAAGAAGGCCTTTGTTTTGCTGATGGATAGGTTGGGTGGGCAGCCTGGCTACTGGGGAAAGAGGGGAATAATTTGCATGTTTTTTACTTCATTCATCTTCAATCTTAGCATTTGCAACCAATTCCACACAAAAGACCATGCACTATGAATAACCTTCACTCTGGCTTTCCTCTCTGCTCTCCTGCTCACCTGCATTTACTGGTCCTTTTTCTGGAATTGTCAATGCATCCCCTGCAGCAGCTGATTGTGCTGAAACGAGGGAGCCTGAGCCAGGCCTGTGTGCAGAGGCCTGACATCTCTGTGGGAACAGTGCTGAGATTTTGCAGCCTATTGTGCTCCCACCCTCAAAACCTGCTCGTGTTTCCTGATAGGGATCAGGCTGGTGACCAGTCCCACCATTTACCAGAATATTTTCAAAAGGAAGCCACCTCCTCTTTCACAGGTCAGCTAAACACAATATTGTGAAGACTCTGCCTGTCTTCAGGTGCCTGAGGTGAAAGAGAGCTATTCAGTGTTACCAGAGAATTTCTGTTTTCTGCTCTCAGCTGTCTTCCCTTTGGAGCAGAGGTGGGTGCAGCTCAGGGCTGGTAGAGCTCCCTGGAGAGCAGATTGAGGATGGGGTAAAGCTGCACGTGGCACAGAACAGTTGTCCACAGCAGAGAGGAGGATGAGCCAACACAGAGACAACATTTGAAGAGCTACCAGAGACTCTTGTTGATGTTAAAAAAGAGGAGAGGAAATGGATATAAAATTCCTTTTCTTGTGGTTCCATTTATTAATTGTAGTGTGAGACAGTTTCTCTGGGCTACACAGGAAAAATTTGGATCCTGAAGGTGCAAACTACACTGAGGGGTATCACTGTGATTTCAGTCTAACTCATTTCCCTTCTCTCATCTTCCCTCTAAATCCTGTTTTCTCTGTTCCTGGAACCTTCAGGAATAGGATGGTAGCTGTCATAGCTGTAGCACACACTGGAGTTTGAATGTCCAGAAATTTTGGCAGCCTATCAAGTGACCAGGTTGAGGGTGGAAGAACCAGAATTGGGAAGAGGTTATTTGCTTTTCCTTCACCCTATAATTCAGTCAAAAATTAACAGTATTTAATTGAAAGCCTGAAGAGAATGTCTGACCTTGAGGAAAATCCTGCCAAATCTTGGTGACCTGTTAGAAATAATGATGTTTTACGGGTTGTCAGAGCTTTGTGAACAGTTTGAACACTGTGGAGTCCATGCAAGCATGGCTGCTTTACCTTTAACAGCTGAGTTCATGGAGCTCAGCTTTTCCTTGTGGGTACATTCCCTTCTAGTGCTGAGTCTGCTGAGAGAGCTCTGGTTGGGAGATCAGGGCAAGCTGTGTGGTTTTTCCCCTGCATGCTGTCTGTGGGTTTGCACTGTGCACTGATGCTCAGCATTACCCATGGCAGAGCAGTGTCATTTCTGCCTGGCAATTAATAGGTTAATTAATCCAGCTTTTAGAGCAATTTCTTTAATTTTATCTCCATGTTTGGGTCAAAGTCGTTCTGAATATCAAACAAACCTGTGCCACCAGCACGGGCAGCACCACAGAAGAAGCCTGAAAGTCTGAAGCTTGAGTTGTGCCTGTGGGTGAGAACTGAGCACTAAGCAGGGCTGCAGCACATTCCTGCCTCAGGAATTGTTTGGCCTGGCAGAGATCCTGAGTCAGCACAGGCCAGGGCACAGACCTGGGCTTGCAGGGGCTGAGCCCACTGAGGCTGCTCAGAGCTCCCCCAGGTCTCAGAAGGGAGAAATCAGGAACTGCTGGAGGTGGGGCATGGACAAAGGTCCTGGTTCCCTTTCTCTGGGCTCACTCTGTGTCTGTGCCCACGGTGGGTGGGTGCTGGCCACCAGGGCTCCGTCTGCTTCACTCACTTGGGTGGAGTTTCAGTCCTGCCAAGACACAGAATTGGTATTTCAGGCATTTCTGTAAAATACTTTTCACTGCAGAAGTGTTTTCTGCACTGATGGGGTTGGGGTTTTTTCTTTTCATTTTCTGACAGAAACTTGTTCTTAATTCAAGAAGAAAATGAGGCAGAAAGTAATTTATATTATAAGATTACTTGGTGGAACTGAAAACACAAAATCTTACATTTAATACGAGAATAATTATTTTTCCTTCTCATGATTTTTCAGGAATTGTGTTGTTGGAACATACTTTCTTTAGGTTTCAGATAATTTGTTTATTATGTGTCTATGTAAATGTTTAAAATGCAGTAAGCTTTGGATTTATGTGCAAAAATAATACTTTCATTTCTACTTGAGCTTAATGTGGTTTCAGGAGCTGGTTTTAGCTTATTTGAAATAATTTTTCTTTTCAAGCTTTTTTTCTTGGTTGAGCACCTTATAGAAGGGATGAAGTCCCTGCTTCATTTTCAGATTTATTTTTTTAAATAGAGAAATTCTGCCTTCATTCTGACACTTTTTAAGGTGTTATTTTGTGAGACAATAAAATGTCCTGTGCCATTTCAATATTGATGAGATTGTGAATGGTTTTAATAGGCAAAAAACCCTCAATATGTTGGGATTTTTCTCTCCTCTTAAAATTGTGATGCTGGAGGTTACTGGTTTGGTGTCCAATACCTCTGTTCCCCTCCTGAGGAATGATTCCCTTGGTGGCAAATTCATCTCTCCCCATCCTTGACACTGCATTATTTCCATGTGCCTTGTAAAAAAACTGAAGAGAGGAGCAGTAGGTAGGTGAGGACTAAAGTCTCAAAAATTAAAATAATTGTGTGACCTGCAGTTGTCATTTAAAGCCCCCCAAACATTCAGGACGTGACTGGGAGCTGGAGTAGTGGAGATCAGGGAGTGAACGTGGATCACTGAATTGTGCATCTTTAATGCCTTGGATCCCTGCTAGTGCAGTTCTTTCTCCACTCCTAAATGTGATTTGTGTGCCACCTGTTTCAACTGCAGTCACTCTCCAGGGACATCAAATGGGAGGCAGCATGTAGGAGCTAAATTATTTGGAGAGGATTCAGTGATTGACTTAAATGTAAAGGGATTAATTGGTCTCTAAACTAGTCAATTAAACCGTACTCCAAAAGTGGAAAGATCACAAATGCATGGCAATGAATAAATTAATGCATTTTTCATGGTTTTAGAATTTTCTACATGTTGCTTAATTTGTTTTGAATCATAAAATTTATTCCATTAATTGTGATCATGCTGCATAATGGACGCATGTGAAATAATTTTATGCAGCCATCCTAAAGGACAGCTGGCAGCAGGCTTACAGCACAAATTTCAGTGTGCATTAGGAGGTGTTTACAGCCTTTGCAGGCTCTTTTACACACCATACAGCAAAGGAGAACAAATTTTCTCTGAGACCATGCTGTAAAATGAGGTTCAGAGCTCTTAAAACTTTGTCTTGGTTCTGTGTAGCTCATTAAACCTTGTGCTCTTCCACAGAAGTGTGAAGGGCATTTTATGCTCAGCCCTTGGTGCTTGAGCAGGGTGTGCTGTGTGAGGTAATCTGGAGAGATTTAGGCTCTTGGCTTTGTTTGTCATTTGGGGGTGAGGGGGTTTGGTTCTTTGTTTAATTTTATCAGGGTATAGTTGAGCATTATTTCCTTCCATTTTGCAGCAGTGCTGTTGTCCTGTCACATTTAAGAGTTCAGCTGTGAGTCCTGGGAATATTAAAGCTCTCCATCAGGACTCACCTCTCTCTGTGTTCTGTAATTGAAAATATCTGAGTTACTATTATAGATTTATAATCATGTAAAGATATCAGAAGATTTGGTTTGTGGGAAGAAATTAATTTAGAGGGGGATCAAGTCTTGCAGCACTTACAAGTCCTGTTTCAGTTCTCAATGAATGTGAGGTGGTCAGAAGGTCCCCAGCTCCCACGTTCTGGGAGCAGGGCTGCTTCCTCACTGGAGAGCTCCCAGTGCTGGTGTTCCCCTGCCAGAAAAACTAAACTTTGCTCCCACTGGAGAGAGGGTACAGGGATTTAATGCCTGGAGAGTCTGAGGTTCTTTTTAATGGTTGTGTGAATCTATGACATAAAACTCACCTCCTTTTCCCTTGGGGAGCCCACAGCAAGCAGCACAAATCAAAACTGCATTAATAGTTTTGAGATTTTGAGAACAATATTCTTCTTATTATTTCTGTGTTGAACAACCTGGGTAACCACAGTTCTCCCTGTTGATGTACTTGCTTTGTGAATGAAACCAATAAATTTAATTTCATATGGAGTGAACTTAATGAAAACAAGAAATGCTCGTGTGGCCCTTTTCCCCCTTCAGTTTGCTGTCTTTTTTCCAGGAATCTCTTTTCTGAACGGCCTTAATCTAATATAATGCTGCTTTGGAAAACAGCTCAGCCTCCATGGGGCGAAGGGGAGAAGGGTGCATTAACCTACATTAGCAGGCAGAAAAACAAGGCAGTGCTGCCCTGCAGAGCAGAGGAGGAGCCTCGGCTGGGCTGGGCTTTATTTCTGTAGCTCAGCCGTGGGCAGGACACACCCTGGCTGAGCTCTGGCTGTGGTGACAGAGCCTGTGTGCACGTCTGGAGAGCATCCCTGTGCCTGACACTGCAGGAATTTAAATTGGGACAGAGCAAATGAATTGTGGTGTCTGTTAACTTGTGAATTACTGGGCACTGTTACCAGGCCAGTGCTGCTTAACTTACAAAGCAGGGAGAGAAGCCTGGCTGATGGGAGAAAATTGGCTCTTTGCTTGTAAGAAACATGTATCTTTTCTTTTATGGCATTTTAGTTTTAATTATTTTTGAGCTTCATTTTTAGGATTTGTGTAGACCTGATTATCTTGAAAGAATTCAGATAAAATAATTTTAAAGCTTCACGCAACTCCTCCCTAATTTAAACATGTGGTGCAAGCAGAAATAAGTGTCAGTGGCTGCTTCACTTCCTTCCCCATGCTGGGAGCAGTCTGAGAATGATGTGATGTTCACATATTATTCCCCTTCCCTCATACCTGCTAGTCAGGGTTCTTGTAGAGCATTGACAGCTGGTTTTGTTCCCATATTTTAATATTTTTTTTAGGTCTCCCTAGCCTGGTCTGCAGAGCACCGGCTGGTTGTTGCAGCTCGGTGTTCCCAGGTGAGGGAATGTTTGGTTTCTGAGGAACTCAGAGCTGTTATTTGTGAGAACACCACGTGTGTTACATAAACAAATAACGTGACCTTTCAGACTCTGCCTCCATAATAACAGAGTAGCCCTGTAAAACACGCAGCAGTGCTTATCCACATCACAGCGTTCACTCAGGTTACAGGGCTTTCACAGCAGTCATTTCTGACAAATGGCTGTGGACATCAAAGCCATTTCAAGTCAAATCAGACTATCAGATGCATTCAATTTCTGGCTTTCAGAGCTAATTGAGATATAAATCAAGACAGAATCTAGGTAATTTTTGATAATTTGTCACAGATAAATTTCTGTGGTATTCCATGTTGATGCTCTTCTTAAATGTGCAGTTTTAAATACAGTAGAGCACAGAGCAAATATTGGTGACAAACTCAGCTGTGGCTTTGAGTGAATCTGTGCTACAAGGACATATTAAAGTAAGGAATTGTCTGAAGCAATTACTAAGGGATCACTGATGACTTATGCTTTACTCCTAGAGCAACATTAATTTATGAAAATGAAGCTCCCAACATAAATGTGGTTTGATACTCCCCCATACCTGAGTCCTAAATACTCTTTTTGTTTCTCTGCTGAACATGATTTCATCACTGACTTGACACACAACTCCTGCAATTCAGGTGTGAGACTGAGAACTGGGCTGACTTAATTGGGTAAAGTTAACTGCTCACTGATGGCCAGTGTGCCACACAAACCTTAGTAGAAAGGATAACATTTTTACCCCTTTATGAGTAGAGGGAAGCCTTTTTCCAAAGCTTCACTCTCTTTGGGTCTGTGACCCTCAGACAAATCATTTTGACTGTGCCAGTCAACCATCTAGCTGCAGTTGTGAGCCAGAGTAACTGATAGCTGTGTTATCTGAGATAAAACTGCCCCAGAAAGCTTCAATTTAAGGGAAGCCAGCATTTAAACTTTGCAGGGCCGAGCTGTTAAGGAAAGGTCAGTTTATGCCTTGGGCTGAAATAAAAGGCAATAGTTGGTTGGCCAACCTCCATCAGCACTCGTCAGGCTCGTGCTGGAGTTTGGGGTTATTAATATTCAAAAGGATTTTTTCAGTCCTGATCTCCAGAGCACAACTGCTCATGACAGTTCTGAGAGCTGGATGGTATTTAAGAAATGCTGAGACTAACAGCGCGAAAAGAGGGCTTTTGGGGAGATTCCACATAAAACTAACATGTAACTTATTCATGGCACATGAATAACTTATGGGGCACATTGAATATATGAGCTTATCTGCCTGCATTCTTGTTTGAAAGGGTATCAGATCTCTCATGGAAATTAATTTTCCAAAGGACCCGTTTCACACCCTGTGTGGAAACACAGTGCTTCAGACAGAGAGAGAGATGGCAGGAGGGTGATAACAGCAGGGATTTTAGAAGCTTTATATGCAATTTTTCCTGATGTGTTGGTATTTTGAATATGCTAAAGCAAGAAATATTGCATCCATTCTGACAATCTTCTAGTTAATTATAATCCATTTTGTAGTTTTCACCAGCTGGTACTATTGTTTTTATAATACCTGGTAATGCTGGTACAGATATAAGCAAGTTCCTGAATTCTAAGGACATAAATCTTTAAAAGCTCAGAATTTCCAGTGAAAAATATGTGTTTGTTTTGGCATTAACCTGAAAATAACTTTAATAACTTCCATGTTTCTTTTTTGGTATGCATTTATATAGTATTTTAAAGTCTATATCCTGTAGTACAGTAGAAATATGGTCACAGCAACTTCTATGTTTTCTAAATAGGGCAGGATCCAGAGTCTCATCACAATGAATTTTAATTCATAATTAATATAATAAACTTGCAGAATCACTTTTTGGTACTGACATCTTAAATAATTCTAAATAGTTGCAGTTCTAAATCAGCACAGGTCTGAATGTGGCACAAATTAACAAATAATGGACTCAGTAATCCTCAGTGCCTCGAGCTGCATGGTGTGGTACAGTCCTGACTGCATCCCTGTGCCAGGGGAGGAACGTGCACTGGGATTTCACTGCAGGAATTTTATTTCAGATATTGAACACTGCTCCAGTACATTAAAACATGCTTATTTCTGTGTGTATTTCCAGGGCAAGCACGGGGTGGCTGTTGTTGCAGAACCTGCTCCTCCCTGCAGGAGCTGTGGGGCAAAGCTCTGCTGCCCTAAGGTGCTGTTTCCTCAGCAGGAGCACTGGCACTGTGGTATTTACCCACAGCCAAACCTGTTCTGCTGTTCTGCATCTCCAAAAAACCCAAACCTGGAGCTCTCCCAGCCTGAGACATGGGGATAAGGCAGGGCAGGGAATGGGAGCAGTTTGTGCCGTGTTCCCATCGAGGTCACGGACGCTGGATGTGACCTTGCCTCCAGCACAGACTTGGTGTGGGTCTTGTTCCAAGTGATCCTGCAGTGCAATTGCTGCTCAGAATGGGCTGATGGGATGTGCAGCATTGCCCCAGGACTCGTGCAGGTGCTGCTGTTCTTACCCTGTCACGCTGCAGACTGATGGATGCACTGCAGGAATAACCCCCTGTGTGCCCAGGCTGGGGGCTCACCCTGTGCATACATTTATACATCTCCCTGCTGGAGATGGGATCAGGGGGGAATCCTGTTAGGGAGGTGTGTGTTGGCCTTGGCAAGGGCTTTGCTGGTGACAACTGAGGCACTGTTGAGACAATAAGTCTGTAACACAGCAAGTGTTTAGATAATGTTATCTAAATGCTTGCTGCATTGTGAAACTGTTATCTATCTTAGTGCTTTACTTCACTGCTGGAAAAACATTAAAGGCAATTCATATGTACATAAAGTTTCTGTCTGTGCATCTCATAATTTTTTAAAAATCCAACCAAATATGTGAGACAACCAATGGACTTAGAGATACCATTATTAAAGATCTGATAGTTCTGGGAACTGATGTTCTGTTCCCTGCTCTTCTTTTTATTTCTTTGAGCTGGAGAAGAGAAAGAGATAACAAAATCGAGAGAAAAGGAGTCATTGCCAAAGCAATATGATTTAATCTGCAGCTTGGCCTCCTGTATTCTTATTGTGTGCCATGAAAAAACCAGTAACTTTGGGCAGAGATGTATAACCAGGCATCAGTTTCCCTTGTTCATGAGCCAGCAGTGTGTTCACCTGAAGAAAGTTGTTTCAGGTGCTGTGATACAGTGAAATAATTGCCCAGTTGGTTTCAGCTGGGTGTTCATTAGCCTTGGGACAAGCTCCAGCTGCTGGGCAGTGTCAGCCCTCAGCCCTGTTCTGGCTCCAGCACACAGGGAATTCTGGAACCAGTGGGGCAGGGAGTCCTTGCTTCCCAGGGGTTGATGTGTGGAGTGATGGAGCCCCAAGCAGGCTCCAGGTTGGTGTTTCCATGTTTCAGTGTGGATCTGGGGCCACAGCAGAGAGAACCTGGCTGTGGGGGTCCCATTCTGGTACAGAAGAGGGGGCTGGGTGCTCTTGGGAGGCTGTGGTGTCCAGAACACTCTGGAATTGTCTCATGCCTGGCAGTGCTTTCCTTTTAGCTTTAGTTGTGGTTTTCAATGTGTGATTTCCCCTAAGGGCCAGAAAATGGCCTGGCCTTTTTTGTTTGCTGCTCCAGGTGCTCCTCAGCTCTCGTGGTGTGTGTGGGGAAGCTTTCTCTGCTGCCACAGTGGTCTGGCCGGGCCCTGCAGCCCCTGCCTGGACCATGGTGTGCCCTGGAGGCTCTGGGTGCTCTGGGAGTGCATCCCTGCCCTCAGCTAAGGAGGGTGCCTGACAGGGCACTGGCACAGAGGCTCTGCCTTCTCTCAAACCAAAGCAGGCAGCCTTCCTTCTCCTGCCTTAGTGGGAGCTTATTCAAGTTCAGGCTTCTCTGGGGATATTCATTTCCAGAAGATTTAAGAAGAGGTGATTTACATTCTGGACTGTTACTTTACTGTGGTGTTGGAGTGTTATTGGCTGTAGGGGTGTCCAGGTGCTGCCATCTCCTGCCCAAACCCCACTGTGACCTGCTCCTGTCCTCTTGCTTTTGCAACTTTAAAGGAAAGTATTTGATTTTGCTCTCACTTACTCTTCTGTTTCAAATTTACCTTTTGATGCCCTCTTTTTTGTAATCCACATCAAACAAGTGATTTGACAGTTTTCCTAATGCCTGTGCCTTGCTGCTGCCTCTTTTCTGACATCAGACTTGATGAAGCTATTTTGGGGTAACTGTGATTTGAGGGCTTTCAGATCCCAGTCTTAACTTTGAGGAGAATTAAAGCAGCTGTACAATTTATTGGTCAGAAAATGCAATTAATCATACACAGTCAGTGGCTTTGTGGACAATTGCTCACAAAGTAAAGGAGAAAGAAGAAGTTGTCTGCAGCCTGGAGGGCAGAGCATGGCAGCTCTAGCTCCTCTGTGGATAAATAAGTATTTTTTAAATTCTCAGCCCTGAAAAAAGGATGGATATGTACAAATATAGGATTCTTAAATTTTCACTGTGTTTTTCTAAGGAACTTTTAGTGTCAGTCCAGGCATCTGGCTCCCAACTGCACTTTCCAGGTGTGTCAGGAGGTTGCAATGTTTGGGATAAAGCAAGCTTAGACACTGTGCACTGCAAGGCAGCAAGGGGTTTTCAGGGAATGGTTTCAAGTCCTTAAAATAATAAGGACAAAATTCATACCATAAAACTATTGTTTTAATATCCCTCTAATAAGAAAAAGAATCCGTTGTGTTCAATTAGTTTTTTTGTAGGATCTTCTTCCCCAAATCCCAAAGTAATTGTTACTGGCAGTTTGATTTCCAGTTTGATTTTTACATTTGTGGTATATTTTGAAGTCTGTAGGGGGCAGTTTAACTTTAAACAAGATGTACATTAGTGCATACATTCCAAACTCTGTTAGGAGTTGCAATATCTTGGCATTGTTTTCATGTACAGTTTGAAAGCAGAACAGGTTCCACTGGGTATTTATCCAAACCTCCCAAAAAATGGAAACAACACCTGAATCCATCAGTTGTTCCCTTTCTCTGCCAATGTTGTGGAGTTTAAATGTAGTTGAGTTTTCATAATTCTCATCTGATTTTTTATATGTAAGTAAATGTAATGTTTTCTTTAAGTCATTTATAGTAACTGAGAAATTGGCATTCATAAAGTTTATGGGAAGCCCTAAATATTACATTGCCAAGGTATTCAGCTACATTTTTAGACATCTCAAAAGTTATTTGAGGTAATTAAGGTCCCAGAGGAAGCACCTGAAAGACAGCTAATGTCAGCTGCAGGTGATTAGGTGCCAAAGTGAAGGCCTGATTTTTCTGTGTTACAGAGAAAAAGTACCTGTAAAAGGGCACAGATCTTTTGTTACAGAAGGTTATTTGACATTGCCATTTCTTTGCATTTCTGTTAATAGATGCCTTTTATTTAATCAGTTGTTTTAATTTTAGCACACAAGTCTCAGTGAAGGTAGTGGAAGTATTGTTGAAGGTGTGTGCCAAAGTGTTCTGCGGGCTGCAGACCAGTGCTCAACATTTCTCCCACCTCACCTTTCATGCAGCCAGAATCGAAAATAACATATATTCTGTATATGTTCTGTACATTCCACTGAGGGAGATGACATCCTAACCAAGGCAGCTGTGAGGCACTGAGAAAGCAAAGAAAGGATTCTGAAATATCTGTAAAAAAGAGTTCCTGCATGGTGTGACCAGAGTACTGGCACACATTTGCTCTGTTGTGGTTTGGCCCTGGCTGAAATGCCAGGTACCCACAAAAACTGTTCACTCACTGTTCTCTGCTGCAGCTGGGCAGAGGAGGGGGAAAAACAGGTTCATGAGTTGAGATAAAGGCTGGGAGAAAACACTTTAAGGGCAAAACAGGCTCAAATTTAAAGGTATAAAGTAAATTTATTATTAACAGAGTCAGAGGAGTCAAACTGTGCCTCTGACTGCCCTTTGTTCCTGGTGTAATTCCTTAGTGTGTGCAAAGTGAATGTACAGCACAGCTGTGCAAGATTAGCAACATTTGCATTATTGTTCTTGTCCTGAGCTGGCAGCTCGAGGTGTTCAACTCTGAGGAGTAGGGAGATCATTTGGAAGCCATTTCATGTACCTTCCTGGTGGTTTCTGATAGTTATATCATCTGATCAGAAAAGAATACAGAAATGAGACTGATTAAAAACCTGCAGAGAGGGACTTCTCAAAAGCCTGTCAACTTCACTTTTTGAACTGGGTTGAAAGAAATGTAAATAAAATAAAATCAGTCTGAACATCGTGTTGAATGTTTTTTGGAATCCTGGTCTGATCTGCATATTGTGTTCAGTTTTTTGTTGGTGCAAAGAGAAGTGGATCTTGTAGGAAAACTGGATATTGGTAATCTTGGAAGACTCTGGTGAGGGTGTGAGCAATTTGTGAGTTTTGGAACTTTATAGGTACAGTGGAGCTCAGTGGATCACGTGAAGCCTTGTGCTGGGGCTGTGTGAAGGGCTGGCTGCTTGGAGCTGGGTGAGGTTTCTCCACTTGGATTTTATTCCAAGATCTGGCTCACATTTGTAGCCAGAGTGATTTCTTTGGGCTGGTATTTCAGGAATGGTGTGAGCTGTGCTGCATGCAGGAGTGTCAGGGGGCTGGGAGCACCTGTCAGAGTGGGACACAGCCCAAGTCAAATTCTGATTTGTTACTAAAGGAAACTTACACCTGGGGACTGCAGGAAGTCCTCAGGCCTCGATCTTGATTATTTTTGGTCTTGAAAGCTGAGCTTGTGGCAGTGACTGGCACCAGAGGGAGCTTCACTTGTGTGTCAGTGCCTCTGCTCTGGCAGAGCTGTGGGGAGTCAGGGAGGGCACAGGACACAGGGCCTGGCTGGAGCTGCTCTGCTGGGCAAGGGGGGCTTGTGCCAGCAGCTCCAGCAGCTCTGGCCTGAAGGAGGAGGGCACTGCTGGACTGAGTGAGCTTTGTTGTACCCCTCTTCCCCCCATAATTAGTTGTCTGTACTCTTAGTCTGGAGCTGTCTAATTCTGTAATCTCAGTTACTAATTCTGCTGTTAGGTGATTCTCACTTGAAAGTTGGTGCCTGCCCTCCAAAACCAAATGAATCTTTGACTTTCAAGCTCTGATTTGGTGTATTCCTTATCCTCACAGGGTTTATGGGTAGCTGTGAGTGTTGCATAAGATTTCACATGATTTGTTCATGCCAGAGCACTTTGCAAGACACTCGAGAGTCTCCCTGGATGGTCTCAATTTTTTCCCTTCAGTTCAATAGCAGCCAAGCAAGACCCACAGTTAAATCCTGTAGGAAGCTTGCAGAATCCAGAGTGTTTCTGTGTATATCCTAAAGACAGGAGTTAAAAAAACCAGCTTTGCTCTCTGCTTTGGAAATGCTGACCTGCTGCATGTGAACTCTCTGCAGACATTATCCCCACTTGATCTTACACCAGATTTCTCATGGGGTTTTTATTTATTAAAACCTTTATATTAAAAGTGTTCACGCTGTGTAAGGAAACTAATGGGCTTTGTTTAAATGATTGGTTTGCTATAATTTTGTATTTCTTGTATGTGCAGAGGTTTTTATTACATTAATTGATTTGCTTCTCTTCTTGGGGCAGGACAGAAATACCTGGAGTCTGACCCATTTTGTGCCATGTCCCGTTCCCTCCCTTCCCCCCATGTAACATAACAATCCATTTCCCACTTCATCACTGAGGAAAGTGAAATTTCTTTCCTTTGTGAAAACTGAAACATAATGAAACCTTTTATTTCCTGAATTATTGTTACAAAGTAGTTCAGAATTGCGGATGGCAGCACCAGCGAAGTGTGGCTGTTGCCTGGCATTTCAGTAACCTTTTCTCAGCTGAACTTTTTCTTCTGGTCTCTTTTTGTGGTAGGATTTGAGCTTCACAGAAGAGTAACTTGGGCTACAGGATGAGAAGTTACACTGTGGAATCATTCAGAGATTTAGAGAGATTAGAGCAGCTCCCAGTTCTAGACCATCAGTGCCTTTCTTTAAAACCCACTGGCAGCAGTAGCAGAGCAGTTGGTTGACTTGAACACTGAACTGAGATGGTTGTAATTGCCTTTGGTTTTTCCTCTTGGTGAGAGCTGTGTGTAAAACGGGTCCTGTTAGGGCTGGCCCTGTGCCAAAGCCAACACCCATAAAACTGTGCACAGCTCTTGAACTGGACAGGGAAACCTCTGCACACTTACTGCAGCTCTGTACATTTTTAGTTGATTAAAATGAGGATTAAAAACATGAAGTGTGCTTTGTTTTCTTTTTTCTTGTGGCTTTGTAGCAAGGAATATTTAAGCAAATACTTTGCTGTGATGTGAGTCACTCTGTGGGTAGAATGAAGTGAAAACATTTTCAATACAGTTCATTTCAAGTTAAATTGGGTCAGCAGTGGCAAATCCGTGGTTCACCTTAGGTTGTTGACAACTTTCTGTAATATTCATGTGCTTTTATATTTTTTAATCAAGATTCTCATTAGATGTTAGGCAAACATCTTTCCTATTCCTTTGCTTCTTTTCAGCTGGACCTCATTGTGGGGTTGTGACAGATGAGTAATGCAATGATTGACTCTCACAATTAACAGACAAATATCATGGATATAGGTTAAGAAAAGGGATTTTTTTACCCCCTGAGTTGTTTTCAAGGGACAGCTGGGGTTGGGATATTTGGGAGGATCAGCTTGTCACTGTGTGACATCTGACCTCCAGTCAAGGTTTGAGAAAGTAAACTCCACCACTGGATGGTGAAGAAGGAGTCAATGGACAGAGTTTTTGGGAGGGATTAAAAGGCAAAACCTCCATTTTGTGGGGAAGCACATGGTGGGGAAAATCCTTTCCTCCTGGTGCTGTAACCTTTTCTCTATTCAGTCTTCTGTTGTATTTTTGATAAGGTTTAATAAACCTATCTAAATTATGAAAAGTGAGTGGCTATTTCTCACAGGGTGAACTTTGAAGAATTTCTAAAGACCCATAATTTTACCTCTTGAATTCTAGTTAAAATCCCATTTATTTGTAATGAAACAAGTAAGAAAACACTGTCAGTTATTTGTGTGGTGACAGATCCCTCTGTTTACATGATTCCCAGCCTGGCAATGAGCCACAGGACAGGACGGGAGGGTGTGTGCTTGGTCTCAGAGCTCAGAATTTCCCTGCCGGAGCCCATTAACACCGATAAATGTTTCCTTTTGTCTCCTGTGTCCTGCAGCGAGCACTTGTCGTGTGCCTTCACGTTCTTCCTGCACGGGGAGAGCAACGTGTGCACGAGCGTGGAGATCGCCCAGCACCAGCCCATCTACCTGATCACCGAGGAGCACATCCAGATGGCCCAGAACTCCCCCTCGCCCTTCCAAGGTACCGAGCTGCCCTGGGGGATGGTTCTCCAGAGCTTGCTGTCTGTTCACATTGTTGGTAACCTTCCATGCCAAACCAATCCATCATTTCAGTTTAAAAAGTCTCAGTATTTAAGAAAGTCAGTGCACACGTGTGGTTTTCTGACATGGTCTCTCTGTGAATCCTCTGAGGATCCAAATACTGAGCTTATCTGGTTCAGGACTGATTTTCATTCATACATTGGCAACTATTTACTGGTTTATTTTAAAAACACGGGGTGGGTGTGGAAATGTAGCAGAAACATTGAAAAACTTCAAGTATCTGTGACTATTTATTTGCCAGTGTAAGAAATTAAAATTTTACAGAATTAAGTTGACGGCTTAGTAAATTCATAATGCAGTTTTCATGTGATGCTCTAAAAAAAAAAAAAAGAAAAACATTAAGAATTTTGAGTCATTGCATTATGCTGTCTTTACTACAGTCTGAAATTATAATTTCAAAGCAATTAAAGCAAGAAATCTTAGTAAAGTTCAACACAAAGTAAAAAAAAACACCCAGAGACACATGAAATGATCATTTATAGAGATGTTAATTTATAGAAGCTTTATTGAAAACATTTTGTGTCTACATATAAAGCTTTGACAGAGGCTCAGGCACTTCAGTCATACATTTTATTTCAGTGAGCTGAATTCTTGACTCAAATACAACTAAAAACGAAATTGAGTCAGAATGGAAATACCTGTTGTTAAGCAAGTCATTTTCCTTGTTTGTTGTGACTCTTGTTTATGTATTATCTATCCTTTTTAAAGCTGAGAAGTTTCAAATGTCACTGTCCTCTCTTCTTTCCATGCGTGCTCATCCCTGAATGCTATTTCACTACACTGGGGTTGCTGGAATTTCATTCACAGTGAAAATGATGAACCCAAACTGCCACAGAGTCCTGTGTCAGCTCAGGAGGGCTCAGTGCTCTGTGCCTTTGGATTCACACCTGCACTGGGTTTTGCAGTGGCTTTCCCTGGACCCTTCAGTCCTCAGGCAGTGGAGGAGTGGCTCAGGCAGAGCTGGAGCAGCCCTGCTGTGGGAGTGTTGCTTGTTCTCCTGCAGTGCTGCTGAGTCCTTCAGGGCTGCTCTTTGTTGTGTTGCAGTGCTGGTGAGCCCTTACGGCCTGAACGGGACCCTGACGGGCCAGTCGTACAAGATGTCAGACCCTGCCACTCGGAAGCTGATGGAGGAGTGGCAGTACTTCTACCCCATGGTGCTGAAGAAAAAGGAAGGCATGAAAGAGGAGGAAGAGCTGGGATATGACAACGATTTCCCTGTGGCAGTTGAAGTCATTGTTGGTAAGTTTCAATATTCTGCCTGAAGGATTATTTTCCTCCTCATGATTTGAAAAAAAAAAAAAGTCATCTAATTAATCAGAAAGAGCCATTATAATTTTCCTATATTCTCTTGTAGCTCTCTTGACACCAGAACATCTGAGTAGTTCTGTTGCCTCAAGCTTTTGTACTCCCTGTATCCCTGATGCCATTATTCACTGGATTGAGCTGCTTGTTTCAGCTCTGTGCTGGTTACAGAGGGCTGGATGTGTATTAGCATGGAAATTCTTAGCTCTTTGTATTTCAGATAATAAGTTTTGTCAAATTGACATTGAAAACAAGTGGAAGTAGCTGTGGTTGCTGGATATTATCAGGTGTGTCTAAGACTTGTGGTTTTCCATCTCTCTGCAGGGGGTGTGAGGATGGTGTATCCTTCAGCCTTTGTTCTCATCTCCCAGAGTGACATCCCAGTGTCACAGAGCTCTGCCAGTGCTGCAGGCCATATAAATGTGGGACAGCAGGGGCTTGCAAGCGTGAAGGATCCTGTCAGTACCTGTGGGATGCCCCTGACTCCCCCCACCTCTCCAGAGCAGGCTGTTATGGGTAAGCAGTGGGCTGGGGAGATGGGCTCACACTCTGGGTTTTGCTTAGCTCCTGGGAGTGCACATGTGAGCAGGGACAGGGTAAAGGCAGGCAGGGGAGGAGGGCTGGGGGGGACTTTGTAGGTCTGTAGTAAAGGGAAGCCAGTGCTGTGAACACCCCTTTACACAAAACAGGGTGAATTCAGTTCAGCTCCATTTCCTGTAGGTACATCTGTGTGCAGTGCTGCAAAGCAACACAAACCTCTCACCGCTGGGCAACCTTCTGCTTGAACTTGGAGATTTTTTTAACCTGTTGGGCAGCACTTGCTAAAATTCACAGAGCAATAGAAGTGTCAAAGACACAAAGACCCTACAAGTTTTTGTGAGACTGTGCAGCCAGGTGGGGCTAAAGAATCCTTGTTATGCCCTCATTGAGGAGCTCCCAAGCTTAGCCTTTATGAGACAGTTCTGTCACATCAACAGGGTCAGTCCTGGCATAACAGAGCCATTGAGGTTGGAACTCTAAGATCATCAAGTCTAACCTTTGAACCTTGATGCAAAGGCAAAGAAAACATGTCTGGATTATTTGTCCATGATTCGAGCCTATAGAGGAAGACAATCAAAGTATTTAGTATTTACTGCTAATAAGTCAGAATATGAGATGTAAATTCACTTGGAATGGTGTTTTTCAAAGGAACTGAGAGTTAAAATAAGCCAGAAGCCAATTAATGACTAACTGAAGCAAGACAATCACTATTTAAATAACAATCTCTGTTCAAGTGTTGATGCATATTTTAATGTGCTATTGTATTTTTAAGATTTTCAAAACCCTTTACACTTGTACAGTATTACAAGGAGGATTCTATTTTTAAATATTCATAAACTGTATTTTCTATAAAAGTGTTCATGTTGTCCAATCTGGCAGTCACAGCTTCTGTTTGATCTCTGCTGTTGTTTGAGGGCAGCATGAATTTGTATCAGAGGGATGCCTCTCCAGCAAACAATGAAAGAATTCTTTTTTTATCAAAAACCATTTTAAAAGACCTTGAAAAACTGGAGAAATGGATTGGAAAAGCATGTCATGCAGTCCAGAATCACTAATGGGACCCAGAAACTGGATTAGTGTGAGGCACAGGAATAATACTTCAGTTCTGCCCAATACTGTTTAAAATATGGGTTTAGTGCCATGTCCAGTATGGAGCACCTAAAGATGTGGACAAACTGACTGGAGTTCAAGAAAGTACAGTGAGAGTGAGCCTGGATTTTGCAAGCAGGACCTCCAGGAAAGGATGAATATAATTGAGGTGGTTTAGTCTGGAGAAGTGGAATTTCAAGGAGAAAAAGAATAGACTTTTATCTGCAACCAGTATGTAATGAATCTAAACTGGAGTGAAGCAAAACTAGGTTAAACAGGAGGAATAACTTGCTCTGAGGAAGGATAATGAAATGTGGGAATAAGTTGGATATTGGGAAGCTACAGAAGTTCCATTAGCAGATGGGTGATGGGTTTTGGGAGGTTTGGTGGGGGCATTTTGTAAGGTTGTTTTTAAGAAACAGATTAGTTAAATTGGTTGATCCAGCTTTAAAGCAAGGACTGGACTAGATGATCTCTTCAGTTCTCTTTTAATCACATTTTCCATGGTTGTGTCTAAAGTATGTAACAAAACAAGTTGTTACTGGAACTGGTGAGTGGCATTTTTCACCAGTGGAACCAGTCTGGACTGCAGGGGTTGTGTGGTGGCCTCTGGTGGGGGCTGCTGTGTCCTCCATTCACTGCACCATTACCTGCCAGAGGTATCTCTCTGTGTTCCAGGACTGTGCCAGGGATGTTCATGGACAAAAATTAATGTCAGTGTGTGAGAACAAAGTGGTTTTACCTGCTGTGCAGTTCTGTCTCCTGTTATGCTGTATATTGCTGTACTGTATGCTATAAAAATATTACATAATTATAGAAAGCAATAGTTAATGCATTCCAATGTAACTTGAAAGCCCTGGTAGTTCCTTGGTTATCCTCTTGTGCCTCCTGTCCTTCCCTTCCCATCAGACTTATCCTTGTTTTCCTCCTGCTGTTGACACGTGATGCCTCTGTGTCCATGTGATGTTTGTCTATATACACATTCCTTCTCCCCTTCTCCAAAGGAGGGCACATTTGCCAATTCTGAAGTTCTGACCTGTTTGTTTTTTGATTATCTGTCAAGTTCCCACTTGCTGGAGAACATTTGAAAGCCAGTGAAGTACATGGTTAGAGGCACAAGCCTCAGTATGGCCAGGGGTTTCCATGTTTGACTTTACGGAAAGATAAACAGGGAAGATCTAACTGGAGAAAGAAATACATAACGTGAACAATCAAAGATGCAGGGTTAGGCAGCTTGTGCACCATTTCAGAAGTTGTGTTTTGCAAATCACCTGGCAGCCAGCAGCAGGATTCCCTGTTAGCTGCAGTGCTGTGCAGCTCTGAGTCCCCTCAGCACTTCACACTTGAGGCTGCTTGGATTGCGTCAGCGGGAGGACGAAGTGTTCTGTACCCTGGTGTGACCTTGTGAAAATGCAGCAGATCCCTCCTGGCTGTTCCAGCCCAGAGCAGCGACTCCTGCCCGGGCCAGCGGACCCAAAGCTCCCTCTGCTGCTGCAGCTCGGCCTTGGCAGGATGGATGTGCTGGAGTTCAGCTAAACAGAAACACATTGCAGGGCAGGAACTTGCATCTGCTTGTACAATAGCTGGGAAAAGCTGCTGTGTCACAGGAAGGAATGGAGTGGAGAGAGTTTTCAGGCTCTCAAACATGTTGAAGTAATATCTTCATTTGTTATCTCTTTGATAACCACACAGAAAATACATACTGAGAATATCATATGCTGTGTTTATAGTGTATCTACTGGTGATAAGCTGTTGGAAATTTCGGTAGGAGTGTAGATCTCAACTGGAAAATCTCACCAAAGCCAGTTTTGATTTTAGTATTTCAGTTCAAGCATATTGTAAAGAAATGGCACAGAATCCCAGAGTGGTTTGGGTTGGAAATGACCTCAGCCTCAATCCACCCCCTGCCATGGGCAGGGACACCTTCCACTATCCCAGACTGCTCCAAGCTCTGTCCAGCCTGGCCTTGGACACTGCCAGGGATGCAGAGGCAGCCACAGCCTCTGTGCCAGGGCCTGCCCACCCTCCCAGGGAACAATTCCTTACCAATCTTTCCCTACCCTCTGGCAGTGGGAAGCCATTCCCTGTGTCCTGTCCCTCTGTCCCTTGTCCCCCTCTCTCCTGGAGCTCCTTTAGGCACTGCAAGGGGCTCTGAACTCTCCCTGGAGCCTTCTCTTCCCCAGACTGAGCCCCCCAGCTCTCCTAGCTTGTGTCTGTAGGAAAGCATCAGTGATCCATTCATTTCCTTAGGGAGGTTTAATACTGAGTCAAAAGAACTGATCCTTGCTTTGAAATATTCTACATAAATTATTATTAGTTTTCTTAATAGATGCTTTTAGGACCATCCATATCACAATAAATTTTGTCTTTAAAGCAACTCACCAAAGACTATATAAATTCAAGTTTAACATACAGGATAATAATGAAAAAGCTCTGTCTTCACTATTTCTTAGTGTTTCAGTCCAGAGCTGAAGGGGCTATCTAAAGTACCTCCATTTATTAGGGAGTGTATTTTTTATAGATACACAGAGAAATAGAATATACAGAATGTATCACATCACATGAGGTGCAGTACTTGCACAATTCTATTGCCCATGCCTGTGGTACAACCCAGTGCCATCTCTGTTACCTCCAAGGAAGTGTTGCTTTAAATGTGTTTGTAAGGATGCTCTGAGCATTCCCAGTGAATGTGAACATTGGTGTAGTCAGCAGCCTGCTAAGAGACTTCCAGGAAAAAATAGCAAGTGACAATATGAAGAACAGTTCTGACATTAATGCTTTATTTCTCTTGCAGGAGAAAGTGGCTGCTCTCAGAGCAGCATCAGCCACCCAGCTGTGCAGGAGGGGACAGTCAGTGTCCACAGTCCAAAGAAATCAAGCAAGATCACTCCCAAATTTCACAACCGTATTGTTCACCGTGTGTGGAAGGAATGCATCCTCAACAGGGCACAGTCCAAGTATGGCAGCAGTCCTCATGCTTTGCTTATTTGTAACACATAATATACAGCTAAAATTGTCATCGTTTGCCTTAATGTTATTCTTTACAGGGTTCCTTTGCCACCAGTCAGAGCTAATGATGCCAAACATCATTATCAAAGAAAATGTATTATTAAAGAAAATTTATCCCTCTGTTCAGCTGAGAACTCCTGACAGTTCCCATTGAATTTGCAGTTGTGTACCCTAATTGTGACAGTCCTTGAGGTCACACATCCATAGGTTGTGCCTTCAGCCAAGTGCTCTCAGATTTAGAGATGACAACTCCCATCTCCTGTTGTAGTTACTGTACTGAAAGCTGGGTGACTGAAGAACACATATATTTGATATTTAGGGCTCTAAGGGGAGTATTTGTGAAGCCTTACATGAGTTGGACTAAAATTTCAATTGACAAGTGTGTATAAATTGATGTTAGTATCATAGACCTTTAGTACTGGAGATTTAAAGTGTATCATGGCATGGTGAGCCCTGAAATATTTATTCTTTCCTATATCCATGCAATTTCCTCATTTGGTATGTCAGACTAATTTCCAGAAACAGTTTAAATGGCTTTCCCCTTGTTTCTTGTACTTGGACTCCAGACAGAGTTATGTGACACAGAGCTGAGACCTTCCTCCTACATAAATCAAACTGTAAATTTAAGGAGTAGTGCAGGGATCTGCTGTCAATTTCAAAGGTCAGGTAGAAGGAAGTAATTTATCTGAGGGGAACATATATGAATTATGTACATTTTAAAAATTTTGTTCTTCAAAAGGTGGTGATTACTAAAATAATTTTCTCTTCTTCAGGAGGAATCAAATTACAGCTGCAAATTTGGAGGAGGAAGTTCCTAACAATAGTGTTTCATGGGATTTTGTGGATCCAGTCCAAAGAGTCAGTTGTTCTTGTTCCAGGTGAGCTTTGAAGAGAATAAACATTTGTCATATTGTGAGGCCCCTGCTTAATTCAGGCAGAGATACATTACAGAAGGGAGTTATCTCAGCTTCAGCTGAGACACGAGGAAATTGTAATATCAAACCTGTGATCACATTTGGGGGATGAATCTGCATCTCAGCCCACTGTCACTTGCAGGAGCCAATCCAAATGGGAAAATTATGGTATTGTGGCCAGGATCACTCCAACAGTTCCCATTCATAAAGAACTCATCCTGCAGCTTTTCAGAGCTGTAACCTTTGGTTAAGTGGTTAAGGCCTGTGGTGAAGAGGGCAGGGTGTTCCTAAGTTTGTGATCATCCTGGTATTTGGAGGAAAAGGGAAAACATCCCTGCAAAACACTTCATGTGCCTCTGGTTGATTGCCATGGCACCAAACCCACACAAGAGAATATGAAACATTGGGAGCCTGGTCACCCTCTGCCACTGGATCAGAAAGAATTTACAGCTCACTCACAAACACTTTAGGAGGTTATTAAAGTTATCTGTCATCTTTGGGTGGTTAGAATTCCAGAACTCCTCACTCAGGAAAGGCAAACCATCATCACCAATATGCTTAACCATTCTTAAAACTATCAGAGAGATGTTACAGGGCTAGAAAAGCCCCCAGTTTGCAGTAAATAGTCCTGTGAAACACTTCTACTGAAATTCTTAATTCCCAAGGTCACCATCTACTTGTAAGATAGGTGATAAAGGCACCTTGACCAAAAGAAGTTATTCCTCTAGGATGCAGTTCTTTGTGTAGTCAGAGGAAGGGATGAAGAGATGGATGTTCAACCTTAGAAGATGCTTTCTGTAGCTCTTCCCCCTATTATACACATTGTTTGTATTTATATACTCAAGAATTTGGAACAGATAAGTGTTTTGTCAGAATGCCAAGTGTTTCCTGTGGAAAACTGAGGTCCAGCTTTGCCTGGAAAATGTGGGGATCACCAGTGGGCAGTGGGAGCCTGGTTCTATGGATAGGTTCAGCTGCACTTGGAATTTCACACTGTCTGTTCATCCCTTCAGTGATAACTGCATCATGCTGGAATTGGTAAACACAGCAGCTGAGAAATGGAAACATTATCCTTAAAATGAAGGCAGTAGCTGGTTTCAAACAGCAATAAGTTTTTTGTGTGTAGCTGCAGAACCTGAGCAGCTACTGGCATATAGAAATGGTTTTAGTCATTTCTGTGCCCATTCCATGTACTGGATAAATGTCAGGATATGATCTTAGATCTGGAGTCTCAAAGGGCTGTCTGGTACTCAGCATCAAATTCAGTCTCCTGCAGACCCAGCTTGGTGTGTGAGGAGCAAAATGTCTGAAATAATTCTCTGCAGTCAGTTAAAATATGGTGAATGATGGAGAATTAAGGCAATGAAATGTTACAAGAACATGCTTAAGGCAAATCTCCAGTTACCAGGGCATTAGCTGCACATTAGGGTGATTGCAGGCACAGACCATCTGCTGCTGCAGGGAATCTGCAGCGTGTCCTGGGAACAGCAAAGCCCTGCAGAAAGCTGGGATAACCCCACACAGCCTGGATGCTTCCAGGGAATAGGGACAGCAAGCACAAAATGTTGTGTCTGCACCCATATACAGGGTTGGGTGTCTCCAATGTAGCCCACTTCACTTGTGATCATGTAGGTTATCTTTTTAAGTAAAAAGCACATTACATGTTTTGAAATGGGTTTTTGTTGTCCTGTTGTTCATAAAATAGGAATGGAGTGATTCATTTTGAAATGGTGTTTATTTTTAAACAGGTTTCAATGTTAAGTGCAAACACATCTTTCAATTTCTGTTTAGCTTAATAAAATCAAATAAACAGCTAAACAAAAAGCCCTGAACAACAAAAAAGACCAGTAAAAGTATGGGCAGAGTTATATCCCTGTTGTCACATCATTGGGAATCATCATCAGTATGATGAAAATACTTTTTAGCAGGACCTGAAACACTGAAATTCAATCTTGTGCTTCTCAGTCTCAAAGATACTGAATGCAAAGTGAAAAAAGCCACACGAAGCCAGTAAAAAGATTGTATGTTACTGCTTTATTTTGTTTTGAATATTTAAAAATATTTATTCAAACTTCCTGCATCAGGCAGAAATTAGAAGCCTGTTAAAAGGTCAGGAGCAGACAGTGGGTGTCTCAGGGCTGTTCTTTGGCTTTGCCTTTCCCCTGCGGCGGGTGACCCGGAGCGTGCAGTGAGTGCTCTCTCCTCTCCTGCAGGCACAAGGTGTTCAAGCAGCGCTGCGCCGGTGCCTCGGGCCGGCCCCCCACGCTGCCCCAGCCCGGCTTCCCTGTGGGGACGGCGGCGGCCTCGGCACTGCCCCCTCCTGCCTCCTCAAAGCACAAAACCACCGAGCGGCAGGACAAGGGAGAGAAACTGCAGAAAAGGCCCCTGATGCCGTTCCACCATCGGCCCTCGGTGACTGAAGAGCTCTGCATGGAGCAGGAGGCGGCCGGGCAGAAGCTGGGCCTGGCCGGGTTGGAGGCCGCCCTGGAAGTCCCCAGTTCCAGGAAATACGAGAAGCCGCTCTCGCTACCTACTAGAAATGCAAGCAAGCAAATGAATATGAATCCTATGGATTCACCCCATTCCCCCACTTCCCCTCTGCCTCCCACCCTGAGCCCCCAGCCCAGAGGTCAGGAGGCAGAGAACCTGGACCCCCCTTCCGTTCCTGTGAACCCAGCACTCTACGGCAGCGGGCTGGAGCTGCAGCCACTGCCCAGCTTAGATGACAGGACAGTCGTGGTGGGACAGAGGTTACCTCTGATGGCAGAGGTCAGTGAGACAGCCTTGTACTGTGGCATAACTCAGAGCAACGAGGCCGTGGACGTGTGGAGGACCTATAGTGTCCCTTCGAGTGACGACCCCGAGTTCCGGCCGCCGGAGCTGCCGTGTGAGAGGTATGATGGCAGGATGGAGATCAACCCCGACAGCACTGCACTGAAAAGGTGAGAGAGCACTCTGAGCAGGGGAGCTGGGCAGTTCTAATCATCACCAAACTCTTAATTTCTGCTTTTCAGCTGAGAAAGGCTAAGGCTTCACCATCTCAGAGAGCACCAAATAGTTAAATAGAAACACTCTAGTGCAGGATGCTTGCCTTTTCCATATCTGGCTTTCTGTTCGACACTAAAAGAACTGATCAATCTCTGTGTAACCTATTTTTGTATTTTTTGCTAACCTAAAAATTACTGTAGCATTCTGATAATGCATTTTAAAAAATGCACCGGAGAGAGTAGTTAATGAAAATGTATAGGAAAAATTAATTGAGGAAGAGTTATTGAGTTACAAGACTATTGGGTTTAATAATTACAATGGAGTTTGCTAGGCTGAAAAGAGTTTCAGCCTGAAAAACATAGGAAGGCTTGACTTCAAAGTGTTTTCATTTATACAGTGACAAAATTGATTCTTCTTTCATTGTCCCAAAGTAGGCCTTAATACAGTAAGGTATTTAATCTTTAAATGTATCCAATACATCCTTTATTTGAGAGGGTAGTGCTTGTAACATTTCTACTTGATCAAGGGGAATGGAGTGAGCTGTGTTTGTGTGACAGCTGCAGATCATGCTGGTTTTGTTTCATGTTGGCCTTACTTGTTTATTTTCACTTCAGGCTCTTAGCACAACCTAATAAACGGTTTAAAATTTTGGAAGAGCAGAAACCAGTGCAGACCTTGAACTATCTTGACCCCTTGCCTCTACTACAACCCCCTGGAGAAGTCTGGGGGGACACCAGTGATCCTTACACCTTCGAAGATGGAGACATCAAGTACAGTTTCACTGTCAATAAAAAATGCAAACTTGGGGCTGAGAAAGATCCTTTGAAAAAGAACAAGGTAAGGTGCAAATCCAGTCTTTGGCATTAATGTTCTTGTGGGATTTATCCTGTAGCACAGTGTTTGCTCTACGACTCTCTGGAAGACACAAGTCTGTTCCACAAAACAAGATCAGACATATATATATATATATATTTAATTTTTTAAAAAAATATTATTTTATATTATTACCTGCATGATGTTCCTTATGTATCTTATCCTTTACGGAGCTGTTTTGGTGTTTGGCTGTGCAAGCAAACATTCTAAAAGATGTTTTTTCTGGAGAATTTGAGGTGGTTAATTACCTGGACTGGCTGTCAGAGGTCAATGATGTCCATGGAATCTTTTGTAAATCTTATATTTAACTCTGACCCCTGAGTCTGCCTGGACATAGGAAAACATTTATTCTTACATAGCTTAAATTCATAGCCATGAAATCTCTGATTTTTTTGTATAGTCAGAAGATGGGATTGGTTCCAAGGAAATCCCCCCAGCGGGCCATTCCACACCAGTTCCTGATGGAAAAGATGCCATGTCCATTTTCAGTTCTGCTCCTAAGACTGGTGAGTTACAGCTCTAATTTGGTCTGCAAAGCAAAAATACCTATATGAAATAACATGTGGAGGGAAAAATCACATCTGAACTTTTGTCTG
Source organism: Melospiza melodia melodia (assembly GCF_035770615.1). Classification (NCBI taxonomy): domain Eukaryota; kingdom Metazoa; phylum Chordata; class Aves; order Passeriformes; family Passerellidae; genus Melospiza; species Melospiza melodia. The sequence continues at coordinate 6,422,407 of NC_086213.1, read as the reverse complement.
TAGCATCAGAGCTACAGACAGTCCCCAAGCTGGAAAAAACTTGATTTTCCTTGTCCTTTTTATAAAAACAATGATATCTATTTGAGAATATTAAATGAGCAGCAACAGCTCCTTCCTTGTTTCTTGGCTGACCCTGGCTGGTTGCTGCTCAGCCTGCAGGGCTCCAGCAGAGCAGAGGGCTCAGTGCTGGGGGGCAGAAGTGCTGTTGTGCTGCTGCCCGTGCTCAGTTTCCCTGCCCGTGCTGTGTTTCCCTGTCCGTGCTCAGTTTCCCTGTCCGTGCTCAGTTTCCCTGTCCGTGCTGTGTTTCCCTGCCCGTGCTGTGTTTCCCTGCCCGTGCTGTGTTTCCCTGTCCGTGCTGTGTTTCCCTGCCCGTGCTCAGTTTCCCTGCCCGTGCTGTGTTTCCCTGTCCGTGCTCAGTTTCCCTGCCCGTGCTCAGTTTCCCTGACTGTTCCGTTCCTCCCTGCACCGGCAGACCCGCGGCAGGAGGGCGCTGCCGGCAGGGCCGGCTCCGGCAGCCTCACCCAGGTCACCGACCTGGCCCCGTCCCTGCACGACCTCGACAACATCTTCGACAACTCCGACGAGGATGAGCTTGGGGTGAGTCCTTGTGGGGATGAGTGTTCTGTAGGCCAAGAAACAGATTCCTAGTGGGAAAGATTATCCCTAAGAGATGGGAAAGAGAGAGTTTCCAGGTAGGCGGGCTTGGATTTTAGCTAGGAAGCATTGCTGGCAAAGAGAGAGATCCTTCAGGAGATCCATCCTCCATGGACAGGCTGTAAGGAGCTTCCACAGGGAAAGCCATGTAGCTGCTTTGTAAATATCTAGTTCTGTGTTCTAGGCTTTCATCAGAATTTTTGTTTGAGAATTATGGTGGAAAAGATCCAAGTTTTATTAATTGGTGTTGGGTTCTTTTACCTTGTCTGAGAACCTGCCCAAAGAAAAATAAATTCAACTTCGCAGGATTCCAGTAATTCTCTGAGTCATGTTACCTCATGTTCCTCCAAGCACTTCATTTCAGTGCAAAGAGAAATAGTTGCTGCATGTTAGGAAATACAGAGGGAAGTGCAGATTTATATCAGTTATGAGGGGCAGTAAATTGCCTGGGAAGGCAAAGATTTGGATAGTCACTATCTTTAAGCATAATCTAATACAACCATAATGATACAGAAGGTGGTCTTAAAGTGACTGTTAGTACATAACAGTGTTTAAAAGTCTTGTGCCTCGTTCTTGACAGGACTTTAGAAGTGCACTAATTTCCTTACTATGGTTCCACACAAACTGCACTTCAGATGCCACAGTTAATATGCAAATATACCAGAGGGCTGTTCTGTCAAAATAAAAATTACTTTCTTCTCTGAAGTTGACCTGGACAGCTCTAATGTTTTTCCTGTCTTAACATTTGCCTCTGTTGGGCTCACTCTGTGTCATATTCCCATTACTACCTTGAAGTAATCCAAACATGGAATTAAATAGAGCAGCCACATGCTTTTCAAGCCCAAGGCTTGTGATAACATTTTGAAAATAATTTGTATGTGTTTAGACCTATAAAAATGCATAGTTATATGAATGCATCAGTTTATGGGGGGATATATAGACAGGCAAATATTTCTTTTTGTTTTTAGTGTTGAAAGAGGAGAAAAAATCCAGACTCCTTGTGGGCAGCGGGTGGGGGAGTAGAAAAGCAGCCATGGTGTTTGCTGTGCAGTGCCAGCGAGAGGTGTCAGGCTGTGCTGACTGCAGTGTTTGCTGTTGCAGGCCGTGTCCCCAGCCCTGCGCTCCTCCAAGCTGCCGGCAGCGGGCTCTGAGGAGCGGCCGCTGGGCAAGGACGGCCGGACCGCGGTTCCTTATCCTCCCAGTGAGTACCGAGCTCCTCTGCTCACACCCCTGGCTCAGTGCGCTGCCTTGTGGGGACACTGGGCCACTGCACAGCCCTGCAGGGGCTCTGAGCTCACTGAGGGTGCTCCTGTGCTGCAATTGCCATTTTTTTATGAGGCAGTGGTAATACAGACATGGATTTTGAATAAGCCTGCTGATATGTGAAGTACTCTTCTGTTGACATTGTTGTCTTAGTCTGGAACTATGGGAGGGATTTGTTACAAATCTTCCTTTGGAAGCTTTTCCCTCTCTTCTCCGCACACTGTTGGGCACTTCAACCATTACCAAATCCCTCTTTAAGGATAAATCCTTCTACTTAACAAAATCGAAGAATTTAAAACCATGGCCACGATGGTGCAACCTGTCTTGGAAGAAAATTGCATTGAACATTTGACAAATTAAAACTAAAATCACCTTCAGGATTTAATCTGGATCTGGAAGTGCATGATTAAAATCAAAGTGCTGGGTTCTAATTGGAGGTGTGGTGTAGACCTTTTATAGGTGATTGTGCTAGTGATGCTTGTGCAGGCTCTGCACATGGACAAGGGAGGTTATGGGAGTGCAGGAAACTTCTGAAATTGTATGAAATAAGATTTTTTTTCCTAAGGACTGAGACAACAGCTGTTGGGAATAGTAACTCGTGCTCTGAGGTTTGAGGGCTTTGCTGCATTTCTCGCACCCGACAGGAGAGGGCAGCTGGGGGGCTCGGGCTCTGCTCCCAGGGAATGGGGACAGGAGGAGAGGGAATGGCCTCAGGTGTGCCAGGGGAGGCTCAGGTTGGATATTGGGAAAATTCCTTCACTGAAAGGGTTGTAAAGCCCTGGCACAGCTGCCCAGGGCAGTGCTGCAGTCCCCATCTGTGGAGGGATTTACCAGCCCTGTGGATGTGGCACCTGGGGACATGGGTCAGTGGGGCCTTGGCAGTGCTGGGAGTGGTTGGAGTCGATGATCTCAGAGGGCTTTTCTGACCTGAACAGGTCTCTGATTCTATTGGTGTACGTGGCATTTCTCTTGAGATGAAGGGGAAGTGTGTCTGTGTTTGTGGGACAGGAGGAAGGTGAGAATTTTTGGTACAATAGTAACAAATCAAATTACAAATTACTTTGTGGTGAGAAGGAAAGAGTGTTTGATTTCTGTGGCCACTATAAGCAGAAATCCAATCTCTCTGCAAATCATTCTTTAATACCTTCTCATTAACTTCAGCTGGTAATGAGAACAAATTGAGGTGAAGAAAAAAACCAGTCTGAAGGAGATGAGTCAGAGTTTTATGGACCCATAAAAGCTGTGCTGATTTACTCAAATGTAGAAGTCTGAAGTATACAGAGATTGGATTTTGACAGGTTTAGTTGATCCATAGCTTTTTAAAATATGCAAAGCTTTTTCAAGCATGACACACATGAAAATGAATGATGATAGTTGCCTGTTGCTATAGGGTTGGGGGATTTTTTGTAATTAAACTTTTTTATGAATCTGCACTGCAGAATTTTGCTAAGTGGAGTGAGCTGGAGGTGAGAAAATGATGTAGTGTGAAGTTAAACAGATACACTCCACTTGTAGCCGTGGCCTTGCCACCAGCTGTGGAGGCACAGCAGTGTCTGTGGGGAGCTGAAGTGCCTTGTACAGCATCATAAATCCCTACTGGCCACCCTTCATTTTCACCTTCCTCCCTGTCCCCTTCCAGTGCCTAAAGCACCTCTCTCTGCTGAGAAACAGAGGGAGCCAATCCAGCTGCCAGCCTGAACTTTGTATTCCATACTAATATTGGTGGAAAAGAGTTTCTTCCGTTCTGCTGAACTTTTTTTCAGCTTTAATTTATCCTGTATCAGGACAAGACTAAGGGCTTTTAAATTCAGATACTGAAAGAGTGGGGAAAAAAGAATATGGACCGAGTGGGAATAATTCATAGCCCATTGTTTACTCTGCTGCTCCAGATTGTGAAGGACTGGGTTCAGCTGGGACAGCTATCACCAACAGAACTGCATTTTGAGAGAACTGCCCCTATTTGAGTGGTATCCCTTTGTCTAAAGAGTTCAGTAGCCTGGCTGTGTCATCTCTGAGCACAAAAGCATCCCATGCAGGGCTGGCTCTGTTAAGGTAGAGTGGAGACACATCCTGAGGCTGCAGCATCCTACACAAATGTACTGTTAGTGCAGGTATTCACAGTCCATAGATAATTCTAATCCCATCTCTTATTTCTGCCTTTTTCTGTTCATTTTTGAGAACAGTACTTCTCCTTACCTGTTTGGATTTCTACAACACAGTGTTGACCAGTCAGAAACCCATGTGTATTAATTTATGAATTTTCCATAATCTTTAGGCTGCAGATGCTACTAAGAGTGTCCTTGTGTCCCATCAGCTTGGGTATGGAAATGGATTGGGCATTAAATCTGTCCAAAAAAGTATCTAAGAGGAGACACTTGTGGGAATTCACCCTCCTCTAATTACAGTGATTAACCACTTATGGTTTTGTCCAGAGAGGATCTGTCCTAATTTAAGTCAGGAAAAGAGACCATTTATGCTGAATGTGACACAAAATAAATATGGAAGCTGTAGTTGGGAGGAGAACATGCAAGACTTTGCTATGATTTGTGTTTGATTGCATTACACTGTATAGAGTATCTCTGTTGGGGTTGGTTCTGCTTAAAGAAGAAAAATAGACAGTGGATTATTCCATTGTGTTCATTTCCTGAGAAGTCATTTAGGGATCTTCCTGGCTTAATGTCTTGTGATGGAAAATGATAATTTTGTGGTTTCTCTGGCACTGGAACTTCGGGATGCCTGGAAGTCTGCCCCTGGGCAGAGCTGCCTGTGTTTGTGGCGGGATTTGTGTTGCCATGGACCAGACAAGGCTACAGTGACTGAGTGGAGAAATCCAGCTCAGGACACATGAATTCCAAAGGCCTCCTGGTTTAGGGCTAGGTCAGCTCTGGCAAAGGGAGGAAACTCCTCTGTGGCTTCTTAGAAACAGTCCCTGGGGTGAGCTTGGTGTTAATGCCAATTCAGCTCTCCAGTTATGAAGGATTTATTAGTTGCTGGTAAACTCTGCATTTGTTTGTCCATCTACCAGGTTGTTGATTCTGCTGAACAATAACCTTGCAGGAAGGTTGGGGAATTTATCCCTAGGAGTTAACTTTTGGCCTACACTTTACACTGCTGTCAGAACCTCAGTAAGTCTGGAGAAGCTTTGCTAGTTTTTAACTAATGAAATAAAAGCTAGCATTGAATTGTCTCTTCTGTTTTATTGAATTTCCTTGAGAATTTGTATTTGAATGATTAACTGTGTTATTTCATCCTCTTCAGCTGTGGCAGATCTCCAAAGGATGTTCCCAACACCACCCTCTTTAGAACAGCACCCTGCCTTCTCCCCAGTGATGAATTACAAAGATGGAATAAGTTCAGAGACTGTGACTGCCTTGGGAATGATGGAGAGTCCTATGGTTAACATGGTTCCAACACAGCTGGCTGAGTTTAAAATGGAGGTGGAGGATGGATTAGGTAGCCCTAAACCTGAAGAAATTAAGGTAACATGCCAGAAATGTGGGATTTTTACAAAGTCCTCTATGCACACTTTGAGTTTTATAACCAAGTCCCATGTAGTGTGTGTAGCAACTAACAAATGTGAGCTGGACCTGTGTAAAGAACCTGTTAGCCTGGAGCTGGAAAAATATTCTTTTGTGGTAGAAGAGCTTTTTAATTGTTTCTCTGATTTTAACTGTAGACATTTTGTAATTTTATGTTTGTAGTGGTTCTGGGTGTTCTCAGGAAACAAACAGTATTGTCTGTGAAATGAGCCCTGTGCCTAACAGAAAGAATGTCCATGTGTGGAAAACCCCACACTTGTGGCTAAGTAGCTGTTAAATTATGTATTTCTTTAGATAATTTCTCTGTGGCACCTTTGCTGTGCCCCCCTCCCTGCTGCCAGGTTGGCACACTGTGGGATAAAGTGGTGCATGTAGAAAGGCTGCCTTTATCTCTCTGAAATGTTCCTTTTTTGGTTAGGGTTGAAACTCTCTGAGAAAGCCCAGGGGTTGAACTTGCTCTGTTTCTTCTTCAGCTGATGTTACTTCACAAGTTTTAAGGCCAGATGGGACCATTCTTATCTGACTTTCTGTATAACACAGGTCAGGTAATGTCACCTAGTTCCTCCTCTCTCGAGTCCTGTAGTGTCTCAGTAAAGAGCTGTTTGTAGCTGGGGACTCTGGGTTCCTGTGACATCCCAGTGTGGCCATTTCTCCATAGCATCCCATGGAGGGACCCAGCATCAGCACTGATTATGCATTGGTTGTGTCATTGTTCCATCACAGGGTAAGAGCAGGGCACAAATCATTCTGCCTGTGTGTCCTGCATTACTGAACTTCTGGGGCTGCCTTTTGCCACCTTTGTCAGAAGGTACTGTTGCCATATTTCCATGCATACAGCCTGAGGGTTTTTTTTTAAGTAAAAAAATGCACTTTTTGTGTGGAAATGCACAGCATGTTGTTTTATAGCAAGCTGCTCTCTACACAGGGAATAAAAAGGGAGATGCCCACTTTAACTCTGGTTTCTTGGTTGTCCCCAGCCTTTGATTGTATAGCCTAATTCTTCTCCTTCAGACCCACTTGTCCCTCCTGTGCCACAGCCTTCCTTCTATTTCAGCAGCTGTCTCTGTCCCCAGCACCATCTCCTTCCCTCTCCTTTGTGCCCAGTTGGAATTGATTGAGGGCTGGTTTTTAGGGGTCTGCATTGCTGAGCCAGGGACACACTTGCAGCTGCACGGACAAGAAGTGGCTGTGTGTTGGTGTGAGGGTACTGATGGATGCCTCTGTTCAGTGTCCATGATGTGCTCAGCTGCCAGCCAGGACATTTTCCTGCCAGCAGGAATAGCATCCCTCAGGCAGACTGCAAGGGAGGCTGTGGCAAGTCCCACAGGGTGACTTCTTCACAGGAGCTTTCAGTTTTGTCCCTGGGAGAGAAGGGAGTCCCTGTCCCTGCCAGGGAGCAGCACAGTGTGTGGGACAGCACTCCAGGGTTGTGCTGCCGTGTTTTGGTGCCAGTCCAGGGTGTCCAGTCAGACCCCAGAATTCCCAGCTCATTCCCCTGCCAAGGGCTGAGCTTTGGGGAGCTTGTCCCAGCACTTCTGTGGAGAAAGGGACTTTGCAGATGTGGGAGGGAATTCCCAGTGTCCCTCCTGATGGCAGAAGCCAGCTGGACATCAGGACATGGTGCAAGTCTGCTTTGGTACTGCCAGATCTCTCCTTCCTTCCTCCCTCCCTCCCTGAGCTCTCACTTGGAGGCACACTGGGAAGAGGCACCTTCTCAGTGTGTGCTCCAGGACAGTCTCCATTGCCCATCTTAAGCTGGTGCATCCACAAGTTGTTATGCCACTACAAGGGTTTGAAATAAGTTTTTTTAATAAAGTTTGTAAGACTTTGCCTTGCCACAGACCTTGCTGGTTTTTCTCTTCTGCTTGTGCAGTAAATTGTTTATTCAAGAATAGGAAAACTTGGGCCTGGGAAAAAGAAAAGTCTGTCTTGGAATTTGTTGAGCTGAAGGTTTTGGAGTGGGAGCAGATTTCAGGGCGTCACTGATACCAAAGATATTTTAATCTCCCTCACAGCCATTACAGGAGTATTAAAATACTTCAGTTTTGCCTGAGAACATTTCCAACAGCACAATTGACTTGCTTCTGTGTGTGTCACACCTGCTCATACACACCAGTGGGGGAAACAAGCACTAAACCCATTGCTGATCATCCTGAGAACATGGAAGCAGATTCCTTGTGCTGAGCATTCAGCAGCTGGAGATAGAAATCCACACATTCCTCATCCCTCAATGCTTGACAAGGTGCAAGGGAAAAAATGCAAAGCTCTAATGAGATGTTAAATACTGAGACTGCTGTTACTGTTTTCATGCTGATTTTTACTTTGCAGTAGTGCCTCAAGAGGACTAATTCTGTTCTCCTGAAAGAGCTGGAATAGCTCTAGAAACTCTGGCTGAAGTTCTTGTCATCACTCTCTGCAAGCAAATGTGACAGTCACTGCAAGCCCAGCTGGGCTGAACTTCATTGATAGTTGATACTGTGTTTGCTGGATTGTTTAGATATTTGGATTTAACACTCCATGGAATGATTGACAAAGTTATTGCCAAAGTGATGTGAACCCCCACAGTGGGGGTTATTTAGAGGCTGCCTCAAGGCACCTCAGAGTTCCTCACACTGAGACAGCCTCTCCTCACTGTCAGTACAGAAGTCTTGCAAAGATCAACCTTTTAAGTGCCTAAATGAGGTGCTAAAAGTTAGGTAGTGTGAAATTTTCATAGTGCACTACTCATGTTTCAGGCACAGCTTGTCTGAAATGAGCCTGATGCAATTGTGAAACCTCCTGCCATAAAGCTGTGCAGCATCTCAGGATAACAGGGAGCCTCAGCTGAGTTTCCTTGAAGGAACTACTCTTGAATACCTTGTAGAAGGAATAAATATAGTTCATTTTGGGGGAAAGAGGGTTCAAACAGTACAATAGATTTTAATTTTAAGAAATATCTAAAGAGCAGCCTGACCACATTGTTGTAACCAAGGTCACTTGGTGTTACAGGATTTTTCGTATGTGCACAAAGTTCCATCATTTCAACCTTTCGTGGGCTCTTCACTGTTTGCTCCACTGAAGATCCTGCCCAGCCAGTGCCTCCTACCTCTGAAGATTCCAGATGCCTGCATCTTCAGGCCTTCTTGGGCTGTCCCTCCAAAAATTGAACAACTTCCATTGCCACCTGCAGCCACTTTCATCAGAGATGGCTACAAGTAAGTACAGCCTTGGAGGAAATGGGACTGTCAAGCCCATGCCTAAAGCTGGGTAAATAAAATGGTTGTTTGTATTGACAGTGCTTTAGCCTGCAAATGTATTTTAAACCTTTTAGGTTTGTCACTGACTGAGATCAAAACAGTTCTGAGAGCAGGAACATTTAACCCTGGCTTTGGCAGTCAGGGGTGTTACAGTGTGTGTCCACTCAGTGCTTTTAAAAGAACAGGAACATGCAGTGCCTGAGTTAATGGTAATTTCTGATACAGGGAAATAATTGTAATTCAGCTGAAACCACAAGTGTTGGGGAACAAAATGAATGCACTGAACCCATCACATCTTTGCTGTCCCATTTCCACGTCCAGCCTCGAGCCAGGCTCCCTTCTGTCACTTTGAGCTCCAGCTGGTGATCTCTGGTCCTGGTGACTCCATTTGCCATTCTGAAGGCTCTGGGAATGTTGAGTGGGCCTGTGAGAGCTCCTCAGTCTGTGTTCTCATGGGAGCTCCTCTGAGCTCCTGTGGTGTCCCTGAGTGGGGCTGTGGGGAGCTGCTGATCAGACAGATGTTGGTCCATTCCTGTCCTGTCCCACCCTTCCTGATACCAAAAGAGGAGAGTGCTGTGACCTACAGGGAACCACTGACATTCATTTTCAAAGCTTGGATTCCTCACTCAGTTCTCAGAAATTAGCAATGTTTATGGACGAAATTCATTGCTGGAGGTTTTGAAAGCTAGCAAGAATTGCACCATTAAATTAATAAAACCTCTTAAAAAGCATAGTAATAGTACAAAGGTCTCCTGCTGCACTACTTTACTTCTAGAGGAAGCAGTGTGTGTCTTTAAATCAGTCTGTAAATCCTTTAAATCAGTCCTTTTGCAGCCCCAAAGGGTCCTTCAGTGTTCTCAAAAGAATTGCAAAGAAGAAATTGTAAACCCTTGATATAGTGCCTAGGGAGCAATTTAATTCTCAGGTTTTTTTCATAATAGTAACTGACGCACCGGGCCTGAGCTGGTTATTAATTTCAGGTATTTGTTGGGGGAAAAAAACCCTTTCATTTTCAATCTAATCCAATTAGAGTGAGGATTATTACTGCAGGCTTCCGACAGAGTGGTGATTGCCAATCAGGGTTTCTAGGTCACCTTTTCTTATTAGTCTGAGGCACACACTCTGCTGCAGCTCCACAACTCCTTCAGACCCTGCTTCATTATTTTCCCCTCTCCTGCTCTGAGTTGGACACACATCAGTTCAAGGTAATAAAGTGGCTGTAAGGAAAGAGGTCTTCAGTGTTTTCTTTTTCAAGTCATTAATGATATGTGGGTATTCAAATGCTAGTTCTTTCCAATGACACACAAAATACACTGTGAGGACAAATATGGAAAAATCCTGTTCCCCCTTCCTTATCCAGAGACTCATTGAGATCTTACACTCTTTCCTTGTTCTTGTATGTAATTAACACATTACAAGAAAAGTAAGCAGGTCAGAAGTGATGTGGAAAGAGAAAAGTAAGATCTTTTTCTTTGATTTGTTCCTTTTTACCTGTTTATTGAAATGAGTCCTTGCAGATAGAAGACAGATCTCATGGGAATGTACAAATGGTTCTGTGGTCACTTGAATTTGGCAGGAAATGACAAAAACAGAGTAATAAAACTCAGTCATGAATGGGGATAACCCAAAAATACGATTCTTAGCTTTACTGGACTAAGAGTTTGTAATGGAACATATCCCACTGTGCCATAGACTGTGTAATCCAAAATGAGGATTTGAATTTATAGAATCGGACATACAGAGTGTGTCCGTGATATGCCTCACATATGACTTTTGACAGCCATTTCAAGTGATCATTTCTAAAATAGACTTCTATCTCTGTGAAGTACTTTCATTCCTACTAATCTGTATCTTTTTACAGATAGTAGTGTTTAAAATAAAAGCTACTATTCTTTCTTTTTTCTCTAAAAAAGTTGCAGACATTCTAAATCTTAATTTGATCATTTATCTAGAAAATGTTCTCAAGACCATTTGAGTTTTAAGCCATAAGAATGATCTTTAAGAGAGTGAAGTAATACATTTTATCACAATGATAAGAAACAGTGGTGAGAATTCTGAGTTCTGCTGAGAGCCATGGCTCAAGGTTATGGCCAGAGTATTCTTTACTGCAGTTTCAGCGAATCCCTTCAGGTTCCACTATCTCCATGTATTTAAAAATGAGCTTTGACAGAACGGGTCTCTGTTCCCATCCCTCCCCTGCAGCAACGTGCCCAGCGTGGGCAGCCTGGCGGACCAGGACTACCTGCAGATGAGCACGCCCCAGATGAGCACGCCGGTGACGCTCAACAGCGCGGCCCCCGCCAGCAACAGCGGCGCGGGGGTGCTGCCGTCGCCGGCCACGCCGCGCTTCTCGGTGCCCACGCCGCGCACGCCGCGCACGCCCAGGACTCCCCGGGGCGGGGGCACCGCCAGCGGCCAGGGCTCCGTCAAGTACGACAGCACGGACCAGGGCTCCCCCGCCTCCACCCCCTCCACCACGCGGCCGCTCAACTCGGTGGAGCCGGGCACGGTGCAGCCCATCCCGGAGGCGCACAGCCTGTACGTGACCCTCATCCTCTCCGACTCCGTGCTCAACATCTTCAAGGACAGGAACTTCGACAGCTGCTGCATCTGCGCCTGCAACATGAACATCAAGGGCGCCGACGTGGGGCTCTACATCCCCGACTCCTCCAACGAGGATCAGTACCGCTGCACCTGCGGCTTCAGCGCCATCATGAACCGCAAGCTCGGCTACAACTCCGGGCTCTTCATCGAGGACGAGCTGGATATTTTCGGCAAGACCTCGGACATCGGCCAGGCTGCAGAAAGGCGACTGATGATCTGCCAGAGCAACTTGATCTCGCAGATGGGAGAGGGAGGCAGGAGGAGCCAGGAGCCTCCCATGAGCCTCCTGCTGCTGCTGCAGAACCAGCACACGCAGCCCTTCACCTCGCTGAGCTGCCTGGATTACATGGCCTCCAACAACCGCCAGACGCTGCCCTGTGTCAACCTGAGCTATGACCGGCTGCAGGCTGACAGCAACGACTCCTGGGTGGAATGTTTCAATGCCCTGGAGCAGGGCAGGCAGTACGTGGACAACCCCACGGGGGGCAAGGTGGATGAAGCCCTTGTCCGAAGTGCCACTGTCCATTCCTGGCCTCACAGCAACGGTACATGCACAGCTGAACCTTTTGAATGCGTTATAAATTTGTTTAGTTGTGACCCACATCATCTTTATGTGGGAAATGACAGGACTAAAAATATGCTAGAGATAAAGTAGATATCTGAAAGCTTGTAAATTACATCTAAAGTATCAATAATCTAGTTGTGTTCAGACTTTGTGGCCTAAATTGGGAATGAGTCTGTGGAAGTTCACAAATCTGAAGCAGATTCAGGTATTTGGGGGGAGGGAAAATTAGGGGTCCTTCTTGATTTTGGAGAAGGGTATAAACAGTCAGCAGAAAAGAATTGCTCTGTTTGAATAAGGGGGGGAAAGGGGGGAAAAGTACCAAGGGGGGGGGAAACATAATTAAATATTACTTGTTTGCCTACTGAAGATATATAGCTCTGACATCTTGTGACCTGAGCTGGACACCAGTGATACTGAAATGTGTGTGTAAAGGCCTGTGGTGACAGCAGTTTTTTTGAAAATGCCATGAAATGGCACATTGAGTACTATCCACCTAATTAGAAGTGTCCAAATTCCATGGGCAGTGTGCAGAGCAATTCAAGGAACAATCTACAAAAGCTGTTGCTGTGTCTGAGGGATTGCTGTCCCTCCCTGAAGTGATTGCTGCTCCTTGTCCCTTGCAGTGCTGGACATCAGCATGCTCTCCTCCCAGGACGTGGTGCGCATGCTGCTCTCCCTGCAGCCCTTTCTCCAGGATGCCATCCAGAAGAAGAGGACAGGAAGGACCTGGGAGAACATCCAGCACGTGCAGGGACCACTCACCTGGCAGCAATTCCATAAGATGGCAGGACGGGGGACCTATGGTACCTACACTGGGCTCTGTGCCAAGCTAGAGTGCAGCTTCCTAGAAATGGGCACTTTGTCCTGGAAGTGATAGGAAGGGGCTGTTCATACAGCTTGGTGTTGTGGGGTGGGGGCTTCTTCACAGAGATTTAAAGTGCCTCAAAAGGCCTTTGTGACACCCTGGTGAAGATTTTACCCCTCCAGGTGATGCACATGTACAGGGAGCAGAAACTGTGGGTGAGGCTCAGCTCCCCACCTGAAGGGAGGCTGGCTCAGACCAAAGCAGGGTTAGACCAGGGTTAGGTCAGACCAAAGCAACCTGGTGTAGACAAAATGGGAGCAGAGGGAGCTGCTGATATCAGCCACATCATAATGGGAACAGAGCTCTGTGTGAGCTCTGCAAATCTTGAAAAGCTGGGAATGCTTTCTCCATGCAGGTTCCTGTAGCCTTAATGAGAAGCTTTCAGTATTTTCTGGCTGTTAGTGGCACTTCTGTAAAATGCAAAATAACAAACCAGACTTTGTGTGTGTAGGTTTACAGAATAATGACTGATATTTCTTGCCTGCAGTTTATTTCAGCTTAACCAGTGCAGTCTGGTTTAAGGTTTTTCCTACCAGCTCCACCACACTTTGCTCCCTATTGGTATTTGATATATTGCTCCTTTCCTTGGGGCTGGGACAACTGGGGGTAACTCCAGTTCCTGTCTAAAGCTGTTGTGCCCCACCAGCAGCACTTCTAATAGTTTTCCCAGCATTTGTAATTTGAAGAGTTAGGATTTGCCAATTGTTACCAGAGAATAGCACCAAAATTCCCATAGAGTGCAGAGCAGAACCTTTGATGGAAAGTCAGTGAATTTTACTGGATGCTGACTTTTTAATAAAGTTGAATTATATTCTGCAGGAACTACTGGGTATATTTTAGCTTGACATTTTCAGCAATATTTCTTCTACTGAGGCAGTATCTGGGAGACACCCTGTTACACAGGGTAATAATCCTCTCTGTGGGGACAGCAGTGCTTGGAGCACATCCTATGGAGAAGAGCAGGAGGCAATTTTTAGAATTATAACTTTGTGTAGTATTATATACCTGGGAATGAATTTCTGTAAGCCTCAGTAATTTTGCACAACCAGGTGGAGGTGGATGAAGAGCTGTACGGTCACATTTTGTGTGTTCCTGTTATTACTTGTGACTGAACAGGAACTCCATGGCTATGGTTATAGATATGACAAAGGAAAACCAGGAGATGAAGCCTTGGGAAGGGCAGTACATGAGCTTGGAGTGCACTGGGAGATGTTTTATTGCAGCTTTCTAGGAAAGTTTAAGTGGTGCTTGGATCAGCTCCCTCTGCTTCGGCCAACAACTTTGATTATATGACATTCCTTAAGTATGATATAAATCTTCCCTCTCCTTTATTAAATATCTTTTCCAAGAAGAAAGGCTGGGAGCATGTGGTTTATCAGGCATGGCACACCCTTGATAACCATTTCTACTCCATGATAAACATGCAGGACACTCAGAACAGCAAGGGATGAGTGATTTCCAGTATTCCTGTAAAAGAGCCCACTTCCTGGGCCATCAGAGACCCACTGCAGTTAACCCAGATATTTTAACATTTTTTCTTTGTTTGTTTTTTCTCCTCTGAAGGCTCTGAGGAATCTCCTGAGCCTCTCCCGATCCCGACGCTGCTGGTGGGCTATGACAAGGACTTCCTGACAATCTCTCCCTTCTCCCTGCCCTTCTGGGAGAGGCTCCTGCTGGACCCCTACGGGGGCCACCGGGATGTCGCCTACATCGTGGTGTGTCCGGAAAATGAGGCCTTGCTCGACGGAGCCAAAACTTTCTTCAGGGACTTGAGTGCTGTATACGAGGTTGGAAAGAGGGACTGCACTGAATTATTGCTTCTTAAGTGTCATTGCTGTTCCAGTGCATGTCCACTGGGAGAAATCTATGGGCTTTAAAATAACAACTATTAGAATAAGGGTTTGGTTTTTTTCATTTTGAGGGATTTCTGCACTTTCAGAGTCCACAAATGCTGTCTGAGTGACACTGGGATTCTCTGGGCATTTTGGAGTGTTTGTTGCTGTCTGCTCTTCCTAGCAGCATTAATAGAGCTGCAGCTTCCCAGTGATGGCCCAACCAAGACTAAAGAGCGAGGAGCACATTAAAGAAGCTGTTGGTTTCTCACAGTTGCTAGGCTGGGGATAAAAGCATTTATTTCTTTAGCATGTACTCCCTAATATGTCAGATTTCTTAGTTTTGCTGTGAGTGCAGTTCAGGCCAAGAGATAAATGTAACCTTTTTTCTTTTAGATATTTATTAGGAAGCCCCTAGCCGTGTGTTGAGAAGGAGGGGCTTAAGCCCCAAACCAGTCTCTGTAACATCCTGGGGTGGCTGGCATTTCCTTACAGGCATTTGTGCTTCCCTCCCCTGGCAGATGTGCAGACTTGGGCAGCACAAGCCCATCTGCAAAGTGCTGCGGGACGGGATCATGCGGGTGGGCAAGAGCGTGGCGCAGAAGCTGACGGACGAGCTGGTGAGCGAGTGGTTCAGCCAGCCCTGGGGCTCCGAGGACTGTGACAATCATTCCAGGCTCAAGCTCTACGCGCAGGTCTGCCGCCATCACCTCGGTGAGTGACACCCCACGGCTCTGGGCACTGCCAGGGGCATCTGCAAACCCAGGGAGAGTTTGCTAAAGGTGCAGATTATGGTCTGTTTAAAAATTAAAAAGATGTTACAAGGCTTTGTATTTGTATTTACACAGTTTGGCCAGAGAGCAGAAGGTGTCAGTACCAGCTTAAAGTCACAAAGCCCTGCAAAGTCAGTCCTGGTTTTAAAGACAATTGATTCATATGACTTTGAACTGACACCCTGAGAAATGGATTCCAAAGCAAACATTGGTCATAGAGATTCAATTCTCTCAGCATTTGTGTACACTTAGAATGTTGTAAAAGTGCAGGGAACATCATCCGATTTGCAGGCTGATGCAGGTTCCTTTGATCTGACTGTCATTAATCCCTCTTTCCATGCCATTCTAGCACCTTACTTGGCCACCCTGCAGCTGGACAGCAGCCTTCTGCTGCCCCCCAAGTACCAAACGCCGGCTCCGAGCCAGCCGCAGGCAGCTCCCGGGAGCTCGGGGCCCGCTCCCTCCAGCTCCTCCTCGTGTCTCTCGGCCGCCGCTGGGGCCCCTGCCACGGGCAGCTCCTTCAGCTCCACGCCCAGCGCGGGCACCACGAGCCTTCCGGCGGGCAGCGCGTCCTCCTCGGGCTCCTCGGTGCCGCAGCTGTCAGCGTCCTCTGCCACGCCCGGCGCCAGTCAGATGGGCGCCTCCTCCACGCCGGGCTTCAGCGGCAATGCCGGCTCGGGGCAGAGCAGCAGCGCCGCCGGAGGCTCCGCCGAGCGCTCGCAGGGCAGCGCGGGCCCCGGGGCGGACACCGAGCCGGGCCCCAACCTGCCACAGCAGCAGCAAGAGGGACAGGAGGGGTAAGCGCTCACATGGGCCGGAGTGCTGCTCACTAATCCCCTGTGCTGTGCTCACACAGCCTCTAAGCCTTAGGGAAACCCTTCAAAGGAGAGGCCCCTCTGACAGGTGCAGCACAGCCGAGCAGGTGGAGCAGAGCAGGGCCTGTTCCTGTGTGAAGCAGTCACTGACAAAGGCAAGCTGGAAAAAACACCCTCCCCTTTTCCATCACAAGAATCCCAGCCTGACTGAGCTGCATGGATGTGGAGCTGCCTTAGGACCTTCCACCTCCCCTGTCCTTGCAGCACCAGGAGCACATGGGGTGTGCTCCACCTGTGGCTTGGCACTTGCAGGTACCCCATGGAGCTGAGTGCCTCTTGCTCCATCGCACATGCAACATTAACAGATGCAAAATGCAAGCCATGGATTTATTTTTTTCCTAATTTTTTTGCATTGCAGGTGTTGTTTAGCAAGCAGGCAGGCACACTGTAAGGTCAGGAGATACAACTGTAGCCCTGTTACTTTAAAATACATTTTGGCAGCACAACTTTTTTAAAGACTTCATTATGAATAGCCATCCATCACATAAAAATTAAGAAAAGGTTTTTTAGCATTGTATGTAAGTAACTTCCTGAGGCTGCATGTTTTTCATTACTCTTAAAATAATGCACATTGCTGATGGTCCTGGTGTGTATTACAGAGAGGGAAATGCCCACATCCTGCTGTAGCTGGGCTTGTCCTTGAGACATCTGTTCCCTGATCTGTGCAAAACACCCTTTGAGCAGCTGCAGGGGCTTCTGACAGAGGCTGAGCTGCTTTGATCACTTACAGATGTTAAGCCTCTCTCTCCTGGCTGAGGCATGGGAGGAGCATTTTACCAAGTAAGAAATTCTCAATTGCTCGTTCTGTTGCCGTTGGAGCCTTCCCTGGACCTGAGCACGACCCCAGGCTCCATGAATTGCTTTGATACTTCTAAACTCCTACTCTTCCCCTGCCACCTCTCCCAAAAGCAAACTCTGAACTGCACCAAAACCCAGACACACAGCTAAGGAGTCAACTTCTCCATATTCTTCAGGTATAATGTGGTCTGATTTAATTCAGTGAGATGCTGTCAGACTGTAGAGTACCTTTAGTGCCTGATTAACCCCAGGTATTTCGGGTTAGGAGCTGCTGTGAGTACAACTCATCTCAATGCCTGTCCTCATGGGTTTTAGTTTTGCTTTTGGATGTCAGAATTGCTCGTGCTTTCCTTCCCCCTGGCCCCAACGCAAGCAGTACTGACGTGTGGCTCTGTCCCCAGCACGTCGGAGCGGGAGCGGATCGGGATCCCCACAGAGCCGGACGCTGCCGACAGCAACGCCTACCCCCCTGCTGTGGTCATCTACATGGTGGACCCCTTCACCTACACTGCCGACGAGGAGTCTGCCTCCACCAACTTCTGGCTCCTGAGCCTCATGAGATGCTACACAGAAATGT
Source organism: Melospiza melodia melodia (assembly GCF_035770615.1). Classification (NCBI taxonomy): domain Eukaryota; kingdom Metazoa; phylum Chordata; class Aves; order Passeriformes; family Passerellidae; genus Melospiza; species Melospiza melodia. The sequence continues at coordinate 6,404,826 of NC_086213.1, read as the reverse complement.
TGGACAACTTGCCTGAGAATATGAGGAATTCTTTCATTCTCCAGGTAATTCTGCCTTCCTCTGTGTCACAGCACACCCATGATATGGACACTGTGCTGAAAGAGATAAATGAGAGATAATGCATGAAATGTAGGTGGCATTTACAAATTATTTTGTTGACAGTGCAAGGCTGTACATTAAAACAACCCTCTTGTGTTTGTGTTGATGAGGAAATTAATTAGAGCAGCCGCAGTATCCCTGCATCGACTCTGTCCCGTGGTCCCAGCAATCCTGGCTGCTCGATGCTTCCTGGAGAGGGGTTTCAATTATTTAAGTTGTAACTTGAGTTGCCATTGCCAAAACTGGCCTGTTGCTCCTTTGATTACTTCGCATGTTGAGTTGTTTGCTGTTTATATTCCCTTGATTTATACTATTTAATCCAAAAGAAGTACGTGAAACCAGACATTTAATGTATAATATAACTATTGTATTGTTATTATCTGCTTCTTAAAAATAATTTACCATGTAACTTGGCATATAAAAACAGTTACTTACTATGGAATTGCTGAAGAATTTAATTTGTGCAGCCAGAGGCAGCTCTTGGCCTCTTGCCCAGACTGGCTGCGTTTTGCCAGGCCTCCTGTCATAGAGGCTGAGCCTCAATAAACGTAGGGGGATTGGGAGCCCAGAGGCCACAGGCAGGAACAGTGTGGGAAGCATTTCTGTGCACCTTATCCATATTTGCTCACCTTGGTTTAAAGGTATTTCAAATTAGTTTAAAAAAAAATAAAAGTGGGAAGTTCTTGTGGTGTCTCAAGCTGGCCATGGAAAACTGTTGTTTTTGATAGTTTTGACCTCATTGTCCCCTGAAAGGATGGGGGAAACTGTCACCAAAATATTTTAGGCTTGAGAATGAGATGAAAATCAGATCCACAACTTCATCTTGTTAGGCTGCAGGCAACTGATTGATCCAGACCTGGAGACACTAAAACCAAAGCAGCCACTGACACCACAGTGTCTGGCACACAAGAACTGTGTAACCTCTGCACTGCCATTGGAGCTGAGGCTGTGGCACACTGACCCTTTTTCTCAGTGCTGTTTGTTTCCACATTCACTGTTTGTTCCCCAAAATACATTTTGCCAGTTGAAGTCAAAACAGCAATTTTCTCTAAGTCAAGGGAAACATGATCCAGTTCCAGCACTGTATCCTCACAGCTGTACCACAGCACACACAACATGCAGTTACTTCAAAATAAATCAAACCCAAATGTTTGCAGCTTTATTACCACTCCTCTACAGAGGGGGAAAGCCCAGCTCCTGAAATCCTTGGGTAAAGCTGGCTTTTAAAAACACACGGGCACATTTAGTAAGCAAAATGTGCTGCCAAGGTTCTGAAGGTTCAAGCAAGAACCATAAAGTAGTTAAAGTTTTGTGACACTTAAGTTTTATTACTACTGAAAATATTTGTTGAAAAGAATCGGTTTGCGTCTCATAGTGCTGGCAACATGTAAATGTTTTATATTGACAGCTTCTGCTCCAAAAATCTCACTGTAAAAGGAAAGACTTTAATAGCCACAAGTAGGACTTGTACAATAAAAGCAGTAGATGAAAACAGTGAGGTTACAGGGATTTAATTCTAATTTTAAAATAGGTTTGATCTGAAAACTGGGATTTTGTCATGCTTTGTTTCCTTCTGAAGGAGTGTTGTGCCATTTCTCATTCCTGCTCTTGTTGTGTAGTTGGGTCTTAACCCCCAAACTCATCTCCCAGGCAAATCTCCCTGTAGCTCTGGTTCTTGTTGGTTGAAACCTTGTGGGCTGCTTCCCTTGACTTTCTGAAACAAATGAAACAGAGCAGCAGCTGAGGCTGCTGAGCTTCCACTGGGAACTAAATTGAAAAGGGGAAACAACCACACAAATCATTGTAACAGAATCTTAATTGTGCCCTCTACACCCCTGTGTAAGGATGACACCACAGAGCCAATTCCCACAAGGACAGCAAACAATTCCTGACCATGAGCCAGGCAGCCAAACCTGCCTGAACACAACCTTCAGGGACTGTGTGGTTCTGGCCTCCTGCAAGGGAAGATGTTGCCCAGAAAAACACTTGTAAAAAATTCAGGGTGTTTGAATACAAGTGTTTGGGTTTTATGGATTAAAATTCACTCTCATTGTGATGGAAGCAGTTTTGTCCCAGAGAATGCAGCCCCTGTCTGCTGCAGCCACTCCTGCCAAGGGACCTGTCATGCAAATTGTGGAGCATCCCAAAGTGTGCTGGGTGTTTGGTGACTAATGACTCTGTGGATCTGGTTGGATATTAATAAGCAGCTCCTGGAAGCCTCTCAGCCCTGTTTTATTGTGTGTCTGAATTCCACAGATTGTGCCTTGCCAGTACATGCTGCAGACAATGAAGGATGAACAGGTTTTCTACATTCAGCACTTGAAGTCTCTGGCATTCTCTGTGTACTGCCAGTGCAGGAGGCCCCTGCCCACACAGATCCACATCAAGTCCCTCACAGGCTTTGGGCCAGCTGCCAGCATTGAGATGACCCTCAAAAACCCTGAGGTTGGTATTGGTGGCAAGAAAATCAAAGTCTGTTAATGAACTGTAACCACTTTCCTCTAATATCAAAGAGTAGAGAAAATACTTGTTGGGGGATTTTTTTTCAAGATATAGAAGACGATGATGCAAAGGGAAAAGGCAAGCTAATATGGAATAGAAAATAGTAACAAAAACATTAGGCTAACTTGCAACATTTTAAGCTTCTAGTTTTGACTCATAAAGTAAAAGGTTAAAGTGTGAAAGAAGAGAAAATGAACATAGTTAGTTGGGATTCTGAGTCATTTTGTGGTTTCAGTCTATAGTGCTCCAACCAGAGTTTAAACCCAACCTTTATTTCTATTCACATCTATATGCATATATATGAAATAAGTTCCTGTGCCTAATTGCAGATGTTATATTAATTCCCTGAGGTAATGGAGAAATCCCCCTCTTCAATGGGCTTATCTTTTATCTATTTTAAACTAAATATTAAAGCCCTGATTCTGAAATCTCAGGGATTTCAAAGGAAGAATAATCCATCCTACTTTCTATGAATGTTTTGCATTCTTTGAAAGATAACTATGAATATTTTATTTAGATCTAATGGACCAGCAAAACACTTAAACATTTACCTTGGCATAAAGAGCTACTTGGGAGGGTTTAAAAACCTACTTGTAAAGCCAAACCTATTGGCATTTACTTATTGCATTTAATTAATCTCTGTTTATTGCCTTTTATACATTTTCTCTCAGTCTGCACTGCAGACTTCCAAACTTTGCTGAAGAATTAAGAAAATACCCTGACTGTTTTTTAATTATGAAATGTCTGGTGAGGCCCTTCCTATGTGTTCTCCAGAGAGGAGTTTCAAGGCAAAGATGGGTTTGGGGTGCCCATGTGGGAAGCAGCTCTGCAGAAGATGACCTGGAGGTGCTGTTGGACTTGATGGATGACCCAAGGAGCAGCAGTTGGGCTGCCTTGGGAAGGTGCTGCAGCCCAGCCAGGGAGGTGCTTGTCCTCCTCCCTTCTGGGCTCCTCAGAACAAGAAATCTGGGTACACTGGAGCAAAGCTAGCCAAGGGTCTAAAGATGATTAAGGGACAGGGGGATCTGACAGCTGAGGGGGTTTAAACTCCTGCCTGTGTCAGGGACTGGTCCAAAGACTGCTTTCATATCCTGGGTTACCTGTACATAAAAAGAAATCTTTAGATAAGGTTTGAACACATCAGCTTTAACTGGCAGCAGTGAGTTGTCTATAACCCCCCTTTTCCCAATCTCCCTCCTGACTAGGAATGCTTTGAATTTACTCATTGTTTCACACTTGCCTGTCTCTGTACTCGCTGCCAGTGTGTGTGTGTGTTCCTTGTGTTCAGTAGTTTCTGATGTATCCCCTGATGGTTGTGCTGACTCTGTTGCAGAGGCCCAGCCCAATCCAGCTGTACTCACCTCCTTTCATCCTGGCCCCCATCAAAGACAAGCAGACAGAGCTGGGAGAGACGTTTGGAGAGGCCAGTCAGAAATACAACGTGCTCTTTGTGGGGTACTGCCTGTCCCACGACCAGCGCTGGCTCCTGGCGTCCTGCACCGACCTGCACGGGGAGCTGCTGGAGACCTGCATTGTCAACATCGACCTGCCCAGCAGGTACCCCCTGCCCCTGCCTTCTCCCATGGATCCATGGCCGGAGTCATCCCTCACCAGCTCCTTGCACATCCCTTCCATCCCCTTTCCTGCTCAGGAAATCATGCTGGTGTTACAGTGAGAACATTTCAGTTGGCACTTCCAGATTTTCAGATCTGCACAGGGAAAAGTGACTGACTTACACTTGTTTGCCAATTTGTTTTAAAATATTTTTGCTTACAATTCTTACCTTGAGGAACACCTGGTGTGTTGCTCAGCAGTTTGATGGCACTGCAGTAACAGTGTTGAAAGCAGACACATAGTTTTTCTTGTTAGTAATAGTAATAGGTAAGTTAGGGACTGCCCAGAACTCTGTAGGTGGTAAACTGTGACATAATTAGAGAGAACAGAAATCTGAATATTGTCCTTGATTGTCCTCTCACTCTTGTGTTTAATTCCTTCCCCTGCAGGTCAAGGAGGAGCAAGCTGTCTGCCCGGAAGATCGGGCTGCAGAAGCTCTGGGAGTGGTGCATTGGCATTGTCCAGATGACATCCCTGCCCTGGAGAGTCGTCATCGGCCGCCTGGGCCGCCTGGGCCACGGGGAGCTGAAAGGTGTGCAGTTGTCAGGGCTGCCACTCCCAGGGTGTGCAGTGGGACAGGGACCCAGGGTACAAGGCAGGGTGGCTCTGACCTGATGACAAACCTGTCCAAATTGAGAGTGATAATCACCTAACCACAGAATTATTTAAGTTGGAAAAGCCCTCTCAGCTCATCAAGTCCAACTGTCCCACAGTATTGCTGGAGCCATCACTGATCCATGTCCCCAAGTGCCACATCCACACAGCTTTTGAACACTTCCAGGGGTGGGGACTCAGCCATTGCTCTTAGTTTTGCATCACCTGCAGACTTGCTGAGACTCTGCCATCACACAGTGGCCTTAGATGGGGTGAATTTGGCTTAACCTTCCCAAGTCCTGTCTCTGGTCCTAGAACCATGATCTTTCAAAAGGTAAACAAGGTGTGCCAAATTCTATCACAGACAGGGTAGACTGTTGTTTATTTTGCCAGAGTTGAGTGAGGGCAAACATGGATGGGAAGCCACATATCCAGGCTTCTCAGGCAGGGCTCCTTAGGAGTTTATAATCAACACCAGAGCTGCTGAAGCCCTTTCTCTCCCTTTGTCCCCATTGTTGTCTTGATAGTGATGCCCACTTGAGCAAGTGGATCTGAGTGTAAAGTGCCTGGCAGAGAAACCATCAGGATCCTCCAAACTGGAATTTCCTGGGCCATGACAGCATGGATTACAGGAGAGCTGGCTGCAGTCCTGCCCTGGCACTGAATTCCTGTATTGGTTTCCATAACCCTTCCCTTGCTTGTGCCCTGGGTCTGATGCTACTCCCTCGTGTTGTGCAGGATTTGCACACTGTCCTTCCAAGGGATGTTGGGGGCCTTATCAGAGGTTAGAGAAAGTTGTGAATGAAGTTATCCTGACACAGAAATAGGGACAGGATTCAGCTGTGGTTCCTCAACTTAAACATCACTAAGCAAACATAAAGGTCTTTGGAAAAAAATGTATTGAACAAAGGAAAGCCAGCAGACTGCCATGGAATAACAACATGACCCAGGAACTCACTCAGTTTGCAGGGCCAGTGTGCACGGGAGTCAGTCCTAGAGAGTTTGGGATTAGGGAGATGCCAAGTGTTGGGAAAGTTTTGCTGTTTCCAGGTGGGTGCTTGCTCTGCATCAGCTCTGTGCTCCCATGATGTTTTCCCTTGCAGACTGGAGTATCCTGCTCGGGGAGTGCTCCCTGCAGACAATCAGCAAACAGCTGAAGGAGGTTTGCCGCATGTGTGGCATCTCTGCAGCAGATTCCCCCTCCATCCTCAGTGCCTGCCTCGTTGCCATGGAGCCACAGGGATCATTCGTGGTGATGCCAGGTATGTTTTAGCCAACTCTGGCAATGCCAGGAAAACTGTTCTTTTATCACATTTCCCACTTAGGCACATTAATCTTGGGATTTCTGTGAAGAACTTGACTATGATGGCTACGTGTGGCAGAAAATAGGTTGAGCCAGCAGAATTCCCCAAAATACCATGGAGAGATGTTATGTGAGGAGAGCAGTCTCCTGAGGGAAGGTGACTGTAGGCCACTGCCAAAGTGCTGATCTGTTCCCTGAGGAGCCCATGGGCTCAGGCAGCCCAGTTCCCATGGGCTGCAAGTGGTGTCACAGACAGCCTCGAGCCTGGAGGAGGTGCAGTGGGAATGAGTAGGAGCCTGTGGAAATGGGAATTAGAATAAGCCCATTTGCCTTCTCACATGCTGAAGTTATTTAGAGAGTTCACTTACTAGCAGCAGTCCATGGGCTTAAGTTAAAGTGAAATTTAATGCTGAGGTTCCCTTTGTTGTTTTACCCAAGCATGTACTTTTTAATGTATGTGGTGACACATCCTTAACATATCCTTACAAACCACTCTGGGGTTTTTTAAGTTTAGAAAGAAAAGACTAATACAGAGCAGAATTAATTGAGCTTGAAAATTACTTATCATGTTGAATATTTTCAAAGCAGAGATTTTGTAATGTGAGAAAACAGATGACAAATGAGGCTTTTTTCATATCACAGTAAAACACAAAGAAAGACCCAAATCCTTCAACAGATTTTTTTTTTTCCTTTAGATCCTGACACATAATTAGGTCAACAGCAAGCAAAAATTAGGTTAAAATTGAAGGTGCTGAGTAAATACTGCCAAAGAATGTGTCTCTGCATTGAGTATTTGCACCTTCCAAGTTAATTGTAGGTGGGTAATTGAGAAGAATAGAGCAGGAGGAGAGAGAAATTTTATTGTTGTGCAGCTTTATTTTTGTGTTTGTGTTCATATTGACCAAAGTGGGGTGTATTTCATAATTCTACAGAGATGTGTGCGAAAAATCAATTTAACTTGCGCATTTACCAAGTAAATATTTGATTAAGGGCCAGCAGAATGACAGGAGAGGTGGGGCTGGTGATCTTAATGTCAAGCTTGTGCAGCAATGTAATCTTTGAAGATAAGGCCCTTCAGCTGTGTCTGTGCATTTGCAGAGCGGGTGGGATGGCAGAGGTGTCCCTGGACACGTGTTTGGGAGGTGATGCAGTGACACCTGTGCCCTCATGTCTGTCCCCACAGACGCGGTGACGATGGGCTCGGTGTTCGGGCGCAGCACGGCGCTGAACCTGCAGTCGTCCCAGCTCAACACCCCCCAGGACGCCTCCTGCACACACATCCTGGTGTTCCCCACCTCTGCCACCATCCAGGTGGCACCTGCAAATTACCCCAACGAGGATGGCTTCAGCCCCACCAACGGTGAGTGAGGGGAGATCCCCTGGGGCCTTTCCAGGGCATCAGCAGAGCTGAGCTGGGCAGGAATGAACCCCAGGGGAGCTGGGGTTCTGCACAGACCCCACACCACCCCAACAAGGGAACCCTGCAGGGGTTTAGCTACAGGGGGAGACTCTGTGCTCTCCCTGAGTGTATTTTGTAGTCACACTGGTTTACTCCAGAAGGGACAAGGACCAGCCAATGCACCAACTGGCACAGACCAGAATGTGCTTTGTCTTGTTGTAACTTGCTCAGGCCAGCCACTGATTTCCAATCGTGCTTCACATCGTGCCCTGTTGTGTGCAGAGCTGACACAAAGGAGGCACTTGTGGTTGAGTAGGGAAAATATCCCAACCTGAGATTTCCTGATGCCCCCAGAGTGTTTTTACACTGAACCTGCAGTTTGAGTCAGCAAGACTCTGGTTAATGCTTTATATCCAAATAAGCATTTTCCTGCTTTGTTCCAGATCCTTTAAATGAGTGCAAAGCAATTTAAACCAAAAGTAGCTACAAACATGTACAGTGGCTGTATTAATGAGGAGGGCAGTTGGGCTAGAGACAAAGGCAGGCTACTGCTTTTAAGGCTTTGATCTGTCCCTCCTGGAATGTCCCAGGGCCTCTGAAGGGAAGTTGTCCCTCTCAATCCCTGTCCCAGGAGGCACTGGGATCCCTCCCAAGCATGACAAACATTAACCTGCATTAACCTGCCCGTTGGTGCTGCAGATGTTAATTAGAGTCAGGTACAAGAATGGCCTTTTCCAAAATGGTGTTAAATTTAATTTTCTTAACTCTGCTCTACTTAATGATTAAGCTGCTTCCTGCTGCCATTAGCCAGCTCATTTCTGCTCTAGGGGCCAAACAGAGCATGATATTAGCTCTGGTTTGTTTACTGAGGCTGTAGGACACAAGTTAATAAACTTCAGTTATAACACTGCTCCGGCAATCCAGAGGTTCTCTTTGGGAGATGAAGGAAAACAACCACCTGCCTGTTTCAATACTGAGGTTTTAGGTGAAATTAGTTCAGGACACACATAATTTTCCATTTTAAATTGAGTAAATTAATATTTTTCAAGAGAAATTGTTATTTATTGTTTATTATATGTAGGATGCATTACTTCTATTTAGAGCTTTGTGTTTTAGTATAAATTTGGTTACAATTCTAATTAATGCAGTTAATTCAGACAACTCCCACTGTACGTGTCTGCCCACTAAAATGTACTTTAAATGGCAGCATACACTTGGATTTCTTCACCTGCTGAGAAATCTGGATAAGAAAAACCCTGTAAACCATATTGTGGTGCTGTAATTTTTGGCTGTGTTGATGGTGCCATATCCTTCTCTCCCATAACTTACTCAGAGTATTGTAACCTATGTGCAGATGATGAGTAATGGAATGCATAAGGCAAACATATCTTCCCTGTATCTTTAGCCCTCCCCCTATATTAACATAAACCAAATTAATCCAGCCGATTATACTAACGAGCTGTGTGGAACTCCTGAGGTGCAAGTGGGATATGAAGGCTGCTTTGTGGGGCATCCTGGTGCAGTGGCTAAAAGAATCACGAGTCCCTTGCTGTGAGGAAGGCCTTGCTGTCCTCACAGATTCCAGGGGAAGTTTCCCTGGAGCTGCCAGGGCTGTTCCCAGAGGTTGGAGCTGGTGTGCAGCTCTGGGAGCCTGAGGAGCAGCACCTGGAGCTGTGTGTGATCATTCCAAGTTTCAGGGGTTTCGTGTTTAGGGGTCTCTGTGACCAACTGCACAGAGGTGTCAGTTATTCTGTTACAAAATTCAGTCTGGATTTTATGGAGTTGCTACAATGGGAATTCTGTTCACTCTGTGACCACTGCTAAAACTCATTATCCCAATAGCTGCCTGCCAACTCTCCCTTTTATGTCTGTGTGGTTGCAGTCAAAGGTTCTAAGGGGGATTAAACATTAAAATTTTTATCTCTGCTTTCATCTATCTTGGGAGCATGTAAAAGAAAAAAGGGAAAGTCAATAAATTAAAGGGAAAGGTAATAAATTATAAAAATTTCTTGGAGAAAAGAGTATAGCACATTGGAAATTATTTTCCTTTCTTTTCCTTTTCAGATGACATGTTTGACCTCCCATTCCCAGATGACATGGACAATGACATTAGAATTTTGATAACAGGGAATCTTCACTCTTCACCAAATTCCTCCCCAGTTCCTTCTCCTGGATCACCATCTGGCACTGGAGTGGGATCTCACTACCATCACAGCAGGGTAAGGCTGCAGCACCACAGGGAGCAGCGCTTAAAATAAAATACAAAGAAAGACCCAAATCCTCCAACAAAATCTTTTTCCTTTAGATCCTGACACATAATTAGCTCAACAGCAAGCAAAACTTAGTTTACAATTGAAGGTTAAATACTGCTGGAGGTGTCTCTGCCGTGGCTGCTTGCACCCTCCAAGTTAATTGTTGGTTGATGATTGAGGGGGTGAGAGCAGTAGGAGAGCAGCTTTATTTTGGTGTGGCACAGCCATAGCTGATGACCCTGCATAGATTTAATCTGTACTCATCCATTCCCTCCTGGAAAATCCTATGGAATGTCTCTGGCATGAAGTGACAAGTCTTTGAGAGAAGGGAAGCTGTGACAGCCCTGTTCCCATGCATTTCAGGGGAGGCAGGAGGGAGAGAATTCTCCCAGTGATGAAACTCTGCCCATGGAAACTCCGCAGGTGCTGGATGGTTATGCAGATGTTGTTTTCTTAGGAATATTTAGCCCAGAGCACACAGCATTTGGGAGTTATTTTTGTTTGAAGTGGCTTTTATAAAGTCAGTTCCAACATCAGTGATTACTTAAAATGCAAATTATTTTCAGTAATTCATGGGGGTTTTTTTGAATTGGCTTAGCTTGGATCAGGTTTGATGGAACTCTTTCACTCCTACATTTAATCACGTAAGACTGAGCTGATCTCTTAAAATGGTTTCCATCACAATTAGGTCGAAGTTCTGTGATTTGCAAGTTTCTGTGAAGTTTTGTTCTAGAAGTATTAACTTGGAAGTAGTAGCATATTACTTCTTTACTAAATAGTAGAGTATTTCAGGAGAGAAACAGGGTAACTTTTATATCATTTTTGACACATCAGTGAGACATCTCCAGATCAGAATTCTAACTCCTGAACACAACTGACTAAATGGTGGTAGTTTCACCCCTGGAAGTAGAAAGAAGTTTGCAAGTTTCCCTTGCAAACTCTGCCAAGATGCCTCAGTGGAGCTTTAATACAGTCAGTGAGGGAGAAATGCCTCCTGCCTCAGCCACAGAAATACTAATCCTGTATTTTGTGAGCTCAGTCCACAACCACCTTGTGTGGATTGTGTAACTCTCCCATCAAAGGCTTGATAACAGCACATTGCTGTCCCAGTTATTCCAGACTGGTGTGTGGGCAAATGAAAACTTCTAAATTCTGCTGCCAAACCCTGCAGCCATAAATCAACACTCCTCACTTTGTCCCTCCCCAGTTCCCTCAGCAATCCATTCTGGCCCACTGCTCTGCAGAGCTTGCCTTCAGTGGAGCTGCATCCATTGGGAGCAGCCCTGGGAGGTTCATGGCCTGAGCCCAGGGCCCTGGACAAGCCCCTTCCAGCTGAAGCCGAGTAATTCCCATTAACCATTAAGCCAGGCCTGGTAATTGCAGTGTAATGTTTGGCTTTAGCAGAGCAGCAGTGTGTGATCATCCCCCCGTGGGCCTGGGGTCAGGGCAATAATTGATGGCTGGGCACCAGCCCCGTGTGCTGGGCTCCCTGTGCCCCTGCTCCAGGCTTTTTTCCTGCCTTAGATTCCTGTGCAGACCCACTGGAAGGGATTGGCAGGGAGGGATTTGTAATTGAGCTGCTTTCTGTGCTGTGGAATCTTTGCCTTTTTTTCTTAACCTATTGACATTTTTGGATGAAGTGAATTGCTGTCCCAGCTGTTTAGGAATCTACAGTCTTTCTGAAACATAAGCCTGGAGAACCCAACCACAGGGGAATAAGGCAGGGCCTGGGTAACTTTGACTGAGATTCCTGACTGACTGAAGGAGGCTCATTTGTCACAGGACAGTATTTAGTAAATGAAGTCACTGTTCCAGGAGTGGGCTGTATTGACAGCACCCCAGAGCTGCCTTTTCCCTGTCTTGCAGAGCCAAGGTGAACGTCTCCTCTCCAGAGAAGCCCCCGAGGAGCTGAAGCAGCAGCCCCTGGCTCTGGGCTACTTTGTGTCGACTGCCAAAGCAGAGAACCTCCCGCAGTGGTTCTGGTCCTCCTGTCCTCAGGCACAGAACCAGTGTCCCCTCTTCCTGAAGGTCTGTCATACTCCACATGGAGCACTCATTATCCATTGCTGTTTCCATGCCTGTAAAAGCCTAAGTTGGAGTCTGTGGTGTCAGAGTGAACCTGAGACCTCTCACTCCAGAACTGCAGAACTCCAGTCTGTTTATTCAAAATTATTACCATTAATTTGGAAATACACATGGTCATGGGTGGTTCAACACAGAACTGCCAACTTCCCACGCTGTCCTGAAGTGATTCACAATGGATGTTTCTTGGGAATCTTTAGCAGTACCTGCTTTATGAGAAGTTAATTTTTGCTCTTTCCCTCTGCGCAGGCCTCTCTCCATCACCACATCTCTGTAGCGCAGACAGACGAGCTTCTACCTGCCAGAAATTCTCAGCGAGTTCCTCACCCCCTCGACTCTAAAACTACATCAGATGTCTTGAGGTAACACCTTTTAGGTTTTCATTTCTGCCCTAAACATTAGGGGACTGAGCTCAGTGGTTTCAGAGTAACCTTTCCAACCTATCACAATTGCTTATCTGCACGTTTTAGCCCTGCCATGCCCTATGTGTCTTGGGGCATTTCCTCCTCCAAAATGCCAGAGCAGGACTTTGAGGGGGAATTCTGTGGGTTTCCCTCTGTTGTGCTCAATGATGCCAAGCAAACTCAGAACACCTCAACCTTGCCAGGGGGACATCATGGTTTGCCCCCCACCCAGACTGCTCTGTTCCCCTGGCATCTAATCTGAGCTGTGCCATTCCATTATCTTACCAAACCCAATGGATTTGTAGGAGGAGATAAAAGCACTCCCTGATGCTACTGTGCAGGCATTGGGGTACAAAGGAGACACTGTTCCTGAATGCAGGTAGGGTGTGTGTTTTATTGTTCAGGATGGTGTGGGGTCTGTCCACCTTTGGGGGCTGGACACAGATCTGTGTGATGAGAGCACACAGTGTGGGACATCCGAGTGAACAAACAAACATCAGCAGGGAACAGGAATGTCCTAAGGAAATTGGGGGTGTACTATTCTAGAAGATATTATTTTGCATCCTGTTGGAGGACTGAGTTCTCACAGATGTCCCAGGTATTGAGTAAAATGAGAATGCACTGGACAGAGAAAGGAAGAGATGCAACAGACACAAGTTACAAGATGAGAAATTGCAATAAGATAGAGGATCACAGGAACAGTGTGAGCAAACACAGGGTGCCCAGAGAGGCAGAGATGTTCAATCCCCAAGGCTTGGACAGCAGTGGCATTTGAACCACTAGAGTGAGTCTAGAGTCTGTGTGTGTTTGGGAGGGCCTTCGTGCAAATGGTTCAGACATAGCGAAGCTGAACCCTCCTGCTTTTCAGTGAGGTTCCTCCTTTGCCAACACACTGGCAGCCCTGTCAGGGTGCAGGTCCAGGAGAGCCCATAACACCCCCAGAGCAGGCTGTGATGTGTATGCCTCCTGTGCAGGTTTGTGCTGGAGCAGTACAACGCCCTGTCCTGGCTCACGTGTAACCCGGCCACGCAGGACCGCAGCTCCTGCCTGCCCGTGCACTTCGTGGTGCTCACCCAGCTCTACAACGCCATCATGAACATCCTGTAGGACACACAAGCACTTGTTCTTCTGGCTGCTTCTCCCCTCCGCCCGGGAACGTGCCACGACCTGCAAAGAGCTCCGTTTGCTTCTCTTCAGACCAGTCCTGTGCTGTGCTTCTGTTCCTCCAAAAGCACATGTGAATTCTGCAGTGTTCAAAACTAAACTACCCATTAACATCTCTGGCAGCTTCAGTCCAAAATCTGGGAACATCCAAGAAGAACATCCAAGAACAGTGAACACAGAGTAACCTCAAGCCAGTGTTAGTTTGGTGGCTCAGTAACTACTGGTCAGCGTGATTATTTTTTTTAATATTTTATTTTTTTAAGGAAGACTACAGGATCTTTTTGCATTAGGAACTGATAAAGACCCACAAGCAGTGTCAGCCCTCCAAGTAAAAACCACCTTGTAGTGACCAGTTCAGGTGTTTTGTTGTTTGATCGTCGCAAACCGGGACTTTGCAGGAAGAAAAAACCACAAACACAAAACCACACAGTTGTAGTCTCGTATAAATATTGGAGTTTTCTGTCTACCTGGAGTTCCTGTCAGAGTGGATTGGGATGAATGCATGCATTTGTTACCTGTCCATGTAGATATGAATGGTCTGGAGATACTTTATTTATTTTTAGGTTTGGGGAGGGGAGGGATTAAATTATAAAGGACCAGGAACAGTAGAAATACCTTACAAATCCAGCTCCGTTCCACTGTAGGGTTATTTATCTACAGACCTCTCACTCTTCTGACCTGGAAATCAAAAGAAGCTCATAACAATCAAAGTCTGGGAAGGGAAATGTGTTCTGGTAAGGATATCTTGTATTTTAAGGAATTCTCCCCTGTGTTTAGCCTGGTTAAAGCAAGGAATGGCCAGTGTTTAATGAAGGATAACACTACCTAAGGGAGAAGAGTGAGAGGGAGGTAGGGAGGAAAAAAATACTTTAAAGCCCAGTTCAGGGCAAGTGGAAAGTGGCAAATTATTCTATTGTAGAGCTATGATTGAAATATATTTCCAGTAAATTTAGTGATGCTAGAAAAGTATTTACTGAAAGCCAAGTCGCCCTTGAATTCTGGGCAGACTCGTCCATGTACATATCCAAAAATACGGTTTTTGTTTACACTAAATCAGTCACAAATCTGGTGTATTTTTTCTGACTATAGGAATATTATTTCAAAGAAATAATTTTTAAAAATTATATCATTAAATTAGTACTTGAAGTTACACCACTGTGGTGGCAAAGTTACTTTGTTTAGTGAAATGATCGCCATTGGGAAGGTTAATGGCTAATTGAAGTATTTTTATGACTCCTTCATTCCAGGCTCCCAGGGGTTCCTATTCCAGCCCCATTCCCTCATTTCTGGGGGTGCACTGGGCAGCAGGAGGGGGCCAGGGTCAGACACTTGGATCAGGCTGGGTGACCCCTCCCCTGGCTGTGAAGAAAAACTACCAAGTTTAGAGTTCTTCCAAAAGACTTTCATGTTCTGGTTAAAAAAAATGAAATTCTATGATTTTAAAAAGTATTTTTCTTGAGATAATGTAACATTTAAAACAAATTATATAAAATAATAAAAGAAAAAAAAAAGAATTGCTTGTGTAATGAGAAGGTGAAGGCAGGAGAGGAACCTGTAAATGGATTCTTTCCTTCCCTGCTCCACCCCTCCGTGTGGGTGTCCTCTTTGCAATGTATAGGTTAAAAAAATCTGATATCAAACCATTTGTATCTAATGTGTACAGTGTAAAATTGACTTTAAAAATATTGCAGTACTATTTTTTCTTAATCAGAAAAGAAAATTCTCAAGGCCTTTTGAAGAGCATAAAAAGATGAAGATTGTAAACTTGTATAAAAAAATTTAACTTGGGGAGGAAAACAATGTAAAGTAGACATTTGTAATCTTTTACCATTTGGGGGTTATTTGTTCCCAGGATTCATCTGAACTTTGGATTATTATTTTGCTTATTGTTTTTAAATGGGCCGTTTTTATCCAGGGGTGTTTCTTCCCCACAAACCTGGTTCTAAGCAAAAATTAGAAATTAAAAAAAGGGCAGCAAGGAGTAGTTTTCATCTGGTGTCTTTTATTTAATTTTTTTAAGTTAAGAGAAGCTGGTGACATATTTATACGTTTTTGTGCAAAATAAATGAATGGCAATAGATTTTAAAGAAAAATCTTATGTACTTCAGTGTGAGAAGTTCTGTATAATATTTCTCTTAAATATGCATTATTTTACTTGTGAGTTTTTTACTGAATTAATCTGAAATGTACAAGCCCTGGCTTTCCTACAGAGTGAAGAAAGTTATTATTTTTTTTTTTTATTTCTAACTTTGGAAAATCATGCCTAAATCAGAATTATTATTACAGTTGTTTGAGCTAAAGGGAGCGGGAGGGTGGGGAATGTCCAGCATGCTTGTATGTATATTTCAGAACCTTTTTTAAATGTAAAAGCTGTACATTTCTGGGGAGTTCTGAATTTCTTTTTGTTTTCTTTTTTTTTCCTCTGAGCATTTTGCAGTGAGCTTCTTTTATATATAGCCGACAATTTGAAAGAAAACAAAAAAATGTGAAGTTCATTTTAAATCTACAGTATATCGCTGGTACAATACACTAAAAAAGACTTTGATAAAAAGAAACAATAATAATAAAAGACCTCCATTTTAAATGTCATTCATATATACCTTGTGGATGAGAGCTATATACTTTTACACACTTTTTTAGATGAATAAATTATTGAATTACTGAAACTGTTGGTGCAGTTTTATTCTTGTATTGAGCTCTGAGTTTTGACATTGTAAGGAAGGAATTGCAAGGTGCAGATCCAGGGCTGTGAATGGAACTGGAATGAAATGTTTCAAACCATGGCTGTTGTGAGGGGACAGGGATGTCAGTGATGCCAAGGATGGACAATCCTGCCAGAGGGGTGGGTGGGAGCAGCCTGGGATAATCCAGTGCCACAGGAGCAGTGGCTGCTTTCCATGGGCAAATCCAAACCCAGAGGTCCATCACTGATGGATGAACTTCTCCATGTGCAGCAGGTGAGTCTCCAACAGGAGCTGTCAGGGGCAGGTCAGGCCTGGCCCCTCTCCCTGCACAGGGATGGGGACAGGGCCATGGTGGCTGCAGGGCAGCCCTGGATGAGGGACCAGAGCCACAGCCTCAGGCTTCCCAGAGCAGCTGCAGAATCCCCAGCCCACAGGAGCTGGATGGACTTCATGATCCTTGCGGGTCCCTCCCAGCTCAGGATACTCTGAGATTCTGTGCTAATTGTGGATTCTGTGCTAAGTGTAACTGCTGGGTGCAGGGACTGTTGCTCCCCAGGAGGTCTCTTCAGAGCAAGACACTCAGGGATTAGCAGTCATTCCCAAATATCGAAGTGCCAAAAATGACATTTAATGAACAGCTGTGACATCCCAGGGTGTGGGGGGTGGGGATTGGAGCCAGCTGTGCCATCCTGGGACAAGGGGGAGGGATCCAGCTGTACCATCCTGGGATATGTGGGGTGGCTGGAGCCAGCTGTGCCACCCCAGGCTGCAGGGACAGCCCCTGTTACAGCAGTGCTGGCTGGCAAAAGGGAATGGAGGAGTTTCTGCAGACTCCAAGTGTCTCACAGGTGATCTTTGTGGCTCAGTCCCTTAAAAATTATCCTGAAAGAACTCATTTTCCATAATAGCTGGAGCCCACATAGCATCCCATGCCATCTCCAGTGACTGGATGGAGGAGCTGCCACTCCTTTCCATGCCTCTTTGATGGCCATTTGGGATTTCCTCAGTAGATGTTATTTCTTGTCCACTTGAATTTTGGTGCTTCTTACTTCTGAATTCAAATACTTACAAAAATAGTCCCTAAGATTTTACTTTTTTTTTTTTTTTTTTTTTTTTTTAACTTTCAAGCTTGTATCTTTTAGTTCACTGCACTACTGTAAATTATGGTACTAAATGACACTGTTCAATTACCCTATCCAAGGTTGTACAGAACAGTTACATTTTGGTCTTTTCCTGTGAGAGCTGCAAGTACCTGGAATCACTGCAGAGCAGTATTTGTTGCATGGAGATTACTTTGTGTCTAATTCACTGGCTTCACAGACAAAATTACCAATTAAATATTCCATTCCATGAGGACTGTAAGGAAGACCTGAATGAAAAACTGAAATCTCAGTTGATTTGTAACAATAATGGAATATCTACAAGTGTGTGCAACACTGTGGTGATGGACTCAGCTCTTTAACTCCAGTAAAGAAAATGCTTTTTAAGATTAGGCTGATATTAAACTACTTTTCCTTTCCCAACTGCCATCTCTATTTTTGACAAAATGTCATGGCCACTTGAAAGCTGTTTCAGCACATGTAGAAAGCATCAGAAATAGTGAAGTAAACATGAGGTTTATGGGCAGTGTCACCATTTAGAGTGGAAATGGAACAGTCCTGCATCCCCAAACAGGAAGGCTTTGGTCTTCGACAACAAAACAGGATTTATAAAATTATGCAGCTTCTACTTCCCTATTTTGACCTTGAACCTTAACCCTTGGACAAAAGTTGATGTGGCACTGCTGGTTTGTGCTTCACTGGCTGTTCCCCTACCAGGTATCAAAGGAGCAATCCCACAGCACATCCCAAGGGCTATGGAAACCTCAGGGCTGTCTGCAGCCTGAAATACTCTGCAGAGGCCTGGAAGAAGATGGCCCCAGTGTCTGTGTGAGGCCAGCTGGGAATTCAGGCTGCCCTGAGCTGTCAGTGCTGGGATCTCCAGGCAGGGCAGGCTCCAGTCTGAGGCATTCTGTATGAGCAGTTCCTCCTCTGCTACAGGCCAGGCCCTGTCAGTCCCTGCAGCCATGGACACACATCTCCAGTACAGCTGATAGAAGCCAAAACCATACAGCACATGCTCCTTTATCTGATAAACATCAGCTTTTCCCTGGAAGAGCTTATTGTAACCTCTCAGAATCATGGTTAAAAACCAGCTTAGCACAAGGGACCCTTTGCAGCAAACCAGCAGGACATGGCACTGGTGGGGACTCTCTCTACAGGAACATGTTTTGTGGTGCTGCAACACCCACTGGAATTCACTGCTCCCTCTGGTGTCCCCACAGGGTCTGGTCCCATTCCACAGCCACTCTGATGTGGCTCTGAGAATGCTACAGCAGCCTCTGCTGTTGACACCTCCTCTGTTCCCCAAAGCTTTCAGCTCTTAGCCAGCCCCGGGTACCCAGCCACCTCCTCCACCTTCACATGGCAGGAATGTGGGTTCCTTCCCACAGCACACACACCTTTTCCTGTTGGACAGATGTTTCATTTCAGCAATACCTGCCCCTGCAGGACCTCTGTCATCCACCCAGCAACATCAACTGCTCCCCAGGCAGTGATGCTCACTCCAGCTGGGCCCTTTTAAAAGACACAGCCAGGCCAGCAGGGAACTGCTGCAGCCCACGTGGCAACCAGGGCAGGCCTAGGGCCCTCACAAGTGGAATTTATTTTCCTTACACACTAAATTAGACGTATGTTTAAAAAACTCCTACCAGCCTGACACTCTCTTTGTTTTTATTTAAATATTTTGCCATTGGGAAAATGTCAGGCTGGTATAAATCTAGGAACAAACTACATCCTCAAATGCACTGCTGCTACTATGAGTGTTTGGAGAACTTTCTGCCAGAAGATTTGATATCCAGAACCCCCATTAAAAAAAAAAAAATACACAGAGCCCTGCAGGAAAGCTCACTGGTTCCTGCAATTCTGTAAAACACAATCACATGCGTGAAAAACCCCCAAAAATAAAACCCAAATCACAATCAACCTACCAAAAAACAATATCCAGAAAAACTTTTTTACCTTTAGAGTTGGGTGAATAAGAAGACTTCTTAAGCCAACGGTTTTTTAGTTGACTGTGATTTCCTGCAGCCAGTGACAGCTGTATCATATCACATTAATCACATTTGTGCCGTTCTCTGTGTGGGGTTGTCCATGGGAATAACTGAAAGTCACATCCTTGGTCCTCCAGCAGGGGTCATGTTTTGATGGCAAATGAAACTCCAGCTTCTCCCTAAACCAGGCTTTAAAAAACCAAATTAAACTGCAGAGCTACAGAGCTGGATCATTAAAGGTCAACCACGCGAGCAGGTGTGGGTTCATTGGTCAAAGTGCTCCACCCCACTTGTAATCAGTCTCGGTGGTAATTTCATTAGTGCCTGGGGAAAAGCCAGGCCAGGAGAGGCAGGTGATGGGGCAGGGTGCGCATGGCAGGGCAGGGGGTTCTTAATCCCAGCAGGGTAATGGCCCATGGAAGTGCTAAAAGAACGGTGCTGTGAGCAGCTCTCTGGGCTCCTGGCTTCAGCAATGTCTCAGTTCCAAGTAATTGCCCTTGGATTTCTTTCTCCCTGTTAGGCTGTGGTGTGTCGGGAAGGGTTCTGCTGCAATGGCACACACTGCAATGGCACACACTGCAGTGCCCCATGCTGCAATGGCACACACTGCAATGGCACACACTGCTGCACCACCTCAGTGTCCAGGGACAGGCAGGGGACAGAAAAGGGACCTGCATGAGCCCAAGCCTGGTCTCAGGGTGACTTGAGCTGTAAACAACAGGGAGAGTCCAAGTGGAAAACAACTTGTACCACCAAGGGCCCTGTTGCTTTTATGGCAACAGGGACAGAGGACACCCCTCCTTGGCTTGGACATTGCCCTCATCATCACTGGTTTGCCCTTCTCTTTGCACTTTATGTTGCTTTTTTTTTGATGTTGGGCACCTTCACTAGTGAAATGTTACTTTTATTTAAAATAAATATCCCACATCCCTTTCCACAAAACATAACCTTCCCTCCCTAAACAAATTCAGTCAGAAGTTGAAAGAATGTTTTTCTCATTTTCCCAGAATCTCTCCGCTTCTGTTATTTAGGTGACTTGGATGAGTCCCCTGTCCATTCAGGAAGCACAAATCCTTTGCTATAGTTTACAGATTCCTGATCAGGGAGGAGTATTTGGGGTGACCTCTGTTCCATGTGCAGCACCCTGGTGTGGGCTCCTCCACTCCAGTTCCCTGTTCCTTTGGAGACTTGGAGATGGCAGCCCAAGGTGCCTGTGCAGGTGAGGGGCACTGGCACTCAGTGTTAATGCATAACCCCAGAGTGCCTGAGGCCAGCACTCATGGAATGGAACTGCTGTTCCAGGTTTCTGTGCAACTACTGCCCACCCCTTCAGCCTCCTGAGCAATGGCTTTGCAGCTATTAAGGGTGCAGTTAATCAGAAGAACAGCTCCAGATTTAATAAGCAAGTAAGGAAGGCATGCTAAAGGGATTGAGAGGAAAGATCAAAACTCTAAAGCTGCCCAAACCAATGTGGGATTTTGGGCAAACTCTTGGCTTTGCTACTCCTTGCCTGTGTAACAATCAATGCCACTGGCTCATTTGAGCTCTCAGACAGCAGAGTGCAGAGCATTAGTTTGCAAACTCTAGTCAAGATCACATAAAATTAATTAGGACAACAAAAACTACAGCCTTCTGCAAAGACTTACAGAAAGATCCCAGAATGTTGAGGAACTGGAAGTAATTCATAGTAAGACACACATACACAAAACCTAAACCATTTAGCCAAACACACAGCTGTGGAATGGCCTCTAAACTAAGATACAGATCAGGATAATTCACTTCAGGAAAAAAGAAGTGGGATGTCTGAGCCAAAAATGACCCCAGCAGGTGTGTGGTAATGCCACTCAGGCAGCCCAAGCCCAGCCCAATGGCTCAGCTCTATTCTGCCTGTGTCATGTCCCCACCCCAGGAATCAGGCAGGACTTGAGGGCAAGGGAGAAGACCCTGGAGCCCCTTCCCAGGACTGTCCTGAGCTCTGTGTGTGTCCCAGAGCACTGCAGGGAGCTGGAGGCAGGACTGCAGCCACAGCTCCGTGGAGATGTGCCTGATCCTTCCCTCAGTTCCCTTTGCCCTGGGCCACCTCACAGCCCCTGGTGACAAATCCCCTCCAGACCCCACACGATCAAGCCACCACTTGCACACCACCCTGCACCTTCCATAAAATGGCTTCATCCCAGGTCCAGAGGCTTGGGAAATGCCAAGATCCACTGGTGCTTCAGTAGGTTGGTAACAGCCAGGGGCTGCACCTTCACTTCCCTCTTCCAGGTGCTCTGATGGCTCCTCTGGCTGTGCTACAGGTAGAAGTGCCCGGTCTACATCAGGTTTCTATTAAAGAACTCCTCTCCTCATTCCCAACCCAGCATGTCTGAGGAGCTTGGCTGAAATTTTAGCATCGTTAACACCCCATCAATGCTGTGTGAAACATGCCTGTAGGCCAACTCTGGGGAAGTATCCATCTGGAATCCATCCCTGGCATGGATCAAAGTCACATGAGAGCCTGCCCCTGGACATTCTGGTGACTCTGCTGTGGGGAGAGCAGGCTGCAGGAGTCCTAAGCATTTGAGACAACTGATCAGGTCTAGCTGTCACTAGCCCAAGCTCCGTCCATGAATTATGCTCATCTGACCAGAAGGAGCCAGGTGAACTCTCACTGCTTTGTAAGATGAAAAAATGCTGAAGCTTCCAGCAAGGAACAACTCCCAGCTGAAGGCGAGAAGTCTGAACTCTTGTAGTTAATCTGAGGAGGAAGAAGAGCAGACATTCAGCAGCCAGCTGAACTAAGGAGCAAATCAGTGTGGAGATGGGACAGGGAAAGAAGATATTCCTACACAAAAGGTCTGCTTTGTTCCTCTTGTTCTTTGTGTCAAGGCAGCAGAGAAGGAACTGTAAAATCTAGAACTCTTTTCAGAGCCTGATAAAAAATCAAGCCATAAATATATTACATCCCTAAAACACTTCTGCAGTGCCTCCAGGGCCTACACAAAATTACCAGCACACTGATCCAGCTGGGGACAGAGCCACTGTACCCAGTTTTCTTTGTTGGCCTGGACCAAATTCTGAACTTCTGCAGAGATGTGTGATATCCACTGTCCAGAACAGTGCAGAGGAAGGGAGTTTCATTTAGGACAGTGCCTGATAGGTTCCCACATAGTGAGCTGGCTGAAGGCTAAATTATCTGCTTCAGAGCACTGAAGGATTGATATGCTTGAACTCTGTAAGCTTGGAATTACTCAAACACCTCCTCTGCCTTCAAAACTTTGGAAATAAATCAGAAGGGGGCTGATTAATGCCAAGCTCACACCCTGCTCCCCCTAAAGGCTCAAGAATTCAGGCATAGCATCTTTGATCCAAGAGAAGACCTTGCAATTGTATCTGTTGTGCCTGTCTCTCAACAAATGGACTCCTTTTCCCAGAAATTTTAACTCTGGCAGCACTTGGCCCCCAACACATATCAGCTGATGTATAGTGCTTGTCTGGACACATTTGGACCAGTCCTGACTCTGTGTCCCTTTCTTCTCTCCCCTGCTTTCCAAATAGCCATCCGTGACTGTTTACTTTGGCAACGCCTGCAAAAAAAATAGTCTCAATGAAAAGGCAAAATCCATTAGGAAAAGCCAGCTGAGTGCTAAAAGGCCCCTAATCAGTAGAAAGTTTAAAGAGCACCGCTCAGAGAGAGGCTGCGGTGCCTTTCCAACACCTCCCCAGCAATGTGTGAGGCTATGACATGTCAGAGTGAAGCCCCAAACACAGGCACGCTGCCAGGGGAGCTGTTTCCTCAGGGCTGAGCAGAGCCTGTGTCTGGCTGGGTGCTGGGGAGGGAGCTGCTGATGGAGGAGCAGCAGCATCACAGCAAACAACTGTAACCAAACTGGTAAAAGTTCACCCAGCTGCTTCCAGCCAAAGAAAGAGAGAAAGGGCTGATCTCAGCTCAGCATTACAACTGGACCAAAGCAGGAACTTGGGGTTGAAGGGCCAGTGCAGGTCCAAGTGAGGGGATCTCAGCAAAGACAGCTCAGATCTCAGAAAAGCAGTACTAGAAAAGCAGCTGCTGCTGTGGAGAAAGAAATGCGCTCAACATGTCTTGTCTGAAACACGAAACTCAGCCAAGAGCTGAACGCAGTTCAAGCTAAACTGCAGTTGCCCCAAAACACCTCTCAGCTGTGGATTCCAGGTGAGAAATGACTGCTCACTTCAGCTGTATGGGGTAGCAAATGCTCCAGCCTGGGTAGATTTACTTGCTTTGAGTTGAAATTATTTCAAACCATCATCCAACATTTCACAAGTGCACTGAATTACAGATTTCAAAGCACCACGAAGAAGTCAACAAACCACTCCTTTCAGTTCCCCTACGAAGAAGTAAGTTGCGTGTTTTTCTTTCAGGGAGCAATCAAAATATTTGTAATGAATCTATTGCTCTATGAACTGTGTTTTTAAAGCTTGATAGAAACAATCAGGCTCAGGTTTAATTCATTCTCCTTCATATTTTAGAGATTAATATGGAGTGTAAGGGAACTCAGGCACAATTTACCTCTAGCAGCTTTATGCCACTAAAGGATATGCACATCACAGTCACAGGTGAGTTATTTTCTGTCACCTAAGCTATGTAAATCCCTCCACTCTGTACAAAATTCTAAGACATGCCTAAAGAAGTGTCAGTAATTGAAATTATGATGCTTTATAGATGCACTGAAACCCATATGAAGGAATACATAAGAAGAGACAAAATTACATTTTATGCAGAATTGATGAGGATGAATTTTAGGAGGTAAAAGTAGCCCAAAAAGTGTGTGCTTTCATATTATGTTCATTTTTTTTCTCCCCAGTTTTTTCACCTTGAGGTTAAATTCATGACTTCTTATGTCTGAGCAGGACTAAGGTGTTGCTTTTCCTCACCTGCTGGGTGTAGATAGTGCCAGTGTCCCACTCCCATCCCTGCAAGGAGCAGCTCTCCCAGCCAGGTTCAGCTGAGGATGTGTCACTTGGGCAGCAAGTCTGGGAGCCTGAACCATTTGTAGCTCCTGAGTGTCTTTGGAACACCGAGGGTCATAAAAGCCCTTCTGAATGGGCACTTCACTGCCAGTGCTCACCTTTAATGGCCTTTTTGTGAAGTTACAGCTTGGCTTTTAGGCCTTTTTGCAATTCATCACTTAATCCATATATGCTACCTTGGCCAAGAGCCGGACAAAGGGGGCCCACTGTGTCTGGTTTTGTTATGGAGCAGTCGCAATGGCTTTTAACTAAAACAACGTATCTGAAGGAGAAAAATGTATTCACCTTGAATTCCCAACGGCTTCGACTTACTTAAGGTAGCTCTGCAGACACTGGTGTGTGCAATCAATGAAATCAGAACTGCAGCCATGTAAGGATGGCAGAAAGGAGTAAGAATGTATATGCCTTTGCATGTATAAAATATGAGGGGAGGAAATGTACAGGGAGGAAGGAAATAGATATCCTTGCAGCTAGGTCTGGAAAAGAGCATTTTTCTGATATGAAATTTTTCATGATCAAATATAAAGGTACATTAGATTGGCAAAGGACTGTTACACAACCCTGAAACCAACTGGGGGACCTTCTAAAGGGGCTTTTAAAAATAATGTGTCTTCTGGTACAGATCAATCCTATAATCCATTTGTCCTTTTTGAATGGGAGGTGAAAAGATGGTAAAACTTATACCCCCCCCCCCCCCCCAGCAGTCTTCCAATGCTGCTGCACAAAGAACATAGCTTGGTTTTGAACATGTAAGTCCAGGGTGCTGTGGTGGCAAACAAGGGCCAGCCCAAACCTGCTGAGACTTGGATTACATCAAACTAACTTGCTTAACTCTCCCACTGCAACACTTCCAGGTACAGAAGGAAGAGGTGGATACCTTTACTTGGGGGAAAAGGGGAAGGGCTCCTTCTCTAGGCACCAGGAAGTGTGGAGCTGCCTTCTGGCACTGCTGTCAATCCTTCACAGAAATCAGTAATCCTTTACCACAGATTGGCCCGGGCTGGAAGGGACCTTAAAGATCCTCCAGTTCGATCCCCCTGCCATGGGCAGGGAACCTGCCATTAGACCAGGTTGTTCAGAGCTCCACTCATTCCTTGACAGAAACCCTTGGCTGCAGGAGGGAGTACCCCACTGAAATCCACTTGTGATCCTTCACCTGCTTCCTCTTTCCAGGGTGCTGAGTGTGTGAACCCAGTGGGAGCAGGGACACCTGCTACAGGGAAGAATTGAGCTTCAAAGAGTATCCATCTTATCACCCTTTAGCTCAGGTAGCCCAGGGACTTGTCACTTCAAGGTGGAGCCCTCAAAGGGGACCACTTGGCAAAGGCTAATCTTTATTTTCTTGTATTAATCTAAAACTTCAGCTGTCAAATTTGGATTATTTTTTAAAATGAGATGAGATTTTTGGCTTAGGTTCCAGTTAAGCTAATGTGGAAAGCTACACATCTCTGGAGGCTTCTAGAAGCACTTCAAAAGACTAAAGTAAAGTCTTCAGAAAGCCAGCAGGAAACACTATGGACATGGATAAATTCCACTACACTTCTGTGGAATCTATCCCACTTTAATTTGGCTCTAGGCACCCAAAGTGAAGCCACAAATTTGGCAGTCAAATAAGTGGGTGGCCAGTCCAACACTTATAGAGTAGCAACCACGGACCTCAGTTAATTTTCTTTCTACAGCTGATCCCTTTCTATAGTCATTCCACCCACGTCCTGATTTTTATCAGACCTTCAGTCTTCCAAAGAATCTCCCTCAGAGAGTGAAGCAGCATGCATTCCCCCCCAGACTTAAATGTGTGAGTGAAACCAAAGCAGGCAAGAGGAATTGGGCACCAGTGGCATTTTCCTGCAGAGCTGGAGCCGAGGGCCTGTGTGCAGCAGGCCTGCTGAAGCATTAGCTCCATTTGCTTTTTGTCTCTTAGCCCCCCACACCTGCCTGCCATTTAGCTGCCTCTGAAGGCTGGCCAAGGGACATCAGATCAAATAATAAAAGCCACATTGAAGCAGTGTTTCAGCTGAAACAGTATGAGTGGAGGCGAGATGGGGCTTGGAAAAGGCTCCCTCTCAAAGAGCCCACACATACATGCGAGAAGGTCATTAACTTGTGCCTTGTGCTATCTTTGCCGTCTCCGCTCCCTCTCTCTCAATTATTACATCAGAAGGAAATGAGAGAGCACTTTGCCAAATACTAATGGACTTGATGTTTTCATAATCTCAAGTGCACAACAATCAGAGCTGTTTATTTTCCAAAGAAGATGGGAACCAGGGGAGGAGGCTGAAGACTGTGCCATTCTGTTAAGGAGGGGAAAAAAAACCCTTATGGCCAAGAGCTGAGACTGAAAAACAAGCATCTAGGAACACTCTTGCTGTTACAACTCTAGCACTCATTTCTGGGAGAAAGGGGAGAAAGGTAATGAGAGTGCTTAGATACTGTCCTGTCCCACTGCCCACTGCACAGCAACTGACAACAAGGATCCAAGTTGGCAGAACACTTTAAAGTCCCACTTCAGCTTGAACTCAGATGATTTAGTCTGCTTTTTAAAGTCTGAATGTAATGATACTGCTACGTATTTGTTTCTGAAGTGTAGCAAGAACCATTCTTTTCTGAATGAAATGTGCTCAGGAGACAGGATGTGACTGTGCTGACAGGAGGGGTCTCTGCAGTGACATGAAGTCGGTCCCATTTCTTGTTCTCAGTAGCCAGTTTCCCCACAACTGGAGAGTGTGTGAAATCCCAGGTTTTGCTTACAAAAGGAGCTTAGCAGGATACTTGTGCATCCTTAGATCTATGTTAGTGTACAAACACTGGAATTCCCACAAAGAGCCAGCTAGGACTGTGAGGCTTCTGTCCTGGAGTGACCAGGCTGCTCTCCTGATAAAGGACTGGCATCTTATTGGGGTGAGGAACTACAGAGGGCATTTGGTTTTACTAAGTGAGCCCAAGTCATCAGCAGGAAACAGAAAAGGATATTTTGTGTTCTTCCTTGCTGCTCAGATTTTGGAAGCTTCTGCCTTTGACAGGGGTTTTACATTCTCAGTACTCTCTGGAGTGTGACAGACACCACTGACAGGAACCTGCACAGGGGCTGACGTGGGAATGACCTACCCAGTCACACCACAGCTGACTTACCAAAGGATTCCCCAACAGAGTCCTCCATTCTCACACACCATCTTTCAAAGGTCATAAACAGAACAAAGGCTTTGTATAATTTGGGAGTCTTTGGGCTGAACTGGGGCATAGAAACTTTCCTGCTGTGTGCAGATACTTATTGATCCCTATGATCCAATTCCAGCACCAGCGTTTGTCCATACAGGCAAATGTTTTGGGCCTTCGACTGGGTTAAGAAGCAAAAAGGGCTCTTAGCTACCACTGTTCAAGCATTTTTCACCCAGTTAGCAGTTAAATTCCAAGTACCTTCTATAGAAAAGAGCTTAGAATCCTGTCTCCTACAAGCTTAATACTGGCTTTGTGTGCAAGATCAGAAGTTTTCCTGGTAGAAAAACAAAGGGCTACTTCTCTGAGGAATGAACATAACAAATATCAAATAGGGAAAGTTTCTGGACCCCATGTCAACAATCAAAAGTCTGTCTCTAAATGGCGGCTCGGACAAGAGCCGGGGCAGTGGAGAAGGGGAGTGGGGGCTGCTCCTGTGCCGCCAGCTCCCGGGAGGTGTCGCCGCAGCCCAAGGCTCGAGGCGCCAGGACACACTGGCTCCATCCTCACATGCTGTGTCCCCACTGCACCGGGACACCGGCTGAGGGGACACCTCAGCCTCAGGTGGCAGAACCACACGCCAGCGGCACCTCCTGTGTGATGCTGGGGCAGCAGCAAGCTGAGGCTCCCCTTGCCGATCTCATTCCCACATCCCCCGTTGTCAGCGCTCCCTGTGCACACCTGGGGCTTCACCTGCAGCAGGGCTGAGGGCAAGGGGCTCTCCCTGCCGGCTCTCCCTGCTGCTGGCTGGGTTGTGTTCTGTGGGTGACCTTTGTGCTAAAGCTTCATAAATGCTCAAAACCAGAGGGATTTTGGATTTGGTCTGACAAAAAAAAAAAAAAAAAAAAAAAAAAAAAAAAAAAAAAAAAAAAAAAAAAAAAAAAATTGAGATTATGCATATGGATAGATGTGATAAAGAGCTGCTTTACTTGTATTAAAGAAGACATATTTAAAGAGGCTTTCACTGAAGACATGGTTGGTGTAGAATACTGGGACTGTGTCCTGAGAGTGGAAGGCAGTATTGAGCATCTTGTGCACCATATAATTAACTTGATTTTTGGGCATCTTGAGTGCCATTAGACTTGAATGAGACATGACTGCAAGCACTTGTGTTTGTGGTCATCAAAGGTACCCCTTTGTTGTACTTGAAAATACAGCAGCCAGTGGAACAGAGGCTCAGCACTGGCTGGTCTGGTGCTGTTTGCAAAGTACAAACTGGGCACCAATGGACAATGTAGTGTGGGGACATGTAGCCACATACATCACACTGAGATGTTTTCTGTACACCTCTGATGCAAGAATATTTTAGCAGCAAGCTTTAAAATTGTATTATATCCCAAACTTACATTGATTATAAGTTGGTATACAGGAAGAGGCTAATGTAGCTGAGATAGGAAGATGATGATTATTATATATTATTATTATAATGATGATTATCCCTGACATAAAATTTAACTGGAGATAGGAATACTGAATGGGGATGAACTGCCTGTGTCACTCTCAGAAAAACGAAACATCTTGGACTGCAGAGGCCATACTTAGTGGAAGAGAGGTTAAATAAACCCCTAAGAATCCAAGAATGCTAACACAACCCCAAGCCTCTGGGGAATCACTCTAATCCTTTGGAGTTGAGAGCTGGAAACATACCTGAACTATGTCATGAGTAGAAAGTCCACCCTCCAAAAGTAATCAGATGTTCTGTGGCCCACATGGATCCTCCCTGTATATTCATTTCTGTGCTACTCCTTAGAATCTCATGGAAATCTCCAATTCAACGAAATCAGCCTTCTCACACTGCCTGGTGCAGTGTTCCTTCAGTCACAACTAAATGTTTCTTTACAGTTCCCACCAAAAAAGGTGTGTTAGTGACAAGGAGAGGCAGATGCAATCATCAAGGGCTGGGAGCATGGGCAGCAGGCTTACATGTGTGTTCAAAAATACCTGAAATCTGGACCATCTCACACCTGCTCTGGATCTATTCTCCCCCTGGCTCTGCTCTCAGGCAACCCAGCGAGGTTAGAGGGTTTCCCCCATCAGTCTGTAACACTGTGTTTGTCCTTCACACCCACTGGTGACCCCTTCAAAGCACCTCATTTACTATTTTCAGATTCCTCCTAAGTATTTCTGGATGCACCATTCAGTAGTTCTCCTTCTAGGAGTTACACTTGCATTATTTGTGGGTCTGAGATTTCTATTAACTCTGTCCCCCCTTTTTTCCTCTCTTAAGCATTGAAGTATATAGCTCAGGCAGATACCTGTCTCACTTTAAGCAGTGGCCAAGAGCTATTTAATGATTTGGGTTTATACACTGCACACTGCCTGCCTAAGTACCTGTGATACATGGTAAAAGCACAAATACTTCTGTTAGAAACAGGTTTGTGTTTAAAAGAAACGAATGTGCGCTCAAAGTTTTCCTCAACAATAGCCAGATGAAACCTGTCCAGCTCAAATAAGCCAGCTTCCAGCGCTCAAAACTTTCCTTCTCCTTTGTAGAGAGTGTGGAGTGTTAGTTTCTGGTTAAAAGTTTTATCAGAATCAACAGTGAGGGACAGGAGTAGTGGTCTGATTTTTAGCCCTTTTATCTTCATCTACTTAAGATCATAATGGATTTTTGAATTTTCTTGGATTTTTGGATGTTGAATTTTCCTCCTAAAACTTCTCAAGGCTGGAGAACCTGAATTACTGAAATATCACTGAGTGATTACTGCCCCTTACTCAGGACAACTATGTAGCCCTGAAAATCTTGCTTGCACTGCTTGTTTTGTTTGGTTTTTTTACATTGGTCCTCTCCACTGTAAGTCTGTGTCTGTGTAAAGATACCCCAGAAAGGGACCAGCTTCATAGGTCTCAACGCTGGTGACAAAAGAGCTTAAACTTGTAAGCAACCAATGTAATTTCTCTTAGCATGAAATGATTATCTCACCACTTAGATGGCCAAGTACCTGTACTGATAAACCCCTTCCTTACCATGGTGTTGGGCAGTGCAGGGCTCTCCAGTTTGGCACATCTTCTGCCTCAGGGTTAGAAGTGCCTCATCTCTTGCTGGGGCTCCCCAAGCTGTACCTCCACTTGTGGTCCTCCTGGACTGAAGTCTGGGGACAGAAGGGAAGGGCTGATCCAGCTGTAGGACATTGAAGTTGTTCCCATAAATACTCCTGCTGGAAAACAGAAGTTAGAGTACCTTAGAACATGAACGGCCTATTAGAAAACACTACTCACAAGAGAGGAGAGTATTATTTTAAATAGTCATCCCTCACCTGAAAACTTCAGACTATGATGAGTTTTAATTCAAATACTTTAAATTAAGTTACACTTCTGAGTGAAGAAGGCCCATAGAAAGACTGTGGCTCTCTTTAAAAAGCCTCAGTACAAGAGCAGAAATGTGGAAGAGAGGCATTGATAGCTAAAGATGTAAAAGAAATATGTGTAATAGAAAAAATGTAGGCAAATACTGTGCTGACTTTTGACAGCTTTGGAACAGTCTTGTCCAGCTACCGCATCACCCATCAGAAAAAATATCTGAAGGTCACATTATCAGCCTCCCAGAGCACTTGAATCTAGGGCAAGTGTTATGGGGACAGATCCAGGTCTGCTACTCTGCGTGGCATTCTTCCTTTTGTGCATCACCATGGTAAACAGAGAGGGTTGCCAGGAGCCTGGATGCATTGTTTGTGTCAGTCCCTCATCCCCTCTCCCCCTCCTTCCCCAAATGCTTTCTCAGTGATTAGTTACTGAGTAGAAGGGGCTCCAGTTACCATGCAGCCTGCCATCCCTCCTCATTTTATTGGACTAATATCCCACCTGCGATGATAAGGTTTAAACTTGTTTAATCTCCCAGCTTAGCTGTGGTGTTTTAATATTTTTAAAATGGTTGTTTCAGAAAGAGGGGGATTTAAACAGGTTTTGAATAAATAATAAAAGCCCTTCTCACAGGTTGCAATGCAGGCTGGGAGGCATGAACCATTTTCATCAGGTCAGATTTCACGTTGGGTTATTCCAAGGTGGCCTGACTTTGTGGCTATGGATTTACAATGGAACAGTCAGATGCAAAGCAGTTTATGGAGGAGAAACTGCTTTAATAATGCATTTCCTGCTCAGCAAACAGCAGATACAATGACATTCAGAGGGAATGGGAGAGTGAGTAAAGTCTCACAGGAAAGGAACCAGTTTCTCTCCAGAGTTTAATAACTTCTTTTGCTCCAACAATATATTTCAGGAGATAAAGGTTGACCTGAGAGACATCAGAATGTACAGCTTTGAACTGATAAAAAAGACAGGTTTGCACATCTCAGGCCTCATGACCTGGAGCTGCATCTGCATTGTTTCAAATCTAAGGGAAGTGAAAGAGGTTCTCATTTCATGGCAAAACTTCACAGGCATAAACAGAAGGCTCTTTGTCTGGAACTATCTGGACAAAGTGCCTTGTGTTGATGTGTAGAACACCTTGGTTTGTCTCTCGCTCTTTGCTCCCTGGACTGGAAATGCTGATTTCAGCCTCAAGAGGAGCACTGACAAGCTCCTGACTTCTCTGAGCCATGCCAAAGCTGTAACACCAGGCCTCCAGGAGAGTCTTGCTCTCAGTCCAAGCCACTGGGATGTACAGGCTTCCAGGAGCACAAGTGTAGGACTTGGACTGTAAAGCCAGGAAAACCAGGCAAGACTTCTCCAGCTTTGTTTAAGACTTCTCCTGCACACTTGGGCACAATTTGTGTGGAAATTGAAGTAAAGCAAAGCATAGTAACTAAGCAGGGGTGGCAAAAGGCTGCCAGAAAGGAGCCCACTGATCCATGGCTCAGTTCCAGAAGAGCCCAAGCAGCACCAGCTCAATGACTGTAGTGCTCTCCAATTCTTTTCCTAAGGCTGCAGAAAAGACCAGGTGGGCACAGAGCTGTTTTGTACAAATACTGTTTATATAATTTCTGTCAAACACAGTAATTCAAAGTGGTACCAGAAGGGAACTTGGCTGTGGTCAGCTCTGAGTGAAGGGAGGGCCATTGTGTCTCAAAGATGGGCCATGCCAAGCTCTGAGCTTGTGTTTCCACAGATGAATTTGCAAGTGCAGCTTGTAATGAAATTAGCTCTGAGTAGCTCAGTTAGCCCTGCCACCCCAGATGGGCTCCTTCCTAACCTGGTGGAGAAGGAGAGGGGGAGCCCAAATCACTTTCTGGTTGCTAAGAGGACAGGGAAGAGGATAATGCTTTCATTGGTACATAAACCCCACTCTGACATAGCTAAAATTACCTTTGAGCTCCTAGCTCCCCCAAGAAGCTTTTATGGACAAAACAGCAAATAAGAGCAATTTACTTCACAGCCTATAATCATATTTCCCATATTCTTCCCTATTTGACATAACCACAGGGCAAAAACATGTAAAATCTAGATGAGATTGGGTAAATACATAACAATAACAAACTGCTGCCTCCATTACAGCTTCTATTTGAGGGAAAAGAGGCTGTTTCAGCATGATTTCAAGCACTATTCTAGTTTTGTATCACCTTGAAATAGTGAAGTGTTATCCCTATCTTTTTTAGCAATGCTACAGAAGTCAAGTAATAACTTGCTACACACTGCTCACTCTGTGAGAAGCCCCGTGGGCACAACCTAAATACCCTCAACTGCAGTTGTCTGCCTCGACATAAAAGCATCCTTCCTCAGCAAACCAAACAAACCCCACACCTAAATTCTTTATGGAAAGATGTGGTATTGCAGGCTGAAGGTGATGTATAAAACAGGAAAGATATTTTAAAATCAAGAGTGAAACAGTGAATTTGGGACTCATCTACTAAAATGAAGGTTAGGAAAGAGCTGAATCTGTCAATAAAAAGATATGCAGATGACTTTGAGGACCCTTAAAGAGGTGGAGGCTTGAAACATCAATATTGAAGTGAATCCTGAATGGCAGGACAAGCAAACATCCTTCCATAGGTTCAGAATATTACAGAAGAGAGTCATCCACCTCTCTGGTCACCTCATGTGTATGGAAAAACCACTTTCTTCAAGGGTCCTGTGC
Organism: Melospiza melodia melodia; assembly: GCF_035770615.1. NCBI lineage: Eukaryota > Metazoa > Chordata > Aves > Passeriformes > Passerellidae > Melospiza > Melospiza melodia. The sequence goes on along the minus strand of NC_086213.1, from coordinate 6,371,426 downwards.
TAACAAAATAATTTGATTTTCAGTTCCTTGAATATCAGTTTCCATTTGGAGGGAACTGAAGGGCAAACATACAGAGCTCAGACTTGTTTAGGAATGAGCTGGAGTTTAATTTTAGTAAAAGAAAGGTCTGGGCAAGTGTTATTTGGTTTTTAGCTGTAACATCACTAAATCAGACCACACTGCAGGAGAGCTCTGTAGTTAGTCTGCCAAGATACCAGTCTGAATAAAAATCACCTCTGCTAATTGCCAATAAAGCAAAGATCAGTATCATATTTATTACATGTGACTTTTCTAAGGCAAAATTTCACACAAAAGCACAGTCTACTGTGGTGCTTCATCTTTTCAGCAGGCATCTGCTCTTCCAAAAGGTTTTATGCTCAGTTTTTTCAGAGTGTACTAATTGTACTTGTCTGGTTTCGGGTCATATAAATAAAGACAGATTAGCAGGGGTTTTGTTTTGTAGGTTATGTTTTTGGTTTGTTCCCTGCTATATGGTTACTGCTGAGCTATGCAACAAGAGCATCACTGTGGGACAACCCCAGGTGAATCCCACTTCTAGTGCTCACATGTATGATGGAGACAGTTCTAGCTACAGAAACTAGGGGTCAGTTCAACTTGTGGAAATTGGAATCTGCACAAGTGGGTCTAGAACACTTCCAGTCTGGTCTGCAAACTATTTATCAGGAGCCAGTATGGGTCAAAACAAAAAAGAAGCACACCTAACAGAAACAGGCATTTGTGAAGCAGTAATTATTCCTTGTTTAAGTAGAAGGTCACTGGAGGAAAGCAGTGTCTAGAATTGGAAAAGTGACAAGTGCTGTTCACTGAAGTATTGCGGCAGAATTTTTTGGCAGCTGTTTGTACTTGGGGTACCTAGCTTTGGCCATGGTTTTGTTCTGCTGGTTAACTGTCTGTGGGGCAGCAGTACAGGCTGAACCACTGGTACAGCTACCTGGAAAGGTCAATTTGAACAAAAATTAAAATTACCTGCTTCAGCTGATGATCCAGCCATGTGAATCGCTGTACTGCTTGTACTGCTATACAGCTGATTTCTAGCAGCTCAGATAAATAGCTTGGAGTAATGAAATGGAGGAATCCAGGGAAAGATCTGCTTCAGAAGAGTTTGCTGATGGTGGAAGGATGCTGTGGATATTCCCTTTTAATTTTCAAAGATCTGATCTGCAAATCTCATACTTCAGGAATAAATCCAATTCACAAAGTCTTGTTGGCTTCAATCAATCCCCCAAGAACACAATTTGTAACAAAGAGTCAAGACTTAAGCTTCTGCATCAGAAGAGCACTTTTGTTCCGACTTCATATTTAAAAATACATTAGAAACAAAAGTATGCTTTTTTCAGGTAAAACTAGCCCAGTGCCCTATGTGTCTGACACTCTGCATTGTTTTGAAGGAAGCAGCTGTTCCCTGCCAGCCCCCAGTGTCCTCAGGTGCAGGACACACATATAATTTGCTCTTATACCTCAATCAGTGAACAAGCAGAAAAATAGGACTAAATTAATTTCTCTCGTTCCTTTCCACTCTGTCCTATTTTTTACAAGAGCCTTTTAAAAATGTTGCTTACTATATGATTATGCACAGCAGGGGTTTGTAACAACCTCATCTTAACTCAACTACCTCTGCCCTTGCTGTGGAATGATTGGTTGCCTTGGCAATTTTCTCCATGTGGTGCTCAGGAGCTACAATTATGGTGCTTTTCTCAGTAGTGATCCTCTTAGTTCCCTTTCTTAGGAGTTCATGATAAGGAGATACAAAATTATATATATAATGGATTTTATTGCTCCAGCCTTCTGTCTCCTTCAGCCCTGAAGGAAGCAAATCTGCACTATTTAAAACTGTTTGCTCTGTAGCAAGGAGAAAAACCCTCTGTTTGTGTAGGATGAAGAGCTGTGTTAGCTGGAGGTCACAACCAGGTGGGTCAAGCCACCTGAGGTGATAATTCTGAGCCCCACGTAAACCCTGAGGATTGAGCAAGAGCCTTTTGGGCCATTCCCCAGTGAGAAGGGAGCATTGTTCTGTATTGCATTCCATAGACCTCAGCTCAAATGTGCTGTCTCTGCAAGTGAAGTGATGGCAACTTGAACTGCTGGCTCTGCAAACCCAGGCTAAATGCAGATGAGCAGGACTTCACACTGAAATGGGAGGGGGAGCTGCCTCAGCCTCCCTCAGCTCAGCTTTATAGGCCAAGCCCGGTGCTAAACTACACCATCACATATTGTCTGTGTACATAGTTATGGACAAAAGTAAAACCTGTGTCAGCTCTGTGACCTCAGCAAAAGATTCAGTGATAAAGATGCACTATTATCAGCAAAAGATTCAGTGATAAAAATGCACTATTTCCTTGACTATACTTGTTCTTCGGGGTAACAGGGGTGTTTAAAATTAACAAAAAAAAAAATCTGTCCCTGAATTTGAATATGACTGGCTGCCAAGTAAGCAGTCACATAGCAGACCATTATTTTAGGGAGAAATCTAAGGACAGCACTGATGTTAATTCTACCTCTGCTCTCTGTAAGCAGTGGATGGATGCACAGAATGGCCATACATTGCTCAATTCACATGTGAGCCTCTGTATTGTGTGCCTGTGAGTACCTGAGAAAGGACGTGTGGTTTCCTTGCTGCTGAGGTTGGTAGGCTCCAGTTCATGCTCAGGGAGGGAAGTTGTTCTCACTATGCACAAACTGTGGGGCTTCACAACAGAAATGCTTAATTGCAGCTGGCATTTTGGACACTCTCAGTGCCTGTGCCAGTGGGCACTTGGCTGATGAGAGACATCCCTTCTGACACAAGCAACGTGAAAACTGCAGAGGAGACTGAAATGCTGAACTGCTTGTTCAACAATTAAGAACCTAAAAAAAATTAAGCAGTCCTAAACAGTTCAGTTCTAACTGCTAAAACACAATCAAGCAGAAGATAGGTTCCCAATTCTGTGCACATGGGTCTCCTCGTTTTCTCTTCCCCTGCCCCCTCTGCTGTCAGTGTGACCTGAGATGTACTCAGCTCTAAGAGGGCAGCCACCAGCAGCTGCCTGAGATGCCATCATTAATTAAAGTCTTGGTTCTCAAGTGCTGCTCAGATTCAGAAAAGGGTGAGAAATACCACCTCTGAGAGCCACAAAACCAGAACTTTCTCTCAACCAAAATCACTGATGCTGAGCACTTCCAGGTAGATCACACAAACCCTTGGCATACACAAACCAAATTCAAATCTGACTTGAAGGAACAAAACTCCACCATCCCAAAAGCTCTTAATTCAACTTAACAGCTATTTGAAGAGTATAAGAAGGAGCTCTTCTTGCACTAGATACTGTTTTAGTACCCCTTTGAAGAAGAAACTAAATGGCAAGGTATTAATCTAATCTGTTTTGTTAAGTTTGACACTGTATCAGTAATTTGCCCATTTTGGACCGTAGGAAGGCTCTGTGCCTCCAGTTAAACAGCAAAGAGTACTCACAGCTACCCTTGACTTTCTTGTATCAGCACGCTCCGAGCCAGGTGGGAAGTCCACGTTTGCTTTTTCTTTCAAGAAACAAGAAATCCAATAGAATAGTTGGAGCAAGTTTCTGCTTCAGCAAGGACGCAAGCTTGTTTTGGGTCAAAGAAGGAGTAGCATTAATCCTCCACTTAATTGCAGCCCCCTTCAGGGCAGAAATTGGCAGCAGTTTAATGTGATGGAGGAATGTTACACATGAGCTCAGGACAAAGAAAGGAATGATGTCTCCATTGAAAATGCAATGAGACATTAATGGAGAGAAAACAATTACAGCTGGATTTTGGAGGGGTTGTCAGGTTTAGCACCTCTGTACTTGCAAAGACTGCTGCAGCATGTTTAGAAACCCTGCTCATCTACATCACTACCTGCAGTGCTGCATTAACTTGGGAGCTCTGATTGTTTTTTGCTCTGGAATTCTTTTTAAAATGCATGGAATCTGACAAGATATCTTGAGGCGGCACGCAAGCTTCAACTGCACTTCACCAAATCTCAAAGAATCTATGCATCTTTACCTTTTTGCACTTTAATTTTTCTCATGTTTGTTGCACAAAGGAAACAGCTTTTTATGTGAATGATGATTAATAAGCAGCCCTGCTGAAGGGTGACAGAGCTGGTGCTAAGAACAGGCTCCTTTGATAGACACTTTAAAATGTGTTCTAACATGTGAAAATGATAGGCTGTCAAGTCACCATTCAGGTGTACACCGAGATAATAACATGCATTTGAGAAAAATGATAAGGTAAAATACACATTTCTACAGTATGAAGATAAATAGTGAAATACACACTTGCATGCCTCTATGTAAAGTAAGGAGTAAAAAAGAAAAAAATCAATTCAGAGTGGAATTGTGAGTAGTCTGGACATCTCTATTGCCTTGTGCTTGAAATATCATCTCAACTGAGTGTGTCTTGTTGTATTTGTGCTTGAGTTACAGATAAAAAGCATTTGCAGTGTCCATGCTATCAAATCTTCCAGCATGGTTGAAGGCATCTCAGGACAGGACTTAGTTTAAAAGTTATGGGCATACTTTCAGTATGTGAATTTCTAGGCATAAATAGAAATGGGATCTTTTTGGAAAATACTATGATTAATAGGAAGCTTCGAATGAAAATGAAGCAGTAGAATGTCTGGTTTGCTTGATATCAACAAGAAAGCATCACCTTTCTTATATGGGAAGAAAGTTGACAAGTAGCAACTAAAGTTGCGGACTAGTGAAAGGATAATTGTCCTTTCCTATTTTTTTGGAAGTATACTGCAGCCCAGAATCCCCTTCCCTGATTGCTGCTTTGACCTCTTAAGAACAAAGTGCTCAAGCATTTGAAGTTTAACCTTAGAAACATGCAGTGAACAACAAGCATTTTCCTGTTCATGTTGCCATTTTCAAACATCTGATAAATGTCAAGCCCTCTCCCTTTATAAAATGTTTTACTTTTGTATCAGGGAAAAACAAAACAAACCAACAATGTGCAGAATGCCAGTGTGAACCACGAAGGGAACTTTCCTCACCTGAGCAGATTGCCCTGGGGAGACAGGGTAGATACCCTTCATGGAGCTGTTCCAAGCTCTTCAAACCCAGCATCAAAGCAACAACCCTCTGGCTTAGAGGTGAGAAAATGATGCCCTGAGGCACAGCTTCTGTGTCAGGCAAATAGCAAGCAATGGGCTCGTAAAACAATATTTAAAGAAAGGTAAAAAAAACATGAGGGAAAGGGAAGAGTTGCTTATTAGCTGCAAAGTAAGGCTTTTCGATCACAATCTCTGACAAAGAACGGCACTATTTGGACACTAAATCATTATGGCCCACTGAGGAACCTGTGCTGATAAGAGCCTGACAGGCCAGGAAAGAGGTTCAGGGCTTGCAGGGAAAATCTTTCATTCCAAACACACACAGCAGACCAGCAGAGGCAGGAGGAGCAGGTACAGGCAGGCAGTTCTGAACAGGAGGGTGAAATGGGATTTCTGCTCTTTCTACAAAGAGGAGAGGAAAGCCCCTCTCTGATGCTTTTAGATGGGAATAAAGAGGGCTGCCTTAAGAATAAGGTTCTTTAACCTGTCTTCTTCTCATCAGTTCCTTGGTCTAGTGACAAAACCGAAAATGAAACTGAGTGTGTCCAGAGACTCCCCTTTGTGCTCTGGGCAGGCAGGTGGCAGGGGATGGGTGACTTGGCATGCTGTGCATTTCCTGTAAAACTTAAGACTGTTTTGGACCTGTTTACTTTGTAGTGCACGAATATCACGTTCTTTCCCTTCCTTTTCCCCTCCCACTCTTCCCCTTGTGCACTCAGTTTTGTCCCCACAGCAAGAGGGAGTTTAATATGTTGTAATTTACATTGACAAAGAAGGAGGGAGATTTGAGGAAAAACAGATAATTGAAGAGTTTAAGCATTTTCCTCTTGATTCCTCAAACACTCTAAGTATGATTTTTCACTATTCTGCAGTACTTCTGGGACATATTTGAAATCTGAAAGATCTAAATTCAAGAAGTGACTGGAAAAGAAAATAAAAAACCAAATGTTTAATTAATGTTCAGCAGATTTTCTTGTTCCTTTGCCAATGCAAGGACAGATGCAGAAGACTACACTTTGCCCTTGACACTGACCTGCACATTATCCCATTTTAACTATATCAGGGACTGCTCCACAGCATTAGTGTAGAACCATACAAACACTTGTATTACTCTTATGTTCCAGTGTTCCTCTTGTGTTACCATTGCTCTTAAGTTTCAGAGAGCTCCATACAAGACTGGGTGTTGAGAGAGAGCTCCCCATGCAGTAATCTGCCCCTGAGCCCTTAATGCCGGTCCTGCAAGGGTATTATGTGCCAACAGAGAAGCAGAGAGGTTCAAACACATTGAATAATCTATTTCTAAGATTTTAAGCAGTTAAGAGTTCAATGAGGCTATTCTGTGATATCTAAAGACACAAATCAGCAATGCTGTGGTTTCCTCCCCTCTCTATTTACCTTCTACTGGCCATAGATTCTCTCTGCAGTCAACAGCTTGCTGCATTTTTTTTTTTTTTCTATTTTACTACTGGTACAGCTAACCTGGCATTCACACTCTAACTGCAATTCACTTGTGAACTTTCTTGGTACAGTTGAGGGAATGGGGGGGAGAAAACATACATAGGCGTAGAAGCACTACACTGTGCTATGAACGAGCAAAACTACATCTAGAAAGTATTAAATGAATTGAAATTTTGAAAAATTTTGAAAGAAATTTTGAAAAGGCAAGAAAACCGAACAAACAGCCAGAGGCTCCTGTCTTCCTCGTCTCCTGTGGAAAAAGGGGAATTCCGGCTCCTGCCATTAGAAATAAATTGCCAGCAGCAAGGAGGTACTAACTAGTCTGACACGGTACTTTCCCCAGGAGAAGAGAATCCTGTTATAGCACCGAGAAACATTCTCACCTCAGGCAACTGATCTTAAAGTTCAGTGTCTTAAATTTAGGGAGCAAGAAGGGAACGATGATAGCACTTGCTCTCCGCTAAGGCACTTGCCTCGAGAGGCCTCTCAGTCCCACTTCAGATGAACAAAGTCACTGTCCTTCTGTCAAGCACTTAGAGGCACCACAGCTCCCGAACTCCACTGATGGGGGCTACTCTAATTGGGTAAACCTTGTAAATTCTTCTCACTGGAGAGACAGTGTCTTGGAGCCACTATCAAATCACACAAGAGGAGTCAGATTGGATTAGATCACAGCTAAATCTATCCCAGCATCCTGTCTGTTACAATGGCCATTAGCAGATGCAAATGGAAAGCTTGTAAGAAACAAGGCAAGTATAAAGTGATCTTGTACCAACCCAGTCCCCCCAGGAATTAGGGATTAGGTGACTAATGTTCTCCTAACAGGCTTTCACTGCAGTGAGACCCACCTCTCCTACCTTCTTGTCTCTGCTTTGAAACAGCCACCCTGCAGTCAAGATCTTTGCAGAAAAATGCATCTGTAATATGTTAAGATTGGAAAATTTCTCAGCAAAATTCCCCAAGTGTTGACAGAAATTAATGTTGAGATGACAGAAGACTTCATCTGTAGGGAGGAGTTAAAACAAAGTTGAGGGCTTGACAAAATCTTCATCCTTGGAACTAATAAGCTGGCTTAAAAGCCCTCATTTGATTTTTGACTAAACCCTGGATCTTGCATGTTCCTTAAAGCACTGACACAAGGCTGATGGATATTTGAGAACATAAAAATATTCTTGATGCTCAGGTTTAGTTCTATTCCATTTTTTAAAATAAAATATTTAACCTAGGCACAAGAAAGATTTAAGTACACTGTTCAGGCCAGTCAGAGAATTAGATGTGGGTTCATCTTACTTCAAACAGAAAGGGGGCATGAAATTGTGGTTTCTAAATTCTTTTTCTGTTCCAGTTTTCTGGGCTGATCCAGGAAGTTACAACCATGCAGAGTTTTCCCAACCCAGATCACATGTATGTGAGTAGACAGCAAAATGTCCAGACAAAATCCTTCTCTTTTCAAAAACCAGATCCAGTGAAGCTGGAAGAGGACATATTGAGAAATTCCTTAAATACTCACACAGTCCTCTTCTGTATATGTGTCATGCAGAGAAACAAGTTGCTACACTCTGTGCTTTATAAATGTACCAGAATTCAGGTGGATTAAATAGGGCTGTATAACAGCTGGGGAAATATAATGCTATGGCTTCACAGTCAGGTATTCAAATGAAAGTACCTAATTTTACATAGAATTACCTCACTATCAGTTTCTATAACCTCCCTGCCAATTAATTCCCCAGTGTGGGAGGCCCTCATTTGAGGAATGGAGTGTAATCCTAGACAATTCCCAAAGCCATGTGTGTGCTCAGGGATGTCTCTGGTTTGTCTCTGTGTCCTTGTAAGGGAACACATGCCACGACTCTCCTGCAGACCCTGAGAGGCAGGAGCAGGTAGAGCCCAGTCCTCCCTGAGCCTTGCCAAGGTCAGGATGCAGAGCCCCTGCGGCAGCCCTGACCTGTCTCACCACGGCACAGATACTCTGCTCTTCTGACAGCCTGGCAGTTCATCACCCAGATGAAAGCTCTGATCTCCCCTGTTTGTCAGCAGAGCTGTCACAGGTGAAATTTTGCAGATTTCCCAAGGTAGGTGAAATATGACTGGGGGGCAGAGGCAGATAGGAGGCCAGGGAATATGCAGTTATTTAAGTCTTCAAGATGTCTCGGGCACACAGCTTGGTGCCTCTGCCTGGCTCTTGCCTGTGATTCTACAGGAAGAGGCCTAAGGGACTGCTCTTGGAATTCTCCTGATTGTCAGGGACCAGCTGCTCAGCCAATGGGCTACATATGGATTCCTCAGCTCTAGGAGGGAAAGATGTAAGCCCTGTACCGAGCCATATTCTAGACTTACAGACTTCTAATGTTCACATTAAGGAGGCCCTTCTGAGCCCTAAACTTTTATTTTCTTATACACTACATGTTAATTAGTTGTCCATAAAGTCTTACATTTTAAAGAGTTAGGTTTCTTATAAACACAGAAATTAGAATCCTGTATATCCTGCAGAAAGTCCTGATATAGGGCTCTGAATCTGGTGGCAATTCCAACGCTGTGGTTCAAAGCTCTCTCTCTGTCAGAGTGCAGAATGAGACTTAATTTTTGATGTTGAGTTGTGAATAACAACAATGAACATCAGCTAGTCATGTTGTGGTTTTATAGCAGACACTTGAAAACAGCCACAGACCAACAATCATTTGAAGAACTCCTCAAAAAACAAGGAGCAGATGTCTTTGGAAAAGCCTAACTGTGACTGGTAGTGGAGGAAAGGGAAAGCTTACAGGTTTATCAAACAGGAAAACTGGTCACAGTAAAAGGAAGTGTAGCAGGCAGAACTGATCCATCTTTATCTCTCTTATGTATTCCTAGCTAATCTCGCTGGTATTCCAATAAGAATTTGACAATGCTCTACTTTCTCTGGAACTGGTCAAGCATTTAGCAAATAAAAAGCACACACTGGTGAGTTTCATTAAACAATACATTTTCTTCCCTTTCCCACTGGTATTCAAGTTGATCAGTGCCATGCTGGAAGGCGAGAGAGCTTCCACTCTGACAGTCCATTTTGTATTTAATAAATCCTATCTTTTCCTAAGTTTGGTTCATTCCAAACAGCTAATTTTGTGATAGCCTGAGGATGCAGGGGGGTCAATACTTTTTGCAGGGAAAGTCAGGGGTCAAAATCTGATATGTGCACACTGAGTACTTCCATCTTCCCTGACATAATGTACACTGAATCTACTTGTGTGATTCCAGCACCCTTAGTCCCCTCTTTCTGGTCTCTCCAATATCCATGACACAACACACTTTCCTTGTGAGGAAAAAAGTAGTGAAAGTGATCAAAATAGATAATTTGGAAGCCTGTGGCAGGTGTCACTGCAGGAACTGTCTCAAGTAACTGAGCCACAACTTCAATCCTATGAAATAATTTGGTTCTAACAGATCTACCACCCCAAGCTTTCCTAGGTGGACCTGTGTTGTTGTGTATGTATTTATTTTATAGCTTTGGCCAGTCAAGCACTGGAGGTACAGGGCTCCTTTCCATGCAGTTCTGGGCTCTGACACTTATCCCAGTCACCAACTCCCTGAGAGCTGAGCAGGGTTTTCCCAAAGGTCCCTCCAGTACACCACTGACAGCATTTATGTGGATATGTCTTTACCTAACTAATGCCATCAAAGTATCTCAAAGGAGAATAAAGCAGAACAGAAATAGCTCAGGTTCATATAATGTGCTGCTCTGAATAATGAGGAAAAGATGACGTAAAATGTGCAACCACTTTTTTTTTTTCCAAATTTATTTATCTATTTTGTATTTGGAATGAACTGCCCAACTGAAATATCTCTAAATGGCAGCAGAAATGTTTGGAGATTAGGAACACTCCAGAGATGAGATTTCCCCAGTGTCCCTACATGGGCATATGATGACTCTCCATTATCAAAATAAACACTCCTTTCTACTAAAAACTGTTTATATATAAAATAATTGGCATAGACAAATAACTTGTAGTTTATGTAAGCCAAGATTCTCTTACAGGCCCAACTGCTACCGATGAAGGTGGAACAAAATAAAAATTGATAGGACAACTCACCCCAAGGAGAATTCTTCTTAATTGTGAGAAGTTAGAGAGTGGCTGAAAGTTGAGTTCAGAAGTACAAAAGGAAATAGACATCAAGAAAGGGACAAATGCAGGGAGAGTCTTGCCAGTTATACAACCTTGCATAAGCTAAGCTGTTTCTTTCCACACAAAGTTTCTTGCATGTTGGTTTTTTATAACCATGGGAGCGAACAATCTCTGTGGTTGTGCCAGGACACCACAGAGGGCAGCTTTCTCTCCAGCATCCATGTATCCCTGGAGCTGGTTGTGCAGGGTGAACACTTCCTGGAGCACTCCCAGTTTCCCAGCATAGCCCATCAGGAGGGTCACAGTGGAGCTATGGTGCATCTGGAAGGGATGTCTGGTTTCTGAGGTGAGCGGCAGAAGCGGGACCCCAAGGGAAGGCTCTGTCCCTGACCCCCTTTGCCCTCCCTTGTTCTGATCTTTATTGGGCCGTCTGCCTTGTAGCATCAAAGGCAAAAGCAGGCCCGTGATTTGTCCTACAACAGCTCTATAAAAAACATAATTGCCCAATAACCCTCTGTCTGCAAACCAAGCCATCTTCCTGTTTCTTCTCTCATAAAGACTATTTGACAAGCCTGTTCCATCAGCTTATAAAAACCTAGAAAGAGTAGCCTTCCCTAGAAAGAAACTTTACAGAAAAACAGAAAAGAAACTCATTTACTTGTACATATATATGTAGTATGTGTATACACACAAATACACTAAGACTTCCACAAGTAAAACACATAAATCATGTAAAACAGCCAAGTATTAGCAAGACAAGCAAAGGAATTATTCCTTCCTAAAGTAAGGATGTAACCCTACATAGTGAATTCATAGTGTCAGAAATGTTCTGTAAAAAAATTAACAAAAGTGAGGTAGGGGTGTGTTGCTAAACTAAATGGGGCATGATTTAAAAATGATTAATCAAGAATTATCCTGGATATCCTCGCATTGTTCTGAAGCTGGATATGATCAGAGACCATTTAGAATTTTGTTTTCCTCTTTTTCTCTTAAGAGCTTGTTTTCCCACATAATAACATTGTTGCAAGAGTCACCAAACTAAAATGATCCTTCAGCCTTCTTTTCAATAAGTACACAGCTGTAAACTGTCCAGTCACCTTCTGGTTAGTGTAGGGAGTAGCTCATTCAGGTGACATTCTGTCCTCAAGCATCCTTGAGAAAATACAGAGAAACATCAAATTAAATTGCTATACTTAAACTTTAAATTGAGACTGTTTCGTGCTTCAGCCACTAAAAAGTGGTTTGAAGTAATCCTTTGAATAATCTTGCTCTGATGTTTTTAAAAGATCAGTTATCGAACAACTTGTCTGACTGTCACAGGTTTCATTTGAAATATTGGACATAGATATACAATTAATTTGATTTGTGGTGCTCAGATTTACACTCCTGGCAAATGTACGAATATTGCATTTTAATTTACTTTCAATACAAAATAGTTGCTTTGATATGCCTGAGAACAAACGCCTTGGGATCTGTTCCTCCCAAATGATGTCAAATAAGAATTCCTCTATTAACATCAGTGGATGAAGGATCAGGCCTTCAAAAACAAAGAATTTATGACTCCTGCTATGGGCCAAATCTTGACGTGTTTACTTTATTACACATGCAATACTGTTGAAATCAATGAGGACAAAATGAGAAAGGTGATGCCAAAGCTAAGGGAAGGTCCTGACTTCAGATTCCACTGCTTTAAATCCAGGGATGTTTCAGAATTCTCCAATTTCACACCGGTGTTTTGTGTAAGCAAAAAACCCCAAATCTGGAACAAGGGTAAAACCATAAACTCTAAGTGGCCCTTGCAGATAAGGCCATTCTGAATAGATGTATACATAGTTAGGGTGTTGAATAATGCCTGACATTTAGAAGTTTCAAATAATATAATAATTTCACTCATGATACATAGGGTGTCTCTTCACGTATTTTTCCTAGCTTTTTTTCAGTCTTATACAGGAATGAAATATTTCTTTTCCATTCAGTGATCTGTGCTCTGGTTTGTATTCACATAACTAATTGTCTCTGTGGGACTGAATCTTGATTACAATTATCTGTCTCCAGAATTTTATACAGCTGTCAGTCGTTGCTGGCTAACAGTCTGCTTCCAACACCCACTCTCTTGGTTTCTTATCAAGCACTGGTTCATCTCTCTTCAGGGCCCTCCTGAGATTAGACAATCGAGTTGTCAAAAAAGAACCATTTTCCAAGACTTCTCTACTTTTCCTGCATTCTTTCTGTTCAACACAAGGTCATCTACACAGGGGACTGAGCCCTGCACTCCCCTAGCAAATTCCACTGCATCTTTTCAGTAGTTACACTCCTGAACTATCTTCTGCTCCCTCTGAGGCTCCTTCCTTCTCCTTGTACCTAGTGGAGAAGCAACCTCTCTGCAACTTTTCACAAACTGGAAGGAATTAATGTCCCAAGGAGCTACATTCAGAGTGACCTGCCTGGTGTGAACCTGTGGCTCAAGGCAATCCAGTTGGCCTGTCTTACAATGTGAGATGATGCAGGAGTCCTATGTGTTATCTCAAACAATGTAAGGGCAGGCTTAAGAGAACTAAAGTCAGTGTCTGCCTCTTTCTAGTGATGCTTCCACTCTTCTCTCAAATCTTCTTAGTGCTCCCCCTATCTTCTCCCTGCATAGCTCTCTCCCTCTTAGCTCACCTAGGTGGTGAACACAAATATTCTTGGAACATCTTCAGCAGTAATGCACAAACAGAGAATGTTGAGCCCATCCTATGATGGCAAGATGGCATTTTTGCTCAATGAAGATGTCAGGCAGAAAAACTCACCCAGACCAGTGGACAGAGAGTGAGCAGTCATACCTTGGGCATCAGTTCTACCTACTTCCCAAGCTGGGAATTCATCCTTCTTCATGTCTCCAGTAGACTTCTGTTCAGCAGCCTCCTCCTCCCACCCAGTTTGTCTCAGGGATCCCCTGGTGATTTATTCTCCCCTCTCTGACGAAAGCTCTCAGCAGAGGCTGTGCCCATCTCAGAACCATGCCAGCACAGATACCTCCACCTGGGGGAAGCAGAGAACCACACTGAGCTCCTTACTTTTGGAAGGTGCACAAGAACTCTCCTGCTTCAGGTAGTTCCTAAATATGCCAAACTTCAGGCTTAAAATTTGTGCCAGGTCCAACACCAGCACGAAACAACCAGAACTTGGACCAAAACCACACATGGGAAGGAGCTTTCACTCAAAAGAAACACTGGGTTGGTCGGCATCCTCATGCCTCAAATCTATCAGTTTGAGGGTTTCTCCCAAGGAAAAAGTGGACCCAAATGTGAGGTTTCACCTGTAGCTTTGGGACTGATGCAATACAGGGAGGCTATAAAAAGCAAATGACATGATATTGTACAGAATCATAGCTCCTGAAGTTGGCAGGTTAAGCTTGTCTGGGCCACCAGACTGTAATGCTCTATGTGTTACGCACATTGCATGATTCCTACAGTACTAATTCCTAATTCTATAGAATTGTAGAAGAAACTGTATACCATTTGTGAAGATATGTACTCTTACGATGCAATATTTATGCAGTATATTCTAGTATATTCTACTTTCTTTCTTTCTGAGGAAAGCGGAAAAGTGCTGGACAGAGCACTAAGCACGACAGACTGAATTTTTGAGCAAAATCTAGAAATTAAACTCTGTTTTTAAAAAATGAATCGATGTGTCAGTGACAAAAAAAAAAGTCCATGCTGACTTTTTTCCCAGCAGGAATGTATTGTATTTAGTCTCCTCCATAGATGCTGGTATAGGAAAAATATAACTTGTCTTGAAACATTAAAGAAACTGAGTTGGCCACTGTGATACTGAGATCTGTGGCCCAGAGCCTTCCAGCCCAGAGTTTAACTTCAAGCCTCCTGCTCAGCAACTGTTCACAAAGTTGTTTAAAATGAAGGTCTCAATCCTGCTTAGCAAATCTGCATGGTATAAAGTTGAGCTAAACCAGAGCCTTGTTAAACAAAATAGGGCTCAGTGGTGGCTTGGCAGTTTGCTCCTGCTGTACAGAACTGAGACTCAAAGTAGAAGCAGATTAAAAAAATGGTGGAAGAACAAAACTTTCCTCTTGTTCCATCACTTGGGCTCTTAAACATTTGAAAAATAAACAGCCAGCAACTTTTACAGCAGCAGAACTTGGAGTGTGCTATTGGGAAACCCACTAAATCTTTAAAGGAGGTACACCTTTGGAAATATTTTATAGACACTCATCTCCCCAGCAGGAAAGCTAGTGCTGCAAAGAGACATCTTTAACAAATAAATAATAGTTTATTAAGTCACTTGTCTCCACAGCAGGAAATAAAGTGGGGGGTGGGAAGGAGGGTGGTGGGGTGACAAAGGAAGGGAAACAAAAACGTTACCCTTGCAACCCCTCTGCTCCAACAGAGCTGTATTTATTTAAAACACTCTTCTCCTAAGACAGATGGAAAAAATAATTAACCCAGCCACCCACCCCTTTTATTAAACTCCTTTGTGACCACCAGGGATACGATTAACATGGCCACCATAAAAACCCAGTCCCCTACTCTCAAAATAAAAACACAAGCAAGAGTGAGATACCGTGCAGGGCAGGAAGTAAATTAAGAACCTGCCTTTAGGGCAGTGAAATATTTTTCTCAGTACCTGCTGGAAAATTTCACAGAATCACAGTGAAGCATTCAGTTTATCTCAGTATGGCCTTGAGGACTCACTTCTGTGAGAGTCTTCCTTGGGCAACCAACTTCTGTGGAAACTGTGTGGAAGTGCCATCAGTAAACAGCAGAGTAGGGACAGAGGATGCAGTGCCACTTGGGAGGACAAAAGGGCAATTTATAAGCTGTCCCATGGTTTCCCAGTTTTGGAGCTTGCCCAGATCCTCTGGTGTCCCATGTGCATTCACAGAAATTCTCGGGGTGCTAAGTATCTATCTAAATTTTGTATTCACTGGACTTTTCTATCATCTTCCTATTGCTGCTTGTAGGCATTCCATGCCTATGGAAGGCCAGGCCAGATTTCCCAGGAAAAGCTATCTTCATATAGTGGAAGTCTGGATTTCTCTAGTTGTTTACACAGCACCATGGCAAATCCAAGTACATTAATCCCTAACAGCAAATTTTTTTTTTCTCTCTACCACTGCCTTTTACAGTCACCTATACCTCAGTTTCCAGTTCAAACTAGCCTCTTGTCCAGAAGATCAAAGATGCTCAGGTCAAACAACCTTCACCCCTTTGTGATGGTTCTTCTGTGATCTCCTGAACTCCACAACCCTCCACGTCATCAGAATCACAGGAAAATCAGATCTTATACCTATCTGTGGCTATACATGTGTTCTCATGGGCCAACTGGATACAAAACCAGATGAAAACAAATTAATAGAAAGTTCTAGCAGGCTCTGTGTGCCTGAGCCTGCAGTTACAGGAGTCCATACTGGGAGCATCACCACACTTAGATACTGACTTCACTGTGCTACTTCCATGCTATCTTCAGCAATAAACCTGCCCTTTCTGAACATGTGTATACTGACATTCACTCCTGACTGCAGCACTTGTTAGGATTACCCCAGGCAAGAGGAGATCAGCCAGAATCACTGTGTAGAAAAGGTTTTTCATCATAGCAGCCTGACTAAAAAATGTTACGTATTTTGTCTACCAGAGCATAATGCTGCTGAGAAAGCATGCCAAATGTGGCAGCCTAGAACTACAAGCTGCCAGGGTAAAATGATAGTCATCTCTAAGGTTTAAGATCTGTCAGCTTCCCAAACCAAAGATTTCTATTCTGTTTGCCAAGGAAGCTCCTTGCACACTGCCATCATTATGTAAGGAAGCACTGAAAATATTCTGAGTATCTTGTGTGAACACATTCAAAGAAAATATTCCTCAATACATTTGATTTCAAGCTGCAAAGGGGAAGCATTTTGCTCACCTTCTACTAACCACAGACCTGAAAGTTCTGTTCTTTGTCCCCTAGGAAAAACTGGAGGCCTAAGGGCTTAGTCAAAACCTGTTCCTATAGAACATTAGTACCTCCTGTGCTGTGGTAGATGGTGACAGTGGGAGGATAAGTGGTACCAGCTCAAGTAAAGGATGAACAAATCCACCTGTTGTATGGACAGAAGGTCTGCATTAGCAGTCCCAGTGACAACTGTTTACAGTTTTCTGTAAATACAGAGAAGAGATACCTGGAGCGCAGATAAAAGGAACACAGAAACCATACTGATAATCTAGACTGAAGAAGATGTTCCCATTTTAATAAGGGTCCATTTTAAACAACAACAACAAAAGAATAGTAGCACTGTATAGGTCAAAGTCTCTCCAGCCCCCTTGGTAGAGTAAAGTTTTATTTAGCAAAAGGTTTCAAAATACATGATTGAGTAGGAACAGAGGGATGGGGAGGTGGTAACTATGATACTATCCATTTAGGGCAACGGTAATCAAAATCAGAAAATTATACCTAATATTTGCTAGTCTCTCATTTCTTAGAAGAGCCAAACACTACAGTACATGTTGTTACAGATAATGGGGGTTGATAACCAAGCTACTGTATGTGATTGCAGATATTAGGGAATGTTAGACTTGCACAGTGTGGTTCAGCAAAAGGGCACTGAGTCAGGAAACTGCATTAACTGCTGGCTCTGCCACTCACTGGAGTGTTTTGAGTGAATAATTTTGTCCCTACCTATGAAATCATAAGGACAAATGGGCTTTCTTTATAAGACATATATTGACATAAATGGATAAAAAGTGTTCAAATGAAAGATAAATGTTATTGGATAGCTGAGACTGGACTTAGAGCATTACTGGAAGGTACAGTCTAGTTGGAACTGGGGATATTCTGAGCTGGATGTGGAAGTCTCATAAAAGTATCTTTTGTGACTATGTGGAGATGACAACATCATAACTTTAATGTCCTGTCTGGATGGCTTTTATACAGCAATGTGCATCCTGTTTGGCAGAGCTTAGGATATCTTACAAATATTTTAATGCCTAGCTGCTACCTATCTAATTACTTTAAAAGCAGTTTCAGTTTATATGAATTTTATCACATTGTCAGGGGGGATCAGAAGTCAGTATCTGAGTGTTGGGATGAGAGGGAGAGACTGACCTTGCCAGATTTTCAACTTCTGGTTATTGGCAGTCCAAGTTATTTCTCCTGCTGCTCTGACAACCAATCTGTTTGTCTGGCAAGCAGTCATGAAACAGTTGATGTGGGCTGGCCCTGCTCTCTGGCATTTCATCATCACTTGTAGCATTCATCTGCTGCTTGTGGAGATGGATCTCAAAAGAGAGATTTTGAGGGGTTTAATCAATTTCCTGAGTTCTGCCCATCAACAGTGTCTTCATTTCCTGCCACTTCATAAAACAGGCTCAAGTTACAGTAACAGACTTGTTTTGGGTTATTCTAAATAACTCCACTGAGCTGCTTCAAGTTTACACTCATGTGGGATCCTGCTGCAAAGACTATGGGGATTGATGGGAATTTTCATATCAGCCTTGACTCTTCACTGTTCAAACCCATCAAAATTTTACCATTCACTTGAATAGAAGCAGGAATAAATGCCTAAATAAGTGGTAGCTAATACCTCACCATGTAAATTGTTCATGGATTGGAAAAAGTAACAAAGCAGTTAAAACACTAGTCTGAATCCTGTACTGAATGAATGCCATAAATTTTGCATTTAAGTAATTTCATCTAATATTTAACTAAGAACTAATGGGTGCTGCTCTCTTGTTTTCTTCTGAAAGAAATAAATTTCTTAGCTGTATGGCAGTATTGTATGAAAAAGGATTACTGTGTACATAATAAAATTCAGTATTTGGCTCTTACTTAGGCATTTCTGGTAGAGTTTAGCTTCTATGGGACAAAACTTTTCCTCATTAAAATGTTAAAGTTTCAGGACTGTGAAGTAAACTTATACTAGTTGTAGGTTGGAGAGGTATCAGGGACTGGACTGGGGATGCTACGGAAAGCTGAACTGCATTGGGTACATTGATTGCTCATTTGATTTAAAATGGGTTTATCAAACAAGCTTCACTGTTTGTTTATTGACATGATTTCCCTAAGCAACTTTGTCTCACTGATATCCAGATCCACAATCCATTAATGCACAGGACACTGGATTAAAGGCATCTTCTGATGTGACAGCTAGAGGGTTTTCTAGACAAAGTGGGGTTTATGTTTTTTTTCTCTGTTATTTGGCAGGTGAAGAATGAAAGCAGATAACCTAAACCAGCAGAATTACAGACAACAGTGGGGGATTAGAGAGAGAAAAACTGCTCAGCACTGACCATCCTCAGTAAGAGTTGCTGTGCCATCACAAAGTTGATTGAGCTGATCTTTAATTACTGTGAGGTAACAGACTGCATAAGAGCACATGATCTAATAAGATTTTATAGGACACAAAGTTTAGGTTTAAGTTTTCAACAGCAAGTGATTACAAAATTGAAATTCTCCACCTTATTTCCATTTTACTTTCAAATAAAATAGTATGTTCCTGAGTGCTTAACTTCTGTACCACAGTAAAATGGGTTTGCTTGTACTTGAACAAGTTTAATACATTTCAGCACTGTCACTGTCTCAACTAATACATATAATTTTGCTTTTGAGCTTAGCCCACTTTTGACAGACAATTCGAAGAGATGGCTCAATTGTGTCAAGAAAAAAATCTTTCTAGGATCTGATACTTAACCAAAATTTTCTGCTTAAGTCAACCAACCATTTGTCTTGAATTATTGATAGCTTTTCACAACATAGCAAACTTGAATTGAATATTCTTTTCTGTTCACTTTTTGTATCTCCTTTTGTAATGATAAAGCTGAGGAGGCTGGAAACCTGGCTTGCTTAGAGAGAATGTGACAAGAACAAATGTGCACTTTGGCACAAAGATTCCTGGTCTTAAGGAAAACAGAAGTGTTAGAAAGCAGGAAATCTTGATCCTGGAAGAAAACTACTTTATGTACTTCTGAAAACTTGGGGCAAATTTAATTAGCTGGCACAAGGAGACAAAAAAATTGTGTATGCTTTCAAAGTACAGTGCATGGTCAGGTGTTCTAAAAACACTGTCAAGAGTTACTGTGATTAATCAATAATATTGTGCCACCTGCATGAAAATGCATTATTTGGCAAATGAATGATGATTTCAGGCAGAGCAGCCTAATTAGACAGGATATCTATTTATGTAGCCATCTACTTTATACCATAATAATAAACAGTAATAATAACTAATAGGTGAAAATGGATTCTAAGAACCTGACCAAATATGCATTTAGCTGAACATGCTCTTTCCATTGGCTTCATTGGCTTGGACCATTGTTCATACTGGAATGCTGAAGAGTACTGAAACAAAAAGATTTAGTAAAAAGGATAGGAATTTGTCATTGGAGAGGATGTTGACATTTATCCAACACACAGAAATCCTAAAACTCTGCAAGGCACTAAGTATGGCTAATACACTCTTCCTTTCATGATGTGTCTAGTTTAAATTGCTGTGGCTCTGACTCACTGAAGCACTTAGCCCTGTGTTTGACTGTAGGAAAACTCCTAAAAAAACCCAACAGGCCAGATTAGGTATATGCTAAAATGCTTTTGGAGATTCAAATTAGAAAGCTCCAAATTCATTACATGATCAGACTTCTAAATGCAAAGAGATACTATTAAATTAGGTCTTTTTCTATATTTGTTTTCCAAACAAATATCATGGACAAAGAACAGGAAAAATCAAATACTCAGTTAGGGAAACAAATCAAGGCTGTTCGTGTACAACTGCACCTCTAACAGTGTACCCAGCCCCAGCTGTGTGCATGACAAAGGAGATGCCAGACACAGGCATTATGTGCTGGGTCTTTTTCTAGTCTTTCTGCCACTCCTAGTTCAAGTAAATATATTTAAAAAGAATAAGAAAAACTCAAGGGAAGTTTGGTCTGGATTAAGAACTCAGAAAAAAAATAGGCAAGGAAATTAGCACAAAGTGAGCCTCATAACCTTAGTGAAGACAGTTGATGCCAAATCTTTTTGTAACTGAATGATTTGGATTTTGCAGCAGTCTGATTCCCTCTGATAGAATGATCAGTAATCTTTCCTCAGTTGCTGTCTGTAAAATAATAAAACCTACTTTCTCTTGATTTAGATATTCAGATGTTACACTGTGTCTTGGCCTATTACTAGGAAAACCTTCCAAGAAAATTATTGCAGGAATTTCCTTAGTCCAAGAGCAAATTACATGCTCAGATCTGGTTTGATTTTTTTAATTGTTTCCTTTAAAGCAGTATGTACAAAGAAAGATTAATGATTCTGATTGGCTTCATAATAACAACAGCCCGCCCTTTACAAAACTCTCAAGGCTTATCTTGAGAGAAATCCCAGCATCCACACAATAGTTGGTGCTCCTACTCCTGCTTTTGTCAAGTGTCTGAAATTTTAGCCCCTACTGACCTGAATCATTTAATCACTGCCATGAAATAGACATAAGAATCAGTCAAACATGCAAATAATTTCTCCACAAAATTCCTAAAAAGACTTGTAATTTAGTTGCACTGAAAATGTGGGAATGGACAAGGTTAACAGGAAGAAATGGGAAAGGAAAAAAGTAAAGAAAAGGCTATAGCTGCAGCATTTTGTGCAAAGATGTTGCTTTGGTTGCTAGCACAGTAAGAGGCATGATGTGATAGCAGGTTTATTCATTTTAAATTATGGACATGGCTTTATCTGCAAGTCTTCCTCCCCCTCCACTAACTGCCCCCCTCCTTTTTCCTCCCGTCCCCTGGGGCAGCACTGTGGTGGGGCTCAATCACTCTTTTATTAGTTGTGATATACTGTGGCTAATTCCCTTAATCTGGACCTTGCTTTCCTATAAAGCCCAGACCTCAGGTATTGAATTTCTCTGATCAAAGTGCAACCAGTGTGGGACACAGCAATCTCCACTAAACAGGGGAGCTTGGGAAAGCTCGTAAATGGAGTCAAAGAAATACACACACACAACGCACTCACAAGATGGTGCAATCAATTGGTAGAACAATCACGTGTGAAATATTACTGGCTCCTTAAAGTGCTGGTTCTGGGATTTACTGCAGTGTATTAATCTGCTATGCTTAATGCATTGACCTTTCACCCCCAGCAATTCAGTAGACAGGGCTTGAATTGCCAGGAGCTGATACAATGGATTAGGAGCAGAAAGACCCCACCACACTCAAGTGCCATGGCAGCCCTAAAGCATACCACCAGTAACTTCTCCATCTTTCCTAATAGATACTGCCAGACAATGTGGCTACCACAGAAAGGACTGTATTGACAGCAGAATTTCCGGAAGGGGAGATAGTGGAAATAAGGCTTGTGTTTATTGTTATAAAACAATAGAGAAGGGAGTCTTGTGACTGAGTCACAAGACAGGGATTTAAAAGAATTGGTTTTATTCCGTGCAGTCATTCTCTCCTTGTGTGTGACCTTAGGCAAGACAATTCACTTCTTAGGATCGTGTCTTTCCTATCTGTAAATCTGGGATAATGGAACTTCTCTGATTTTCTCAGGGGCAGGTTTTTTTCACTGACATTTGGAAGGCCCTTTAGGATCACAGGATTAAAGGTGTTATATGATATTTTCATGCAAAATAGTATGGTACTCTGTACATTAAATTTCCATCTGGATGGAGAGGACAATGAAGAGAACCTCTCTTCATATGTTGACCAGGAAACTCAATCATTAATCTAAGTTTTCTCTTCAGAGTTCTGTGTTGAACTAAAAAGTTAACTCAGATCTAAAAATCAGTGCTATGCAGACTTGAGAAAATGTGTAGAAATAAATGAGATGGAGAGCAATGCATATCTATTATTGTGAGATAATCATATGTCCTTCTCCTGCTTCCTTCGTCATTCAAAAATCTCAACATTTCACATACAGAAAACCCTTTGGAATTCAATTTCTAATGTTAACTCTTCAATGTCAACTTTATTCCATATAATTAAACAAACAGTGCCACTGAATTTGAGAGGAGTGTCCAAAAACCCTCATAAAGGAGATTATTCTAAGTAATTGCTATCAAATGTCATTAAATTCTGAATAGCTTTAAGCCCCCTCCACCCGCCTGCACAGGCACTCTCATTTAGGATTAAAGGGACCTTTATTTGATTTGTTTTACTTCAATACAAAATAAATTAGGTTGACCTGAATTAAGGCCTCTTTGATACTCAGGAAGAGTGTCTACACAGGGATTTACTGTGCTTTAATTGGTCCACTTCAAAAGTTAATTTGGATATTTTTTCCCAACATGCTCCAAAGCTACCCCAGAGTACATGTGCAATATTTATAGAAGGGCAGAGAAATTCAAGCACAGGGCTCTGTGAATCTACATTCAGAATTTACCATTTCAATAAGCATATTGGCACTGCAGAGTAGCCCTCAGAACTGGAATATACTTAAATGATAAATGGTGAGATTCACCTCACCAAACTTTGGTTGTCCAAAGCGAGGTCTCTAGGTTTGTTATGTGTCCTAACTCCACAGAGAGATGTGCAAACCTAGAGGATGACAAAGTCATTGTGGTAGGCATCTCTGAGGCTGCTGTTACAGGGTTGCTGTGGATCCACATAAGGGGAGGTTGTCCCCAAAAGTTCACCTCATATTCCCTTGTCCTTAGCTGCATGTTTCCCCACGTTTCATGTGCCAGCAAGCATTCATACAGCTGCGGAACAAATCAAGTCAGGAAACTGATCCAACCCAAACCAACTCTGAACAATACCAACAACGAGAAGAGAGAGAGAAACATGAGTTATGCATCTTGACTTAAGCTGGCTTAATTTTGATTGTGCGACCGTATCCGAAAAAAGCAAGACGAATTATTTTCCAGAGATATTTCTTTCAGTCTACCAATTATATGAGCTTTGCAAGTTAATTTATAGCAAACACCTAACCGAAGACAACTGAGGAGAAAGAAACTTAGCCCCAAGAAATCGTACTTGTGCCAACTCCTGTGAATGGAAGTACATCTGAGTTTCTGAGCAATATTTATACCTCGGAACTTGTGGTTAAGTGTCTTTCCTTCAATTTTTCACAGCAAATATTGAAACAACAGTTGAAAACTCTTTTAAGTGCACAATTAATAGTACCTCAAAGGGGCCTGGTTTTCAGAAAATGCTGGGAGCCAGTCCTGTGAAAACCATCACTCATGTAGGGCATTCAGAACTGCTAACCAGTTTTGAGACCCTTGGCCCTATCTAAAAAGAGTTGAGTTTGCATAAATTAGCTTTAAAATAAATCAATACATATATATTTTAATCCAACCATGTGCACATCAAGAAATAATTTTTGTATGTGCAGCACTGCTGATCCTGTTACACGAGGATCAGACAACACATCATGTGTTTCAAGACTAGTGGTCAAAAGGCCTGAGTGCTTAACTTGAACAGCCTGGAATCCAGAACCCCTGAAATCATAACACAAGGACTCAGGAGTAGCAAAGGGCAGAAGAGATGAATAGTATAAGAGTTGAGAATGGATCAGAAAGAAAGGGATGTCACAGGGCCAAAAAGGACAGTTGGGACATTTCTTTCCCCTGGTGGGTTTGTGGGCCCTGCAGCTCACTGCCTGACATCAGCCACTTGGAATGCCAGTAATATAACACCCCTGTGACACTCGTGCTCCTGCCGTACAGTTTTATTGCCCTGCTTCCACTCTCTCTGGTTTATATCGGATTGTGTTTTCCAAAGACAGGCAATAAAGAAGGGAGGAGGGGAAGGGGGATTTATAGCCTGCTAAACTAAACTTCCCTGGGCTTGCTGTCCTCTGTCCCAGCCCTCCTCTTGCTGCCCTGACTGGTCTGGAGGAGCAGTGCTTACAGCAAGGTCTCAGGGTGTGAAGGACGAGGCTTGTCAGAGACTACTTGGGTTCTCTTCTTGGGAGGTCAGGGAGCACACCCCGGTCACCCCCAGCTCTGCTCCCTCAGTGTCCCAGGCACTGTGCCCTGCTGCCGTGGAAAAGCACGCTGCTGGAGTCATATGCTAATAATCTTTACTCACACTCACAGTTTGCCACAAAAGTCTCTCACTGTCTGTGGAAGGATTGTGGAACAGCTAAAGGCTTACAAAAATCTGCCTCAATACAGGCATCTTTGGCACTTCTGCTTCTGAGAAATGATTGCCAAGGTCTCTATCTCAGTTGATTTGAGCTGAGGATATGCAGCTGAAAACAATTGCAACTGCAGTTTTCTGGAAGAGGGAGCTAAATCTGGAAAGGCTGCCATTTAGACATATCTATTTTGTGACAGGCACAATAATAGCACTACATGATTATGGCATTCTCTGTAAACATGAGAGGTGGGACAGAGGATATGGAGATAGATTTGGGACAGGGAGAACCATTTCTACACAGCAAATACGTGGTGAAACACAAATAAAGGCACAAGTCTCTAAAAAAAACTTCAACTGTCATGAAAATTCCACCTAGTGGAACACTCAAACTCCTGTGCTATTCAGAGTTTTTAAAACATCCAATCTTTGCCAGTATTTCCTGGGAGATGGGATAAATGGCATTCTTCCCTGCTGGATTTTCAGTGCGATGTGGTATAGGACAGAGAGGATGAGAGCAAAGTAACTTTGTGACTCAAGTCACTGCATTCAGGTAACTGTGCTGGGGAGGTGGACAAACCCCAGTAAAATGCAAGCACAGGCACCATGTAAACAGTGAAATTACAGTGTGCTCTGCTGTGATAAAACTGCCAAGTGTCTCTGAACTGGCTGTCATCGACAGAAATTTTAAACCAGCTCTTACTAGTGTGATCTCACAGTGCCAGATGCTCCCTTCTGCTCTCTCCATCCCTGCTTCCTGCTCACCTCCACCTCTGGCAGCTGCCCCAGCCGTGGTGGGCAAGGGGAACACACCAGGCAGTGGAAGGGATTGCCTCAGCTTCTCTGGGGAGTAGAACAAGTAGGATGGGATGAAATGCAGAATGGTATGTGCAGTCTGCAAGGGTCTTGTTAAACTATGATGTTCAAATTGTTTTAAGACAGCACTGAACAAAGAACAAGAGAAAATACTGCATTGTGAGGAAAAAATCAGCAGAGATGAGTGGTGTAATGGGACTTCTGAATGTACCACTTCTCTGAAAGCCTGCCTGTCACAGCTTCTCACACCACTGGACATGCCAAATGATACCAACCAAAAAACCATCCATCATTTAGGCTAGCAAGTGGCTTTTTTACACTTGTTGTCTTTCCTTTTTAATTTTATGTCATGAACCAAAGTGGTGTTGTGCTCCATAGTGCAACATGTAAAAAAGAAAAAGGGAATCTGTGTTGGACACTGGTCATTTCTCCCATTGCACTTGTAAGCTAAACCTGGTTTTTCTCACAAAAAGCAGAAAGATGGTTCCAACTTCATGAGCTTTTTATTTCCTTCTTAGTTTTGTACAGAGGTAGCAACTCCTGTAAATGGTTTCCCCACAGGTCTTGAGGGTAAAACACTACTCAGGGCAGGTTCTTGTGTTTTCATGCTTTGTTATTACCTGTTATAAGAAGAAAAAACTCCTAACAGGGCAGAGGGAGAAGGCAAACCTGATGCTTAGAAAGCATCCACTACATTCAGAGAGAAATCCCTCATCTCTTCTCTAGCTGTAGAGACAAAATCTTTTGTATATTGTGCAGTCATAATTTATTTACATCTCTATTCCTTATGCTTTGTATATTTTTAGAAACTGGAACGTAATCAATATTAATAATAATGACATTCCAATTATTATTCAAATAAAATTCCAGCTTCACAAAGTCTCAGGGAATGCAAATGTGCTATTCTCTGTGGTGCATCACACAGATGTGCAAGGCTTGAAGCAGCAGCCAAAATTCTCAAAAACTCAGAGAAACACAAGCTGAGTATTAAAACAGGGTTTACCTTTTGCTGCAATGACAGGGCATGTTAAATGCAAAAGTGTTTCGAGACAGTATTACAGACTGATAAGCAAAGACCACATCAGAAAAATTAAATCCAACTTCTTTAGAAAGAGAACCAGCATAAACTGGCTAAGGACTCATTTTCACCTGTTAGTTCCTGGAAGATCAACTGCTCTGGACACTTCCAAATAAACTGGCATTACTCACCCATAACATATCTATTCTTACTTCCTTAAGTTCTTCCTGTACAGAGCAAGAGATAAAGGTACCATTTACACTCCAGAATTACAGATTAGGTCTAAGTGGAAGTTATATTTGCTCACCCTTCAGTGATCATCTACTTGGGAATTAATTTTGGTGTTTGTGAGAATGCAAGTATTCTTGTGGGGTTTTCTTTCCACAGGGAAGTTTCACATAAAATTTTGTCTATATTCTGAAAGATTTAACATAAACCTTTGCAAAGACTCTTAAAAAAACTAGTGCTCATTAAACAGTTACAGAACCTCAACTTATGTTGAATGGTTTCCAGTCTGGCAATACACAAGTTAGAGCAGTATTTCCTGCCAGGTTTTCAGTATGTTAATCTGATATAAACATCTCTCCCACCTTCATGCTTTTATTTCCTGCTTGCCCTGCATAGTATTTAATGCATTTAACAATTGCTTCATCTGAAGTATTTCTAGTGAAATAAAAACAAATCCTGGACTCCTTCCTTCTCCATTTCTGCTGCTTATTAACCCAAGGTGATTTAGGACGTCCTTGAGCCTTACAGCAATTGAAATTTATTTTGGGAGCTGTGTGCTTAGGGACATGTGGAAGAGGTTATTTATTCCAAAGAGCCATCCAGCAGTGATGATGTCACCAACAAAACACGGTATCAGCTCAGTTGGTTTGCTACCAAATCACTGCCTTGAGTTTCTTATATGTGGTGGCACCTGCTGATATACAGGGTGCCTGTATATAACTGGCATATAGATTACTTATTTTGTTATAAATACTTAAAATTAGCCTTTGGACTCTTATTTTTTGCCTTCTTGAAACCCTCGATCACAAGTTTTTGCAGTAGGAAAAAATCCATTGTAAAGAAGTTCCATCCCAATCTAAAGTGCAATGCAGCTCAGTCATGGCAGGGTGAACTCCCAGGCAGCTCTTTGACTGCTTCCTTTGCATATACAACAAGAGATGACAGATTTGTGAATAAAGTCATCTAAAATGAGGATACTTTTCTGTAGACTACTATGCAGATGTAGTTGAGTTTGCAGAAATTCTGCTACAGGTAGCTCATCTTATTTTCAGTGCTGCTTCTAAAATTCCCAGCCTCCTCCTGAGACTAGCAGTATTCCCACTTTGCCCTTGGTTCTAGATAACACATACTGGTAAAAACTGTCCAGGGTGATGAGTAGACACAGTCCCTTCACTGGGGTTTTTCAACTAGTTATAACTTGGGTGCTCCAAAATCCAAGCAGTGGAGTGTCAGACTTACTTTATAGAACACAGCTGAGAGTTATAGAAAACAGGCCAGAAAGGAAGCTAACAAATCTCCTAAGCCATCCCTTCCCTGGAACAGCTATACTTGCAGTATTCCTCAGTGAGGACTGAAGGATGGGGATGGGGATGGGGATGGGATGCTTTTTACCAGCTGAGGTACAGTTAACCTACACAATCTTTAGGAAATGATTCAGCACAGCATAAGCAAAGCCATATGACCTCTCTGGTTTTCATATGGGTATTGAGCTTAAATACTGCTGATAAAATGCTGTAGGGCCATGCACTGCTGGATTGAAATGCATATAAAGGTGTCCAAAGTGGTTTTTTGTCATGGTTTTGACTCTCTTAGCATCTGATTCAGTGGGACTTAAGGGAAGATTCTGTCTGAGTACTGAATTAGGCTCTTTATAGTACCGAGCCACTGGTAAGTGGATTGTGACATTCTGAAATTTCAGATGCTTTACTACCTGTAAGTGTTAGTGTGCAATATTGCTTGTTGCAAATAGCTCAGAACCAGGCACTGTGAATATCCCACCTGCAAATTCACCCCAAGTGAGCCAGTTACAGGGCTCAGGTGACAGAAATACTGTACACCCACTGGTGACTGAACAGCACATTCCAAGTATGCCATGAACAACTGCTCATTCAGTGTGTGCTTTCTGCAGATATTCAGATGTTAAATTCTCCCTTAACTAAGTACACTTCTATATACAATGAACATTTGCTGGTCCACAAAATACCCTGCTATGATTAAGTCCATAACTCTTTCAAGATTATAGGATAAGTTCATAAAAATATTACTCAACCCTTAGCTATAACAAGTACAGGGGTGGGGTTCTGTGCTAGAGAAGTGGTCAGAGTATTATTGGGACATAATGGGAGTTACACGTGTGAAACTGTTATTTGCTACCTGGAAACTTGGGAAGGACAGAAGATAAGTGTAAAGAAGGACCACACCTCTAGTGTGAGTGGGTCACTTGGTGCTGTTGCTGTCTCAAGAAGTCCAGTCTACACTAAGTGAGGACCCACACACCTTGGACACCTTTCTTGCATGATGTCCTGAAGCCAGGAGTGGTCCCACTGCTCTTGTTTGTAATTTACACCCAACACCTCTAGGTCTCTTTCACTAGGAGGAGGCACGGGGTCACTGCTATCAGTCACTCTAAGCAAACACATTCTTTTAACATGATCTTTCTCCCATGGAAGCTTTTTCTTCCCCTTCAAAATGCATTGTTTCCTAACAATTCCTCTTCTCCATTCCCTTAACTTCAAGCAAAGCAGATTGTGTCTCACAGAATAGGACAATGTCACCTCTAGGGAAGAATAAGGCTCTCACGTTCCTCTCCTACTTCAATAATTCTATTTATAGACCTTTTTTTATTCCTATGCCAATTTCTCATCTGTTATTTCTTTGCTTTTGTTCACTTCTTATTCCCATCATGGATCAGAATGTTTCCTATATCTGCTACAGACTTCTTAAGGTGTCTATGTACAGTTAAAGGGTCCTATTAACAAGAGATTGTTTGTATGACCTGATTAGATCTCCACAGAGACAGCCTTAATAGGCCCTTTTGGTTTTTTTGGATTGTCTGCAAAGTAATAGTGCAGTGGCAGTGTTCATTTTGCTTGGCTGTATCAGGCCATATATCATATCCTTTTCCTTCCAGTCCTTCAAATAAGCTAGTCTCATTCTTATTTTGGTTTCAAATTATAGATTATAAATTTCACTTCTCTCCACTTTTCCCTATAATTTGACCCCCAGCTGTTGAAACTACTTCGAGTGATTCCCCCTGCCCACCATCCACCCCACAGTTTCATATGAAAGACAGCCCTGGCTCTAGGAATAAATGACGTCCCTTGGACCAGCTGTGCCTAATAAAAATCCAACCTCCAACTCTCACTTCCCTTCCTCAAAAGGGTAAAACTGATTTGAGAGTGTTGATGATAAGATACATGGGAATACAAAATCCACCTCAGTCAATAGACCAAAGCTGTGCACTGTGACATCATCATACCCAAAAGAAACTATTCTGTCAGTTCCTCCACTGCCCTGTAACTACAAGTTATTGCACTTGTCCTAGAGACAGGATCTTTTTTCATTTAATTTAGCCTTGTTTAGTCTGGCAAGAGTTATTTTCATTCCTGAAGTGCCATAGCAAATACTAGAAAATACCAGTTGCCCTCTAGGGTCCATTAGAATCAGTTCATGTTGTGAAAAACACTCCCTAGTACTGGATGGCCACTTGAAGCAGTTTTCCAGTAACCCTGTGTAATGCCTAACTGGGAAAACAAGGTGGCTTTCAGCTGGCAGCGAGCCTGCAGCACCTGCTGTGCACAGCCAGGGCTGGGAGGTGGCAGGAGCTGACACTGCTCACTCTTACCTGAGTGTCCTGGCAGGCAGACCAAAGGCTGCCTGCACATGGCTGAGTGACAGAACACAGCTGTACCAGAGCACATTTCAAACCACTCCACTGCGTGGGCACTGAACATTCAAAACGTCTCCTGTTTCCCTCTTCTCCTCTCATCAGCCAAAGTAGGTATTTCTGTAATACTCAGTGCTGAGGCAAAAACAATTACTTGATTTCTTCCCCCTGTTTCCTGCTGGAGATTTATTCTGTTCAGCATTCCCAAAGTTCTTTAAAAATCTACATCCTTCCTTCTCTTTAACCTTTTCTGTACACTACTTTGATAGATATATTTCCATAGACCTGTTTGATTGAGAAAATTTTATGGAACCCTAATACATAATACTTTAACTTCAAGATACCACTGTGGCTTTTAGTTTTTAGTTCCATTTCACCCTTCAGTTCCTAAATGAAACCAGCAGATACAGGACACCTAGAAATGATCTGAGAAAAATAGTCTGGAATATTTTTAACAGTTCAGTGTGTTAACTATGGAATAAGGAGATTTAAATGCAAATTTAATGCTTTTGTTACTACTCTAGAGTGTGAAAATGTTCACGATCAAAAGAAATAAATTTATCAATGCTATATTCAAATTTTGAATCAAGGCTGCTCTTGCCCATTCCTGAATTTTATTAGGGACCTGATTCTGCTGATATAACTCTTCTCTGCAACTGAAAACTGAACAGTTTCAATGATCTGGTGAATCAATACTACTTATGACCTTCCAGAAAGAGGAGCTTATAGAACTGAACTCTTAACTATTCACAGGTGTAAGCAATCTAGGCAAGGCAGCTGGGAAACCCCAGCTTTTTCACAGCTCCCATGGATCATAGAGCAACTCCCCAAAATCCTGAAGAGAGAATATCAGTTTAGTTTTGTCCTGAAACTGCTGCCTACTGAGTATTTTGTACAATGAATTTACCACTGACTGTAATAACAGGGCCTCTGTGAGTTTCACTGAAAGAGAGTTCAGCTGTCTAAAACAGGTCTTATCACCAAGAAACGTTTCTGGTGCTCAGCTAAATGCAGCAATATCCAATCAGAACTGCAGTCTTGCTTTAGTATGGCTGATCAATGACAATAAGTTGATTAACTCCAGAGTTTAGAGAGAAACACAGGAGAACAAACTTCAGAACAATGAGAACCCCAGGGAGAATTTTCTGATTTTCAGGAACCTGCCTCAATTACCTTCTGTATTTTTGCTTCATTTCAACTAACATGACAGTACAGAGTAAACACTGATTTTGAGTCATAGAATATTTTGAGTTGGAAGGTACCCACACGGATCATTAAATGCAACTCTTAAATATATATGGCCCGTACAGAAATAGAACCTACAACCTTGATCTTACTAGCACCAAGCTGTAACCAAGAGTTAACTAATTTTATTGGGAAAGAGTTAACTAATTTTATTGAGAATCACCTAGATTCTTGTTACTTGCCTCAGTTTTAGCCTTCAGTATTATCTGAATGCTAAAACCTCGCTAGTGCCAATGTGGACCAGGAGACGGGGAAAGGCCACTCAAGCTCTCACAATGAGAGAAGAAACCAAGGCCTTTTCTATCTATTTTCTGGTGACAAATTTATTTAATTAATTAAATTTATTTTATTTGACTCAATGCCATGAGTGAGTTTAACAGAATGCCACAAAGCTGAGTTTGGAAAATAATTGTCACCCTCATCTCCTACCTGAGGGTAGCCCACATTCTCCTTTTACAGGGTCCCAATATTCTGTGAGGTGAAGCCCTGGCACAGGATGCCCAGAGAAGCTGTGGCGCCCTCATCCATGGAAGCGCCCAAAGTCAGGCTGGAAGGGGCCTGGAGCAACCTGAGATGGTGAAAGGCGTCTCTGCCCATGGCAGGGCTTGGGACGAGATGAAATTTACAAATCCCTTCCAACCCAAACCATTCTGTGACTCTCTAACCCCCGAAAGGATCTCTTCCTCAAGCCTACCTGGGATGTCCCTGGTGCTGGAATGTGCTCCGGGCAGGACACGGGTGACGAGCCACCTGCTGCGGTGGCGGCGGGACAGGGAGGGCAGAGCGAGGGCGGCATGAGCCGCGGAGGGACACGGGGCGCGCTGACGCGACCCTGCGGCTGGAGGGCCCACAGCATGAGGCGCGGAGAGATACACGAGCAACGCGGCGATGCGCTCGCGCTCGGAGGCGCGGAGGGACACGAGGCGCGGAGATGGAGCGTTGAGTCTCGAGCGCGCGACGCCGTGAGGCGCGGAGGGACACGAAGCGCGTGGTGATGGTGATGGGGCCCTGAGGGAGCGCTGGCAGCGGGAGGAGGTTGAGGATAAGGAAAGTGACCTCAAGTACAGTGAACGCGGCTTTCTCTGCAGATCACCCAGTCACACTCCCCTGCAAGGTAGGGTCACCTGCTGCAAGTGACAAAGGAACGTGTCCTAGTGGGTTTGGAATGTCCTCAGAGAGGGAGACATCAGGTGTTCCAGCTCTGCCACCCGCCATGGAAAGGAGTTCTTCCTCATGCTGAGGTAGAACTTTTTGTGTTGTAGTTTACGGCACTTCGTGTAGGTATTGTTTGTGAAATGCTACAAATGACTTTGAAGCTCTTGGTTGTCTGTTTCAGTATCAATAGTCAATTTCACGTTAATTTCAATGACAACCTCCCTGCAAGGTTTGCTTGTGTCCTAGTTTGTATTTCCAATACTATGCTTGTTTCTGCTTATGACTATAGAGAGTTTATATCAAAACTCTTTTGTTCTTGTTTAGCAGATCCATACCTTTAGGGTCACATGATTTTCTCCTTAGTTCCCATTGTGTCCTCTGCATCCTGGGATAAAATTGCTCCAGAGCCTTTGGTGGCTCATCTGGGCTCCATTCAGTAAGGCAGGACTGGTTTCTGCAGGAAATCTGAATATAAGCAGTCACAAATATGTTCTTAGTACAGTTATTTCTAAATAACTTTGTTGTTGTTTAGTAAAACCCCATTAGAATTGTACAGTGATAGAGCAAGGCCCCAGGGCACTTAATATCTGTGAGCCCTGGGCTAAAAATGAATATTTCACAGGATGAATCTTTAAACAGAAAAGGAGCAGAGTAGTGATGGGAAGACGGAGGGGTTGGGCAAATCAGGTGTGACTGAACAAATTTATTTATGGGGGAAGCCTGATACTTCTATCCCAAAACCTTTTTGAATCTTATTTGAAGTAACATCATCCCTTTTATCTTAATTACCCTGTCATTTCCACTGTAAATGAGGTTTTGGTGGGTTTTTATGTATTAACTACAAAGTATTTGCTGCCATAAATACCCTGATACAATTGTATCACTGAATCTTCTGAGTGGAGCCACGGCTTTAAAAGAACCATTTATCTACATAGTTTATAAGGATTTCCTCATGCCCGAGGCAAGCCCTGGAAGAAAATTGACTGTAGTTGTTTGCTTTTGGGTTTTTTGCCCATTTTTGAATTAATTCATATTAGAGTTACAGGAGTAATTCTCTACACCCAGTCAATACCAGTATTCTTATGCAATTTTAAAGTATAGGCCAGGTTTCAGTTTTCCATTCTAAGCTATTGCTACCTGTGCTAGCTGTGAAATGACTTAAAGTGCATTTTTCTGTAAAGGTGAATGGACATCCTTTTGATGGAAATGGGAATTTTGGACTGAATTGTATGACAATGCAATTTCTAACCGCAAACCGTAAAAAAAAAAAAAAAAAAAAAAAAAAAAAAAGGAAAATCCATTTAAAGCTGAAAACCCAGTGTTTCTTGTGGTTCCCCACACAATTGTGGATTCATTATCATCTACTTGTGAGTTAAAATAGTTGTTAGAAAACTGAAATTCTGCATGGAAATTGTTAGAGTTCTCTCTTTTGCTTTAGCATTTGGAAAATGTTTCTTCAAGTTGTTTGAATTTAGCCTCTACAGATGTGAAATTTATTTAAATTCTTTTTCAGCCTTAGTTGGAATCTGTGCAAGTTGCTTTAAAACAAAGTTTAAAAACATAGTGTCAATGGGCCCAAACGCTTGCTATGCTATAGGTAATATTCTGTTTAATAATTTGTTTATTCTTAAGGTGGGAAGATCAGGTAAATAAGTACTTCTGTAATGTAAATGTTATGAACAAAGCTATGAGCAGCCCTTGTTTAGGTTGTGGCTGCTCCCACTGGGCGTCATTCCCAACAAAATGATAACAGGAATGGTTGACAAGGCTTGTATGGCATCTCTGAACAAAGGACACCCCATCTGTCAGTGGAGAAGTGCTGGTGGTTTTAGCTCAGCCTGTAAATTTAGTCCTAGCCTATAGCTGAGTGTGGTGATCGTGTCTGGGGGATCTCTGCTGGGAGAGCTTGATGCCAGCCTGGGCTGGAGCCACATGGTTCCTGCTGTGAGCCATGTGCTGTCAGCCCATTCCGAGGCAGAGCTTTATCCCTGTCTTATTCCATATCTCCTGCCTCGAGTGCCTTGGAGGAGAATAGGCCCTGTGTGCTCCCGAGCAGGCACCGAGGCAGCCACAGTGCCCTACAGAGTCTCACATGTTCTACTGATTATCCAGCACACTTAAACTTTGAGTTATAAGGGTGACCCCAGCCAGTTGGCTGAAAAAATATATTTGACATCATTGAAAATGTATGCTGCTGCTGAAGCATGGATTTTAATTTGAGGAAAATGTCGGCCGTAATCTAGCATACATTAAAAAATATATCTTTTTATTTCCATATGGGTCACGTTAAGGAAAATATTAAAAAAAAAAAAAGCCAACCCTATTATATGAAGTCTCATTAAAGCAGCCTGGAAAAGTTTAGCCAATTTACAGGCTATACATCTTAATCTCCCCAAATTACAGGACCGATAGAAAAACGGGTGGTTGAGAGGGAAAGCGGGTCCAGCAGAACCTGGCTGGGGGCCAAACAATGGATCAAGTAGCCCTTGCTTTCACTTGACTGCTACCCCTTGTTATTTAAAGAAAAGAAAGCATTTTCAAAGAAAGGCCTGGAAATGGCAAAGCATGGTATGTACTTCCTTCTCTTGGTGAAAACTAAAAGCCAAAGCTTGGTTATTTTAACATGGTGTTTTGGCCCAGCTCTCTAGTGCCTGTGCAGAGAGATTTTCTCCTGAGAGAAAATAAAGTATCTGCAACTCTTCTGTAGTTTTTAGCAGGCAGGTGGTTTAAGGAGTGATTGTACCATCTTGGATATTGTTTGTGGGGAAGCCAAAGGTGGAATGGGTATAGGGGTGTTAAAGGATGCAGGGGAAGAAGGTAGGAAGCAGAGAGGTGTGAAATGGCAGAGAGGTCATTGTCACCAGTAAATTCAGTGCTCTGTGTGTGTTGCACTGTATCACAGGGCTCTGCCCAGTGGCAAAGAGGGTCTGTGAGGGGAGCATGGAGAAGCTGGGGATAAAGATTAACACTTCTTGCATTGTTCCAGGAGACCAGACACTGTAGAAAGTGTGGAGAGGAGGTGGTGTCCTGATGTGAGATAGCAGATGTTTTAAGAGCCAGCAAAGGGAACAATCCTGATCAGCAGAAAGAGGAGGAAAAAGCTGCAAGATCTTGAGTGTTTGTAAATCATCCTTCTCTTAGCTAAAGCTGAAACTGTCCTAAAGCATCTAGAAGAGAGTAGGGTATGACAGGTACTAGGTTGGTCTAAGAGATGTGTTGTGTCTGTATTGTTTTCAGTGAAAAAGAACTTGCACTTCAGCTTGGAGCAGAACTGTGTGGCAGAAATCAGTGGTGTTTTCCTCCTGCAGGTATGATTGTAGCTGACCAGCCTCATCATCTGTTTCTGTGGAACCAAGAAAGCCACCTGGCTATCTGTGTAGATGGAGGTGCTCACCGCTTGCCTCCCTGTGTCTGTGCCTGTATTAGCCTGCTGTGCATTGATGTATTTATTAAACAAATTATGGGTGACTGACAAAGCAGTTCTATACATTTTTGAGAAGACTTTATCTCCCTGAACCATTTATTTTATGCTTTTAGATCAGGGGAAGTTGATGGGGATATGTATTTTTCTGTGCTCTGGTAGCCAGTGCTTCACTATGGTATTCCATGAACTGGATCTTGAAATTTCCTATTCCTGCCTTCCTATTCCTCAAGCCTTCTGGCCGGGGATTGCCCCATTATCAACGTAACAACCAAAGGGAGGGGTTACACTTTTTGTTTGGCCAGCTCTGGCTTGTTTGAGGAGTTTCCTGCAACTTGTTTGCTTCAGGAAACTTAGAGCTTGGCAAATGGGCTGCTCAGCCTGATTTCTTGTGGATATGAGAGTGGTTTTTCATGTGTTTGCCATGCCCTACCTATTTCTGCTTTAGCACTGTTTCTTTCACAGTACTTGGAAACATTGCCCGCAGGGGCTGAGGCATTCTCTGTGCCTTCCATGTGAAGTGGGTGCATGTGGGAATGTGAGTATGGGTGTGTCTTGGAGGCAAGTTTATTAATACCACTGGAGATAATGGCCTTGGCAATATTTTGAAGCATCCTGCTCCATTAAATTATAGACTTTGTGGAGACAAAGAGATTAGGGAGAGCAAGGAAGATTATTTCACAAAGCATAATATTATTGTAATTTGCTGGTCTTAAAAACTTTGCAGAATTCAGTGGGAAAAATTAGAGGCCTTAAATATGCTGAAGTTCCTACAGCTACACTGGATGACTGACTCACTTCACCTTGCAAGTTAGTGTCCAAGAAGGCACAAAGAAATACATGTTTGTACACTGATAATGTTAAAAATATTTGTCATTGATCAGTTGTGTGTTTTGAAAAAAAACCTGAATCCTTGGCTTTGTTGAGGTCTGCTAGGATAAGTAATAGTGCATATTTTCTCCTGATTAATTTAATTTTTTCCATCCCTGTTTTTGTTCATGGTTTGTCTGCAAACAGACCATAGACCATCCCAACTATTCAGCATTTATGAATTCCTTTCATCATCTTAAATGCAAATACTTCAAGACGGGGCCAGGATTTCTTATATGTTCCTACCATGCTTTAATAGAACAGTGTCTCAGTCTGGAGTGAATTTGGTTGTCTAGGCAATGCTTTTCCTGTGTATAGTAATTTATTTTCAAAAGAGATTTTTTTTTTTACCTGTTTCTTATGTACGCCATCTTTTCACAATTTTTTTGTTAGAGCAAATGTCTAAGATTTTCCCAGCATTCCAATTGGATTTTCATGACTGCAGTTCCTTCAGCTGTTCATATTTACATTAGACAGCTCTGCCATGGGCTTAGTGACTTTGATTTGAACCAAGCTCCTAACACCTTCTCTCAGGTAGGCTACAGACATCACAGATTCCTACTGATTTAATTTGCTTTTAACAGTAATTTTTGTTGCCCATTACCATTCTTCCGTATGAGTCTGAATATCTGACAAATGCATAAATCTGGGCAAGGTCTTCTGACAGAAGGAAAAATTATACTTTATTTATTAACATCTGCACTGAAAAGATTAAACTTCTGTGATGTATTTTTCTGAGATACCAGCAAGAAGTGTGACCCCATGTTCTATGGGTTTTCTTCTGTGATAACTTTCTTTTGCAGCCTTCTTTTTCCATGGGATTTCACTGAGGTAGTCACCAGTCCACAGTTTCTGCTGTCCACATTTGAAAACCCAGTGAATTCAGATGTATGAGCTGGCACATGTCTCTGTCATTTCCAGAATAAATCTGCACATAGGTGTCACTGTACTGGTTCTGGGGCTTTATGCCTCTGTTAGATCTTACACCCTCTGGTAATTGTGACTGATATCACTAACCTTTATCCTCTCTGATATTTGGGTGCTTTGTTGCTGCAGCTCATTCTTTGTTCACACCACAAAGTGTGTACATCTGCCTAGGTGCAGCTTCAAGCTACACCAAGGAATTTTAGTTTTCTATTTCTTCATCACTATAAATGGAACCCTTTATTACAGAGCACTGGTCCTTTGCAGGTACAGTGCTCTCATTTTATCTTACCCAGAGCTCCTGAAATCTTCTGTCACACTGACACTTACTGTACTCTTTTTCCCATATTAAACATCTTAACAAGTTCTTCAAGGCTACACCTCTATTTGTGATTGCTTGAGTATCTGGGAAAGCAGCACTGTAAAACCTGGTGTGTGTATATATATATGTACTATAGAAAGGGAAATTTTGAATTCTTAGAATTCTTTATTGTGTGTGTTATGTTTACTGCTAATTAGAATAAATGCCCTGCACTCTGCATGAAATTCCAAACACTGCTCAATGGGAATCTTGACTGTTCCCTACCCCTGAAAGTTGAAAGGGAAAGTATGCTTGCTTCACCTGCTATTTCAATGCTGACTGAATTTATTGAGGAAGCTTTTCCCTAAAGTGGAAAGTTTAAAAAAATTTTGCTGATTGACCCCAGCTAGAACTGTCATGGTCTCCTGAGGCAGCTCTCCCTCTGGGAAGAGCTGGGAAGGAAGTTCATCCAAGTTCCCCAAGGTAAGCCTATATCTTTTACAGATATAGACAATAATCCTGCATGGCTGTGCGTACCCTGATAATGTTTTCCTCTGCCATGGAGATGAATACAGATCATTTGGGCACAACCCACTAATTTAGGCAGCAAGAAAAGACGTAAGTGTTTGTCTGTGACTGTATCTTTAACCTCTACTGTAGAGGCACCCCAGGGTCATGGACAATGTTTAGGGCTGATGTCTTGGTGAGATCTGGTCCAATTTCTGCTCTGCTGCTGATCCACGTCTTTGTGGGGTTTGCACTCCTTAAGACTTCTTGTGAGTGTTGGTGAATAAACACATGTAGAGTGCTGTAGCAGCTGGTAGGCTCTGCTTCTGTCTGACCCAGTCCCTGCACCCTCTCTCCACAGACTTGTAACACCTTAACATTAAAATATAATGCCTTAATATTAAAATACAAAGTTTTAAATGGTCCTGACCTTGACAGAACCTAAAGCAGTTATTTCCACTTTGCTTGTACGTCCTGACTTGTATTTGGCAGCACTACAACCACTTGAATATGTGCGTGTTACTGAGAGATCTATTTGGCTTTTCTGTTCATTATGCTCTTTACTGCCTCCTTGTCATTCTAATCAACTCTTCTTTTTAGTCAAGAGAGGCATGAAAGAGGAAAACAAAATCCAGTTCTGAAAAAAGCTATATACTGAGCTCTGAGGAAACCCCTTTGATGCTAAAAATATGATGTAATGGTTTCAACAACAAAGAATGTCCCTATCGTACTTTCTGTTGTCTGGTTTTGAGGAGCTTATCTTGCCTATTTTCCCACCAATCATTTTTTAAAAATAATTAATAGGGTAAAAATTAAAATCAGAATTCAAAGTATCTTTCAGCTGACTTCAATATACCTTAAGCATGTGGGCACTTTTGAAAATTTGACCCTGTCAGTACATTCTGTGTCCTTCTCTGAACCCCTGTCTTGCTTCTCTAGAATGTGAATTGTTCTAGGGGAGAAGGTACCAGGGTACATGTTTGCACAGCATCCGTGATCCCAGGCTCTCATCCTCAGAGCTCTTAGCACTGCTGTCATGTTACTGAGCGTGTCTCCTTTGAAGTGAACATTTCCCAGGTCTTGCAGATCCGCTGCTGAGGCATCAGGTTAGCGCTGAGCAAACCCGTTGTGGGATACCACTCACCTCTGAAGCCGCTGTAGAGGCCTCCCACTGTACTTAAATTGGCTGGGCTGGGACCAGCATGGCATGGAGACAAAAGCAGCTCTAACTGTCCTGGGGAACAATGGAACAACCTTAGCTAGTGCTGTAAGAAAGCAGGTAGGGAATGTCTTTGTGCTATGCTAATGCTGGGAAGTTAGCACAAGAAATCAGGTATACAGCTCCTGAGAGCTTCTGGAAAGCAAGAGGAGTAAGTTTGCTTTCTTTCCTTTTTTCTTTTTTTTTTTGTCAAAGTTTAAGTTGATTCTCTCATCTACTCTCTTGCCCCCCTTCCCCCTCTGCTCCCTAAGCCTGCTTTTGATTTGGTTTTATTGGCTAGTGAAAGGAATCATTTACTAGTCAAGGGCCAAGCAGTGACAAAGGAATGCAGGTAAATTAGTTTCAGTTCCTATTTCTCCCTGTCTTCCTCCTTTGGAATTTGAGCTTTAGAAAATAAAGTCCTTTTACCCATACTGCCCCCCTCTTTTTTCCTAAAAGGATTTCCCCCCTTCTCAACCTCTCTTTCAAGAACTTCGTTTTTGTAACTAAGAAAACCCCCATTAAAGTACCTAAAATGTCAAGGTGTACAACGCATTCAATGAAATCCAACCGAAATGCGTTTAAAAAAGCACCACAACTTTCTGCATGCACCATAAAAATGCAAAAATTAACTGAGAGTGTCATAAAGCTTGTTTTAATGAATAACTGTGTACACACTGGAAGTTTTACATGCACATATATCATGCTTCAAATGCTTAAATGTAGTTAAAGTTTAAACATTTTGCAGAAGAAGATATGCAAAAGAACTTGCAGAGAATCAACATGGAGAAAACCTGTATGTTCAGTCTTTCATCACTCAGTATTATTGAAGTATTAAGCACTAAGTAATAGTGTTAACATTCAAACCGTCTTTCTCTTTTTTCTTTTCTTGCTTTTTCCTCCTTTGTAGCTTATCTTCCTTTGGACAACTTGCTTCAAATATACCTGGATGTTTCACCGACTGTACTCTTAAACAAAAATCTTTAGAGGTTGAGGCCTTCTTTTCATATCACATTGGTGTCCTTGGTAAATAATGTAGTTTAAAATGCTTTGTGATGTTAAATAGTACACAGCGTTGTGGCATTAATGACAGAAAAGCGTTTGTTTCTCATTGGTAGCTATTTCTACTAGCTATTTCCAATTCCTGACATAGAAATAGAACTGTGATTTATCTTTTTTTCTTAGCACAGCAAAAAGTTGTGTATTCAGTCTTAGTTGACTTCATAATTGGATGCATTTTGTGTTCCTGCATGCACAACACAAACTTGAAATACAAAAGAACTCAGTTCTGTCTAAACAACTGTAAAGTTTTGGACAGCAGCTGGAAGAAGACAGGAAATGTGAGTTAAGACTGATATTCCCCACTTGCCTCATGCTATTGTGAGGAAAAAGCACAATGATGAGAGAGGTAAGAACACAACGTCAGTCCTAACACTGCATTTCCTGGCTTTTGTTGATTTGTGTCACAGCCCTAAAAAATTGTCTTTAATTTCCCCAAAAAGGGGGCAAATATATTTTCCAGAGTGGTTTATTATATACAAATGTAATTTATCTGTCCAGGCAGAACATTGGCTGTTGGGGGAGTAGAATCAGAATTTGCCGCGATTTTCTCAGCAAAATCTCTCCTGTATTTTCTAGCTGTGTTTAAGTACAGTTACTTTCGTTTGTGATTTCCATCTGATATTCAAATGACTGTTGGAGACCAAAAAATTCCTCCTCCCAGTGGAGCAGTACCTTTCATTAAACACCTACTAAAGGTGTTTTTACAAATGATTTCTAAAGTTCAGTGGTGGTCTGCTTTTATTTGATTTAGAGCCACTGAGTCAGTTTCTTTTCTTCTGGCGAGTTTAGGAAGTACAGAACTTGCTTGGAGCTGGGAGGTCAGATGGACGGAGTGAGATCTGTTGTGTCCTTCCCAGAACAACGCTTAGGTTGGATCCAGGAGCTGCTGCAGTAAGAAATGCAGCTCTTGGTTGTGTCAGAACTGAAGGATGAGATTCTTGTTCTGTGGTGTGAAAGGAAAATGGAGGTGGTGTATATTCATAACTGCATGAGTGACAAGTTATGGTCATTTTTATCTGACATAGCTGGAATTTTTTCTACTTCATGATTTTGTTAACAGAGTTTTAAATACTTACATGTGCACATCTTGTTACATTTGTAACTCCTTGGACAATATATGAGGCAGACCACCTCCACTGATTCGATATTAAACCTTGTTTAAATTCTACAGGTTCTTTGAAAGCATCACTGTAAGCACAATTAGATGTCTTTACACTTAGAAGTCCTATATAACAGGATCATATCGAGGATGTACAATATTTGTACAGGTTCCCACTGGGGGACATCATTATTATTATTATTATTCACTTTAAGTAAATATTTTGAAATACTAAAATATTAGATTTATTTAATATGTATTTAAATTTTCTTTAAATGTATACAGAGGAGGAAAAAAGTTATCAGAAATATCAAAATCACATTAAATATCTAATTATGAATATGAACATGAAATGTCCAATTAAGAATTCTTGAGCCCAATATTTTTTTACCATTGAAAACAAATATGTGTGCTAGTAATCTAAAACTTAAACAGTCAGATTTCCTGCTGCAGTGAGCTTCTATCCATTTTTCCTGAAAGAATGGTTTGGGGAGGAAGTGTTTGTACAATATTAAGAACAGTGATGGCAATAACTGAAATTTTATAACAATAAAAATTCTGCATATATTGGCCCAATTTTGTGATTGATTACACATGTTTAAATGTGAAAACATTATAATGAAGTCTCTCTGCCTCTATAGCAATTTTTATCAGATAAACAAATGTCTTGGGATCAATGGATACTCTTGTCTCAAAACCAGAATGATTCATTTTATGGTCTGCACCCTCCAAGATATTTTGCATAGTGAATTGTGTCTTGATGAAGCAATAAACTGGGTTCTGATAGTCTACCCCACTTTAGATATATTTATTTCTCAGAAAAGTAACTGAATTTCACAACTTCGAACCCAAACTGGAATTGGAAGTCATGTAATACAGGTATTTAGATCTGTCTATGATTCCCAGGTTTGTATTCAGTGTATTTTAAAAACTGGCCATATACAAATATGATGGACTTTGCTGTATATGGTGAGCACTTTTTCTGCTTTAGTATGGCGCTGTTAAACATAAGAGTTTAAAAAACATATGTGAAGTCTGTAATTATAGATAGGGGTTAAGCTAGAAGGACAGAGCCAAAGCAGTTTGGTCATGAAGACTTTAACTCACTCCGGGCAGTTCTCCATACATGCTCCCACCTTCGCTAGTTCCACAGGTAGCAGATTAAAATCTTTGGGAAGCGGCCGAGGTCAGACCCAGCTAAAGGAGGCTGAAGGGGGAAAGGGGAAGAGCGTTTGTGAGCGATTTGCGATCATTTGGGAGCTCCGGGCCGAGACACCGCCGTGCCCCGGCCCGCGGCCTCCAGGGGCCGCTGTGACACCACGAACCCCGGACCGTGGCTGCTTCAAGGGCTTCTTTAAACAACAACAAAACATCCAACTTTGAAATCTTTTTTGTCTTCAGATGTTCCAGACCAGGATTCCAGCAAAGGAA
Organism: Melospiza melodia melodia; assembly: GCF_035770615.1. Classification (NCBI taxonomy): domain Eukaryota; kingdom Metazoa; phylum Chordata; class Aves; order Passeriformes; family Passerellidae; genus Melospiza; species Melospiza melodia. The sequence goes on along the minus strand of NC_086213.1, from coordinate 6,327,819 downwards.
ATGAAAAAGGGAAACTAAACGAGCTTTCCCCCGCCCCCCCTTTCTCTCTCTCTGGTTTCTATTTGTAATACTTTATTTCTACAACAAGCACAAACCACTAGAAAGGCAGAAAACAAAATACGAATTTTTCCTTCCTTTTTCACTGTAAACCTCTGTAAAAAAAATGAAAAAAATTCTGGACTATATGAGATGGCCTGTTTCTTGTTTCTTCTTTTTATTTTTTTATTTTTCTCTTTTTTTCCCCCCGTTTCCCTCTCGCTTTCTGTTATATTCACTGAACTGTTTGCATTTTAACTTTGCAGGAGGAGGAAAAGAGGAAATAATGTTTTGTAGAAATACGCAGTAAATACCAATTGGACTGCAAGAGACAGCAACTGATGGTATGAAATGGTTATATTTTACGTCAAAATTCATCCAAACAGGACAAAAAGTACTGGATTTGGTGTTAAGAAGCTGCATCTATCAGACATGATAGCCTTCTAAAGAAGAAAAGCCTATGTAATATTCAAAAGAAAACTGGCACTTGCTATATGATAAAGATTTCATTATAGGTCTCCATCAAACATTATCTTACATTCTGGAAACAAATAATAAATGATATAAAAGAATTTACTTGATGCATATATTTAATTAGGGTTTATTTACTGTGGGCTATATAAACACTTTTGTTTCTATTAGAGGAAGGATTTGTATCTGCGAGTTCTGCCTTGAACATTTCAAGTTAAAAACAAATGTTTTAAGAAAAGACACTAACATAAAACAGCCCAGTGTTGGCTTTGTGTCTTTGTAAATGTCTGTGGCGGTTTCTCCTTGTCTGAGGGAAAGAGCCATTCATTAAATTAAAAGTGAACCAGTTAAACTGGACCTTTCATTGAAGAAAGTCTCCCAGTGATCCGTGCTTTATTTGGTGGATTGTCTTACAACACAAATAAACCAAGGGGTTTTTATCTTGGGATCTAAAAATACTAGAAAGAAAGGAAATCCAAGCAAGGCAGAAAATACTAGGAAATAATTTCCCATTAAACAGACCCTCTGCCTCCATATATCTCAAATCATGAAAGTACACAAGAGAGAAGGGCTCATATTCCTTTTTCTCTCAGGTTAAAAGCCAGTGACAGAGGAAATCAAATTCAAAGGTACCGTCAATGTTTGCAGTGTTCAGAAATAGATAGGAAAGAAATATACACTGCAAATCCATCATGGCTCTTTGCTGGCAGCTAACTGCTAAATGTAGATGATGTTGCTGCCTCTGAAAACCATTGAAATAGGATCCTATGTGCATAAATGTTGTGTAAAACGCATAGATATTTGGGGCAGGTTTGAAATATTTTTTATTTTCTGAACAAAATTTGCAGGCATTTATTTAGATATCTCTTTTGGCTGACTTAAATCCACACTTCACATTCTCTTTTTCCTTTCAAATCTTATGCAGAGCTTTACAAACCCTGCTTAGGAACATTGTGTGATAATGAACAACAAAGAAATCAGTATAGTTTGGGAGAACAATTACAGTAAAAGATGGAAGAGTTTAAGAAATATTTTTTCCTTATGTTTTTTTTTTTTTTGCTGAAATTGAAATCTTGGTGATTTTACTTATATTTTCATATTTTTGTAAGCCATTTGGAGGGAGAATTTTCAAATATAGACTTTTTATAATTGTGTACTTAATGAAAAATGGGAAGAGTAGTGGACTCTGAGATACAGAATTGAAATTCAGAATAAAATAGAGTCTTGTACACTGAAATTGGATGAATGCATAGCTGATTAAATTTTGGAAGGCAGTTAGTAGTTTGATGTAATTTTTACTTTTGGATGGTGGAACTCAGATGCTCTAAAGGAGTCCAGAGATGTTCTGAAAGGTCCCTTGGTGCTCATGCTGATGAGCAACCAAAGGCACCAATTCCCTCTGCATGATGTTTACAGGCACATCTATTTATGTACAAAGACAAATTTTATCTCCTGCAAACACTAAAAATAGCTTTGCCTTTATCTTTGCTTGTCAGCAGCATCCACACATAAATATAGCACATCTCATAAAATTTCTTTTGCACCCACAATGAGCCTCTAATTAATTCTACATATAATTCCATAGCATTAATTATTAATAAGTATTAAAACAATTAAAAAAAATAGAGCCATTCTCAGCATTATGACTGTGACCTAGCATGTCTGGGATGAAAGAATGTACAGAGATGATAAATGCATTTTTTGTTTTCTTGAGATAAAGTCGAAACAAAGCTAAATGAAATGAAACAAATTGTCACCAGGCTGCTGTAATAGGCAGATCACTTTTCTGTGCATGTGATTTTTTTGTTTAGTGATATAGGCATGATTATGCTGACATGTAAAAAATACTTGCCAGTAAATTTGCTCGCTTTTGTGAGTAGTGTGACCAGGTTTTAAGAAAAATGGATATCTGCATATATTCACAGATACTTTAGATAGAAAGTACTTGCAAGTTTAACCCCACGGAATCTGGTGAGGTCTGTGTGGGAAAAGTTCATGATAAAAGCACAGACAGGGAAGAGGGAAGAGATCTGTTCTCTTTTCCTTGCTGGAAGTCTGTGGTGTGCAATGCTGGGAGCAACTGTCTGAATTTTTGTGTCTCTGTAGGTCTTCACCGAATGAAAGGGGTGTGAAACTCTGCAGCTTCTGCCCACAGCTTCTGCTCAGCCATCGTGGGAGTCGCTGCTTCCTCAGAGTTCCCTGCTGAGAAGGTACTGTAGCTACTGTGAATAGAATTAGATACATTCTATCAGTCACTACTAAAACGCGGCTCCTTCTAAAATAAAACAGCCAGACTAGCTCTGAACCGCAAGAATAACCTGCATCTTGACCCTTTCTCTTCTATGGCACTTGCAAGGCAATTCAGTGCAAAAAGTAGCAATGAAGTGCAAAAAAATAAACTGATGGTTTACCTTTAACATTCTGGTCCAGTAGAAGTTGAAAACTAAACTGTACTAGTGAGGCCTGATTTTAAGTTTTGGCTTGTCTGATGCCAAAAACAAAGTATGTTTCTGACTGCGATCTGGTGTTAGGGGGGAGCACATTTTCTGAAGGCTTCACTTCTCACCTGGGCAAATAAATAAGGATTCAAAATATCTTCTCCATCCAGGGCACATCACATGGGTTTAACTCATTCCAATAATATGTCTAGTCACCCTAAAAGGCAGCTTAGCTGTTCTGATAATCTGGCCATTTGTGCAGAATGGAGCACAGCGTGAGCGTGTTTATTTGTGCCAAAAATGCACATGAGGACCGTCCATGCTGGGCTGCCAAGGGCTCCTTTTTTCAAGTGGTGATCATTTGTAATCTGTGCCCTATAACTGTCAGTGTGGGCTACCATATATCTGAATTGTCTTGAAATGTTGTTTATAAATGAAAAGGAACTTTGTGCTCTGCCTGTTTACCCAGGATTTCCTGACATTCAACAGCCTTTCTGGAATTGTAGTTTTGCTGCAGTTGCTGAATATTCACTGATATGGGAGAAGCAGCTGCTGTGAACATCCATGTAGGTTGTCTCACACTGCACAGAGATCTGAGCAGGCACCATGAGCCCAGCTTGTCTTGGATTGTGGAGAACACTTGGATTGCTTGCTGAGTCACTCCACACATGAGGTCTTGCTGCTGTCTAGAAGCCCTTTCTGTCCAACAGTCCATACTCAGAATGGTTTACAGCAGTAGTAAGAGAAAATTTCCAAATGCTTTGCACACTTGAACTTCAGACAGTTTCTCATCCTTATTAAAGCTGGTGACTGGAAGTGCACCAATCCTCTTCTGGCATATGATTCTGACTCTCTGACTGATACAGATGAGAGGGGTTTGGTGTAGCTTAACAGTCGTACTTTGAAAAAATGTTTGCCTTATACAGTTAAAAAAGAAAAATTGGTTTGGGTTGTAAAGGGCTAAAGGGTATAATCTGCACTATCTGATCCATTTGCCTTATGAGCTGCTACACTGAAGCACAAAACAGCCACTTGATTTCTTAAGCACCTGAAGAGGAGGAGAGGCAAGGGCTGGAGAGTGGAGGAGAGGGGAGCAAACAAACCCTGGCCAAGGCTTTCACTACAGAAGTTTCATTGTTTTAATTTAGAAATAGTCACACACTTAAAAGTTGCCAATTTTTTTCCCCAGCATTTCCATTAGCACATTTAAATCACAGTTGTTGGAAAGCTTGGTACAGGTAAAAATACACTTCTCATAAGCTCTTGGAGAACAGTGAGGGAAGTAAAATAAGTAACAAAACACTTTTCCTTGATTCCCCTCCACCCCCTTCAGCAAAGTCACCTAAAAATGAGGGGATTAACTATTACCAGTCAATAAGAAGCACTTTTGAAAGAGGAAGCATTGCTATCCAGATTTGAGGGAAATGAAGCATTTATTGGAACAAAAATATACTCTTTGTTCACGTTACTTCATTGAATTGTGTATTCTCTTCTAAAAGCATCAAAAGCAATTGAAGAAAATGTTTCATGCCGCTCTTTCTTCTATCACTCAACTTTTGGTTTCCTGTTTTACCTCCTTTTCTCTTTTTCCATCTTTCTTATTAAATTACTAACCAATGCTTTGCTAATTAATGCCAGCTTAATTTAATGTTTAATGACGCTCTGTCTGTGTGGGGAGTTTGATTTCTTTTTGTGATTCTGGCCTGACCATTAAGATTAGCAGCATCTGTACAAAGCTGCAGAGTCTCTTGGGGCACTGAGCAACACTTTTTTTTTCACAAAATCAAAGTGACTGACATGTAGGGTTAGTAGAAAGTATCTCTTCATAAAGTGACTGCAAATGCTTTGCAGCTTTCTGCATCAGCTGATATTTACTCACTTTCTTGTAGATTATTAAAGCTGATGGAGTTAAGTACAACATTATTGTAATACGGCTGCAAATTGAGCTGGGAAAACTATTTTTAAGAAAAATGTTGAAAATATTGTCAAATCTCATCTATCAATATTCCATAACTATTTATATAACTATACCTATCACTGGAAAACACTAACAAATATTGCAGATGAATATACTTCAAGCTGTAAGTTGTTTACAAATAGTTTTCAGGGACTTTTTTCCTTAAGTATTTAAAATTTTTATCCCACTGGCCATCTAGATCACATGATACTCTTTCTGTTCCATTTTTGTTAAATAGCTCAGAACAAAGGCAGGATGACTGACAAGTTTTAAGTGTCACTGCTGAAAGAGTTGGCTTTACCAGACCTGTCCAGAGAAGTTGGGCTGTGATGAGCTGGTGTCTGAGGCAACCAGGTAACTGCAAAGCAAATCCACACAGGCTCATGGTGGCTAAAAAGAGCACTGGTGCAGGCCTTCCTTGGCTCATAACCATGCACTCACTGGTGTGATAGACTTCAGTGTTTGTTGTTTCCAATCATATTATTTCTTTTGTGTATTTGTTTTTTTTCTGGTGGGACTGGAAAGAAAGTGTCTTTCAGATGTGTGATGAACTTGTCCATCATAGTCTAGCTCTTAATGTATTTATGACTCCTCCTGCAATGGTAAGTAAGTTTATCTTCTACTGGCACCATCCTGCATCATTTGGATGAATACACAAAATTAAGGAGCATCCTCAGTTTTCCTGTGAGATTATGCTTTGAAGCAGAACTTATTTAGGACACAGTTGAATTCTGAGGTTTGTTTTCATTTCAGAAGAAAGACTTGCTACATGATTGTGTCTTTTTGCATGGTAACATGCAGGAGTAGTATGCAGATTAGATGTTTAAGGGAAGCTAAGAAAATGCACATGCTTCCAGACACATATATGATTCTTACATGACTTTCACCCATTGCTTCATACAACCACTATTTACATTTGGAGCTAGTGGTTTCTCAAATGCTCAGAGCCCACAATTGAGCCCAGATTTCCAAAAGTGCTTGGCACCCAGCAGTTCTCACTGAGACATTTTTATGGCCAGATAATCAAAATTGCTCAGCATGGTGGAAGCTAGGGAGTTTTGAAAATCTAGCCACTTATTTTAATGCCCAAATGGAGGCTGGATTCTTCAGGAAAGCTGGTTCATATATTACCGTTCCTATGACTCTGTATTAATCCTGTAAGTACTTTTTTTCTCTTATGGACATACAGTCTATCATATATGTGCCCACTTTAGCACTTTCCCAGTCATTCTTCCATATAAATTGTAATTACATTGGTTTCATTGAATTTCAGAAGTTGTTGGTACCATACAAATGAAGCAAAAGTTCAAATGAAAATCAGATCCGTAATCACAGGATTTTTCTACAAGCATTTTTCTTTTCAGGCTTGACTTGGAAATGAAATAAAGACAAGAGATGCCCATTTCCAGGTTAGGAAGCAAACAAAACCAAATTGTAGAGGGTGAGAGTTGCTTAGCTGAGCTGCTTTTTATAAAGCACTTTGACAGCTGAAAAGAAAAACATTGAGGTAACTTGTAAAATGAATAACTTCAGCTATTACATTTGCAATTTTCCACTCAGTGTTCCCTGTCCTACTGTGCAGAGAAACTTGGTGGGACATAATACCCCAGCAATAATAGTCAGCTTTGACTTTGTACTCTGCAGACATTAACTAGCTCACCTCACACCCCTGCGAGGTAAGGAAATGGTGTGATTGCCACCTTGCCTCTGGCACAGCAAACACTCTAGTTAAAGTTGAGGTTTGCCAAGAGAACTGCTGGCTGTGTTTTTCCTTTCTCATTTCTCTTCACAGTTGCAGAACTACCTCTTAGTGCCCCAAGAGATGTACTTTCTCTGCACCATTCCACACACCTGATCCTTATCAACAGATGTGCTGTTCTGTTTGGGACAATAAAGGATTATTATTAATATTTTGTGATGGTTGAGATATTTCACAGCTGACTACAAAAGGTTTGTTTTACTCAGGCATTTGTTAGACGTGAAGGGCAATTCCTGTACTTTGTAGAATTTCAAAATGTGCAATTAATAGCAGACTCCATGCCTCACAAAATCATTTGGAAGAAGGCTTAAGGAATGTTAGAATTTCTCTGTGCTGCAGGAGGGGCACCTGGATGCAGAGTCAGCGGAAGCTGTGATTGAGACAAAGAAAAGTGGGGGATGTTTTTGTGGGACCTGTGTCATGCAAACCTCCTTGTTCCTCACACTGGCTGCTAGGAGCTCAGCATCCCCATAGGAGCTGACCTGGTGCCTGGGAGTTTTGTAGCACTCAGCTTCAGTTTCTGAGGGATCCAATCTCTGTGAGTGAAGGAAAGCGTTGCAAGGCTGGGTGTTCCAGGCAAGGACTAGTTCTCTCTCCACATGCTGCCCAGTGAGGAGGTGTATTCTCAGTAGCAGTATTCTCATACCAAAAGAATGCCTTAAGTTGGATCCTCTGAATAAAAAACAGCTTCCAGTGCATTCACCTGTAGGCTTTGTTCTACACAGCTCCTGTTGAACACCGTGGTTCCTTGCTACCTCTCATCTGGAAACTGACCCTTTTTTTGCTAAAGACTGAGCAGAGCTACCTTTTCAAGGGCACCCAGGTAATTTTCCCCAGGCTCCAGGTTCCCTTGAGCAACACATATGAGTTTGAGTCTTACTAGAAATCAGTAGATAGAAGCCCAGTTCTTTGAATATAATCAGGTACCTCTTACTGATTTCAGTAGAGATGGATGTATAAATATGTTTAATATATTGGACTATGGCATGTCTGAATTAATAGTTAGTGAGGTTTTAATCATTCCCTCAGACCAAATTTTCCTTGCTATTTGCACTCTATGTCTCTTATCTTGGCCACCAGCTCTTCTCTTACGGAGACTGAAATGCACCGTGGAACTTCTGTTTACAGGGTTTGGTTAACATTTTCCTGGGAAAGCATTAACCTTGGGATCATTCCACTCTGCTCTCTTCTTACCCCATGAAACATATGTTTGTTTACTATCTTCTCTCAGCTGCTTGTAAGCAGTAAAGTCAAGATACAGGCCTGGGGAGAGGTGGGTTGTTTGCAAACCTATATCCAAAAAGACTTCATTTAGCTAATGGTAATCAATAATGTAAGTAACTGTAGGGAGGAGATAGGTAAGAAGTGGCTTGTGTGGTGTGGGCTGATGAATTCAAAAGGAATTTGTCTTTTAATTACTTTGCTGCTTTTGAAATGTGTGCGTAAGTCTTTCCTTCAGACAAAGGGAACTTAAGCCTTCAGACAAAGAGATTTCTGACTCACTCAAGGCATTATGACACTAACTGCTTGCAAGTTCATTCTGCTGCTGGATCTGCTTCCTTAAACATCTTGTTAAGAAACCTTTGCCAAAAATTGTATTTGAGGCTGGCTTAACGTGGTGGTAATGAACTCTTTCATCTGCTTTCTTCCAGCAACAAGTGATAGCTTAAAAGGAGGGTGCTGAAAAGGAAAAAATAAGTGCTATGTTAGTACACTTATTTTTAATAGCATTAGTGGTAGTGGCTGGCACTAAAATATATTAGAATCCTTTGTGCTGTTTGCTACAAGAGGTCCAGAAAACCAATGTTAATGTCTGCATACTTTGTGACAGCACCTGATATTCTTAATAACAGGGATGATAGTAGTCTCCAGGTCTCCATCCCTCCCTCTGTACCAAAAAACCCTAAACAAAACAAATGTTGTTTATTTGACAAGTAAACACACTGATGATTGGCAATTGCTGTTATTAAAAAAAGACTTCAAACAGTGGCCACTTCTTTGCAAGATCATTAAAAATCTACTGGCAACTGCATGCAGATTAAATTGACAGCTTGAGCTTTTGCTCTTGTATTCTGCAATCTTTTACCCTTGTAATTTCCAGTGGAGAATTATTCACTGTCTAATCTAAGACGTTTAATTCCCTGGTGGGTAAAGCGCAGACAACAGCTTCTGGTGGAAAAAGTAGTACAGTGATATTATCCACCTTAATGCATTTATTGCCAGCTCCTCTTGCGCTGTTTTCTGAAATCTTTTCCTACTACTAGAAGAAGACAAAGTTAGGTTACAAGATTGCACCTGAAGCCCCAAGCTCAGATCTTTCAGTGTATAACTTTAATGTAATTTCAGTCAAGAATCTGTCTTGTGTATAGTTTCATGCAGTGTTCAGCCTGCAAACTGAATGATTTAATTGCTCTGCAGGGTATGCAAACCAAATAAAATTAAGTCCACGTGAGCTACTGTCATCTCTTTTGGCTTGACAAGAAAAGGTGATGTTAGTTTTGCATCTGCCTTAGTGTTATTAAATCTTTCAGTACTTTGGGTGTGTCATACTTTGGGATTTCATTAAAACCTTATCATTAACTAAAGGGTCATATTGCTGGTCTTGATCATGGTAGAGAATAGCCTGAAAGTGTGTTCCCTAAGTATGGTAATGGTTGAAAAAAAGAGAAAGTTGGTGAAAATAGTTCCCACTTTGTTCTTTTGGAATCCAAAAGCACTGCTTGTTCTTAATTTATTTTTCTCTTTGTTTTTAAAATCCTGTGACTGTCTTTCAAAATCATGCAATTGTGAATTTACACATCAGTTTTGCAGATATGGGAAGGGGCAGTTCTAAATTCTCTGTAGTGGACTCATGCTGGGGAGCTCCTGACTGAGTGATGGGAAGTGCCACATTGACTCAGAGGTTCATTCTGGAAGCAGATTTGTGCTATGGAGAATGTAGACATTACTTGGCATTTGAGGTAGTGTGTGTGAACCAGGATAGCCATGCCTGTAAGATTGCATCACTGCAGGTGTTCCCTTTCTGCTAGGCAACACTGGGAATGCCTTGGATTTGGTAATTCATGGAAGAAAAGCCTGTCATTGCTGTATGTGCCACAGTGTTTACAAGCCCAGAATCAAGCTTTGCAAAATGAATCCTTTCTCCTGTTGAGCAAACACACCAGGGCCTTCTGCTGTCTCCCTTTCCAAGTAACATCACAGGCCACACTGCTCTGGCAGAGCCTGCCTAAGCCTTTTGTTTCAGCAAAATGCACACCTGCCAAGGACAACATGAAGCTTTACCAGCCAGTGTTTCTTCAAACAGTGCTCTTGCCCTTCCACCCTAGCCAAAGAACACTTGTGTGTTGCTGCCAATTTCTGCCACTGGATACAAGCAGTGGGGAATGCAGGAACTGTCACTAAGTCTCCAGAAAAACAAGACTTGGTGTATTTTGGCCAAAAAGAAATCCATAATCCTTAAGAAACAAGGATTGCATTTCATGGACATCAGTTTAATGGGAATGGAATGGCAGAGAGATGTAATTCATATTCAATGGGATGTATATAAAGTAAGCCAAATCAGTTTCTTAGCAGATGGCAGGTATATGATCTTAGTCCCATTAGGATACCTCTGGAATGTTGCCCATTTCTGCAACAGTGGAGTTGCAGTGGATTTTCATGAGACACACCAGCATCTGGCCCATGGGAGCAGCTCATCTGACCTGATCCACTGGTAGCTGAGGTTGCTGTGTACCTCATTGGGAGCATGTCTAGATTTTCGGATAGCATATTTCCAACCACAGTGTCTTTTCCAAACTCTCTGTTTTGAGGGCAATCAGCATCTGCTTTAAGGGTATTTAATGACTCTTCAAATGTGAACAGTCCACTGGCAAGGCAACAATATCTTATAAGAAATGACACATCTGTTGAAGAGTTTAAAAGATTTTCTTGTTCTGTGACTTGGAAATTTCTTCACTGCTCAGGATTCTCTGGGTAGAAATAACATCCAATATAATTGTTACTTTCTCTTTGTTCCCTCAGAGTATAGATTGTGGAATGTCTCTTGAGCTTGAGCTTTTTTCAGTTTATGAATATTGTTTCTGTTACAGCTTCTATATTGAGTAAATGGGCATGAGGAGAAGAACACCCAAGATTTAAAACACTTGGTGAGGGAATGATAACTATGTGGTTGTTTTATTGTGTCCTACTCATTTTTCAAACTACTACATAATCCTTAGCGGAAACCCGAAATGAATTTGTTTGATTAATTAATGGGTTGCTTCCTTAGCAGGTATGACTTACTGTTAATGGAGCTATAATAAGGCTATGTTGATTTGTACCGTGGATCCAACTCTTTGAAGCAAAGAACTATGAAGTACTGAGTATTCTCTGTGGGTGTGCAGAATTAAATATTGTCCATAGGGTGTGTGTTCATGCATATGTTAGAATTTATGTTTTTGGGCCCTAACTTTCTTTTTGATGTGTTATAAAGAAAAGGTCTGGGAGATTCCCTTCTTACCCCACCTCTAAAATACTCAGCAGTTCTTTCTGAGGTTTATATTATATTGTGCTGGGAACAAACTGACCAGGTTTGTGTCTTTTTTTTTTTCCTTTTCTTTCCCCCCCCCCCCCCCCCCGCCCCGCCCCCCAAATGGTTCAAAAATATCACTTTAGGTTTCTCATTGTCAAGGTTTTATTTCAACCATCAGAGAGAACAGGCAGATTTAGTAACAAAGATGTTCAGCCCCCTTGGCTATAATGTTCCTGGGCTTCAGAGTAATGTTAAGCAGTCTGCATCTACAGTTTGAAAACTTGAATTCAAGGATCTAATACAAAACAGGTAATAAGCAGAGGAGCAGAGGGCACAGAACTGTGCTACTTTATTCTTCTCAGTACAGTGACCTAGGCTGAGCTTTGCGTCTTTTATATTGCCCAGTGGAAGATGTGATAAACTGAATGGCAGGAGAAGGTTGTGGTATAGAAGTTTCTGTATGTTGGAGGACAAGATCCTGTAGTTTTTAGCATCTACACAGGGTATCTACATTTAGGAAGAGTCAACAGCACTCCAAGTTTGGAGACCTCCTTGGTGGAGTTCTTCAAAATGATATATGTAACTAAGTTGAAAGTAACTTGAATTAGGCTTTGACAGTTACTGGTTTCAATGACCATGGGAAGGGGATAGGAGATGAAGTAGATGCTTACCTGTTTGTTCTTAGAAAAGACACTGGTGTTGGTATAATCAGCAGAACACTTGGTCTTCCCTTCCCCCTGCATCAGGACCACTGTTCCTTTGCACAGCTTTTATATTGTGCATAAGGACCAATAAATAACAAGGGAGCCTATAAATAAATACAGCTGTGAGCCGACAAAGGCTTCTGACAAATGATGTTTATTGAATTTCTCACGTGTGGTCCGGTTTGAATCCAACAGTGGGGCTTGCTATGTTTTTTAAAGTATATTTTGTGCCCAAGCTTGGGATTGCCCTTTGTTGGACTAAGGAGATCTCTGGCTAGCTGAGGAAAGGAGAGGAATGTGTGAAAACAAGAGGTTTTTTCAGTGAAGCTAGGCTCAAGGTATTAACTTTAGACAAATCAACCCAAGATCTGCTGATTATTTACATGAGAGGGTTTATGAGAGAAAACAATATCACTGCAAAGTGCTGGCTCAGATAATACACACCTCCCTTCAACAATTCTACCTGATGCCATTGTCCTGGAAATGCAGTAATCCATACCTAGATTTAAGTCCATTTTATAGTAGCCTTCAAAAATGGTAGTCAGGTATGTGTGTAGGTGTGGGCTGTTATGGGAGGTGTTGTATAGACAAGAGCACAGAAAGCCTCAGTCCCAAAGAGCTTGAAGTCTCCCACTGAAGCAGAAGTTCCAGGTCTGCTGGGTGCATGGAGTTCATTGGATCTCACCCATAGCCACCATGGGAGCTCTAGTCAGGTAAATTGACAAAGCATTAATTACTTCAAAGGAGAGCTAATGAGGCAATAAACCACAAGGGTGAAACTCAAATGGTTTATGGTGCCATTAGTAGACTGAAATGGAATTATAATTAGAGCAGGGCAAACGATTCATAGTCCACAATTTATCCAATGGATTTAGTGCTTGTTTCTGTTCATGAATTATGCACAAGTAGGCATATTTTAGGAATGTATTCATTGTTTTCAATTGCTCAGCAACCACTTTATATGGAGAGATTTCTGCCAATATGAGTAGGCTTATACAGTTTGCATCTGGTTTCTCTTTGCTTGGGGGGGCTTTGTGTATATATTTGTGCTCTGCAGTGGCTCAGTGAAATTCTATGGTGTTTCTACTTCCTGTAATGTTATAGAAAAACACGTTAATTGTACTGGGATATGTAGCAATTTCCTAAATTTGAAGGAAAACCCTTTTTGATCTTCAGAGATGGATTTTTTGCTTGATGAACAGTCCTTCTGTAAATAGCTCAGCAGTAGGGCAAGACTTGTTCAAACATCCATCCCCTAAAATGAATACAATTTGTGTGTCCAAATGAAAATGTGGTTCAGAAATAATGAAACATGATCAGGAAAGCTTCATTCCACTGCTTAGATCTTGACTTAAGTGTAGAATAATTCAAACATTTGTTGAGTGACAGTTTTATTTTGGGCTTTGAGGTGGTGTGGGGTTGAGCTAATAAAATTCCTCTTGGTGCTCTTCCAGTTTGCATAAAGTACTTGTATAATAAAAGGGATGATCCTCTGTTGTGGGACATCTTTCCTGTATGCTATCATTCATTTGGATTTATACAGGGAAACAATGTTGCTGAGAGGGGTCTAATGTTTGGAAATGACTGTGTGCACTCTCAGATGCTCCTCGTCCTTGCGTGGTGTGTTTGTCTCCATCTGGCTGTGCACGTACTAGTGTGTCACAGGCTCTATTGGTGACATCCAGCTCCCTCACAGACCAAAAAAAAATGGGGGTACTTGGGAGTGTCCAGTCCTCTATCCAGTGAGATGTTCTGGTGTGTTGGACTCTCAAGTCAAAATGTCTTGAGGACCAGTCTGTCTTTTTGTTACATAGCCCTGTTCTCTTCTGTGAAGAACCTATTCAGAAGAGACAGAATTAAGCTACAAACCTTTATCTTCTTACATTGCTGTGTCTTCTAGCCTGGCAATCAAGCATTTGGTTCTTCTCTCAGGTGATTAAGAAGCTTAGTTTCTTGGAGTGAGGATGCTCTGTGCTGCCCAGTGGTCACCTGGCTTCATGTTTGTCTTCCTGAATAAATCATGCATTCTCCTTTTTGTATGACATATTTAGCTCCATTATTTAAGAGCTTCAACATATAGCTCTTGTTTGTTCTTACATTTGTTAATATCTAACCATGAATTACCCATGAATGGGCTAATTAGGCATTAACCATATATTATGCATCACCCAAAGAATCAGAACTTTCACAGACATCTATGTACTTAGTAACTTAGAATATTCCTGGGCTAGGGATGTCTGCATGTATTAGGGAAGTGCTTGCAAATCCTGGCCTACAGGGTAGTTACAACATAGCTCAAAATCAGAACAAGTCATACATGGAACAAGTGCCTTGTAGGAAAAAATGTCAGGATCTCAAATGGTGAAATATGGATCAGGAATTTGATAACAACTTATCCTTTCTGAGAAGACAATATTATTGGAACTGATTTTTAGTTTACATGTATGAACACTTTGAATGAAGCTCACGTAGAATGAAATGGAAATAGAAAAACTATCCATGTCCTGTGAGATTATTTTGTGAGTTCTAATACTGTAAATATATTCTATACTTTATTAGAACAGAGACAGAGACACTTTGTAACAGCTTGTGTTCTTTATATTCTGGGTACCTGTTGATCTTATTCTGCCACGGTAGGTTAAAATTTCTGTTAGTGCAGTGATGATGAAAATCATCAGTGCAGAGGAGAAATGAACAGAAACTCAAGGAGTCCTGGAGGTGGTCAACATAGAGATTGAGGCAAATACCACAGAACCAGGAGTAGGTGATGCTGATGCCAGAAGTGTTCAGTAGCATCAACAGTCATTCTCTGGTGTTCTTAAGTGAGTGATGTGTCAGACTAATTGAGGTGCTGTTGCCTGGCCATAGTGAGCCTGGCTGGTTCTGTCTGCCTTGTGCTGTCTCTCCAAGAGCTCAGCAGCACCTCTTCTGTCTGCTCCCCTCCTGAAACATTTTCTCAGCTGATACTTGATGGGCCTCAAAATAGCGTTATAAAACCCTGTCTGTAGGTCCAGTAGTGCTCCTGAGGCTCTAAGGTTTCTACTGTCCAGCTCTCCACCAACAGTGTTGTATGGTCTGTCTCACTTTGGACTTTCTGTGTCTTTGTACATGACCCAGCAAAACCCAGCTCCAACTGTGAATCACTGTACAGTAAAATAACAAAGTTGTTATTTAGATGTTTGAATTAAAAAGACTGTGGAGCCTGTTTCTACCAAATTACTTTCCTATCAAATATTAATAAGCTTGGCTGGTTGGGGGTTTCTTTCAGAGGAAAAATCCAAGAGACATAAATCTATATTAAAGCCTAAGTTCCTCTCAAATGGAACTTTATGCACATTTGCTGTGGTTTCTCACTTTCTTTTTACTCAAGTGTAACAGAGGAAAGTCAGCAAACCCTACAAAATTGTTATTTTCTCTCTTCCATCTTTTAGACACAAAATTGTAATTTGAATGCTGCTGTTTTCTCTAGCATGCATTTCTGAGAGTCTGCCTGACACAGAGATGGCATGATACATGATGAAAGCCAAAGGGTTAATCTTCTAGGGACTCAAGACTAATGGCCCAGTAATGCTCACCCAAGAGGGAATTGTTGTGGCTGTTTCAGATCTCAGTCTTAGTCACTTTATAATAATTTGGAGATTTCCACTGGAACTTAGGTGGCAGTAGGAGCACCTTTTAATAAGAGACAGCAGTGCTTGAGGTTGATGCCTTGTACCTTGGATCAAAACCTTGTTCCTACGTCTCCTTCATCTGCTACTGAAACCTCTTGTTGCAGGGCTGTATGTGGCAGAAATTCAGAAGACACTTCAATCCCTATCAGTGAGGCCTTAAATTTTCATTAAAACCACTCTTTGCAGCTCTCCTTCTGCCATGATTGTTATATAGGTACTAGAGAGTGCAGATTACTTTTGGGAGCATCCATATATGTGGTACAGAGAGTTTCTGTATATATGTATATTTACATAGATATACATATATATAGATGCATATATGCATTTACATGCATTCAGCCAAGTCATGGAAAGTATAAGTGCATGTTTCTATCCATGGTTTTTGATCAGCACAGAGGTGTGTGCACAGGGGAGTTTGTGGAGCTCTGCCTGTGTCATGGAAGTAAACACTGCTTATTTCAGATTCCTCCCTCTGATTTTTGTTGCTGTAGGAATTCTGACTTGCATAAAATCCTCTTGAGCAAATGGTTTGGATTTGGGGACTCCTCCCCTTGCTAATGTGCTATACCAATCTCTCTCTTATTCAAAGAAAGAAGAAGAAAGATGGAAGGCAGGAGAGAGAGCAGTGTAAAGGTCAGCCAGCACTGCAGCCCGACACAGATTTATAACCCTCCAAATTCTCCCTCACTCTGGCAGCATGTCTTTACAGACTCACATTATCTCTATTAATACCAGCCACAAGGTCATTACTCAGGCACTGAGCCTTCCTCCAGCATAAATATTTATACAAGGCTGACCTGCGGCTGCTGCGTTTGCCTTTTATTTGATTTCTGCCGCCTTTTGTGTCTGTCAGTAATGTCTTTAGCTGCTCTGGCTGGGACAGGGGGAGCTCAGAGGAGCCAGGGAGGGGTTAAGAAGGGAGTGAAAGAAAAGGAGGGGGGCAGGGAGAGCAAGAAGAGAGGGATGGATGGGAGGTTGACATTTCATATCATCTCCATGGATGGTGACTTAATAAACCTTTATTTCACATTAGCTGAATTTTTTTAACAAGTCAATATTTTGCAATGAGATTATAAATTTAGTGAAAATTTCCTTTTATCTACTCAAGAAGATAGGAGTGCAAGAATATTTTGTGTATGAAGTGTTGATTTTGCTGGAGATCAATGGGATTTTAGAGATCTATTCCAGAGAATAAGCTAAGGATAGTTTGCATGTAGGCATGCATGAGTCTATCCATAAAATGCTATCTCATAAATTTCTATCAGCCATGAATTCATGGATGTGCATCTTTGCTTATCCTAGCACACTGCTCTGAAACATATTTTTAGTTTCTGTCTGAGTCAGGTGCAGATAGCTGCCTGGCACAAAGGGAGATGAGGTTGCTGTGCTTCTTTGGGAAACATGTTCCAAGGGGCAAGGACAGCCTTGGTGTCTGGGTTGCAGTCCTGTCCTCTAGCAGAACTGTATCTGCCTGTGTTCAGAGATGTATGAGGAGCTTGGGAGCAGGAATAGAAACTTGAGACAAGCATGGTGCATGCCAATGATTGGTTGAAGTTTTCTAGTGTAATAAAAACACAGAAGCTGAAGGGAAGAATCATGAGTTTAACCATGCGCTAAAATTTATAATGGCACAACCTGTCTTAATGCCACAAGGACTGGATATTTAGTGGCACTTGTAACTGCTGATACATCCCTGTTCCTCCAGAGCTGAGAGCATTCTGTGCAGTAGTAGTGAAGATCCCCATACTATAAGATGGAGCTTTACTGTAGGAATGGATTAGCACTACCTTAGCATTTGCATTTCTGAATAATTTTAAGCCTGGAAATTTTACTTAATTAGTTTTGCTTTTCTCTGTTTCACTTAGGTCTTTGGTGCTGCTGAAGGCAGGGTATAGGTTGGAGCTAGTACAGCAAATGAGGCAGTCCACTGTAATGGGCCTTTTCTTGTTGTTGAAGAAACACTGTTTAGTGTTTGCACAGGATTCCCCCTAAGGCCCTGTAAAAGATCAGTAAAATACAAAGTAAAATTAGGCTAACTTGAATATGGCTTTCAGATATGTTTTCTCTTTCTGGATCATTCTTTAATTTTCTCTTTGTCCTTTTTAGAGTTTGAGAAACAACTTTTGCCTGCCTTCAGGATGCAAGTGCTACCTGTGCTTTGATGTCAGTGCTGATTGGAGAGTTTCACTGCAGTGGAGAATGAGGATCCTCCTTAAACTAACATATTGTCTTTTGTCATTACTCTAAGCAAGGATTTTGAAGCTTGAGTCCCAGACAAACAACCCTGTGTGGTCCAGTTTGACTGAGTTGACTGAACTAATCACCTCAATGTATTTCTGAGAAATTCTTAGGTTTTATTGTGTGTATCTGCCTACAGCCCTTTCCTGAATACAAAGGTCTTCAAAGCCTTTCAAGTGTATTATCAGTGCTGTGGAAATGGCTTATTTCAAGAATCCCTTCCTTTCCTTATGCCACCTGAGGATATTTTTACTCCATAATAGTGGTTCTGTAATACTGCATTTGCATGGGACCAAAGCTACCCTTTTTGTCTGTGAATAGGTTACGATTTTAAAATTAACAACCAAGAAGCAACAACAAAAAATACTCCCCCCCAGAAAAAATTTGGTGTCATTTCTGTAGCACATTTTCCCTGTAGAAGACGATGTTCATGAGCATCTCTGATGATCAGTTTTCAATTGAGTCTCCACAAATCAGTGTGCCTGGTTGTTGGAGCAACCTGGATCCTGTTAGATACTTGCACACAGCTGAAGTTGAGGATCACTGACTGCTCAAATCCTAAACCATAGAAAATATGGCCAGCAAGAGTGATCAGTGTTTGGGTTTTTTTTTCTCATGCACTAGATAAGCAAGTATTTAAGGTTTAGAATGGGTGTAAGAGGGAAAGGCAGTTGGATTCTGCACATGATTAAGACAATAAGGAGATTTCAAGATGCTTGCAGTGTCTCTGACTTATTGCTATCACTGGTGTTCAGTTTCCATAGGCAAACTGATACTGGTGAAGAAAAAGGCTGAGGGATTGGTACTGGCACTGGCACCTTCCACCCAGGTTCTGGCCTGCACCAGCACAAGCTGCAGGCAGCCAAGTTCTTCAGTACCTCATGTTCATGTCTGTCCTTCCTGACCTGCAGATCAAACCACGGGAAAGGGAATCCTGTTGTGGAATAGAAGGTGGGGAGTTCTGTAGCCCTTCTACTGAAATTACAGAATTTTATGGGGGCAATGTAAAAATACACCACACAGTCTGTCCCTTCTTACTGATTGTGAAACTGAATATTCTTTCTCTTGAGCTGTCTTCACACTTTCCTTTTTTGGTTACTGCTGTCAAAACAAAAATCTACATCATGAGTATGAAAACAGAAGTTTCTGTTGAGAAGCTTCAGCTGGAGCTGTGGGAGCTCTGCAGCTGAGACAGTGTGTGGGGAGTGGGTGTGTATGCACACACTCCCCTCCTAGGAGTTGAGCCTCTTGAGCCGACAGTGCCAGGGAAAGATCCCTCCTTTCTCATCATCTTGGCTCTCCTGTTTGTGAAGATCTGTATTGATTTAGATGGAAGGATTGATACAGACTACAGCTAGGAGAAAGGAGGGAAGGGAAGGGAAGGGAAGGGAAGGGAAGGGAAGGGAAGGGAAGGGAAGGGAAGGGAAGGGAAGGGAAGGGAAGGGAAGGGAAGGGAAGGGAAGGGAAGGGAAGGGAAGGGAAGGGAAGGGAAGGGAAGGGAAGGGAAGGGAAGGGTGGAGCCATTCCTTTTTGGAATTTGCATATAATTTCCATACCAGCCCGTAGACACTCCTGCTGTGGGACACAAATTTCAGTAAAAATACTTGAATAATAATTAGCAGTGAAACAATTCAATAACTGGCATTTAAATTGTCCTTTTGGGGCTCCAGGATTAAAAACAATAGAGGTAAATGAGGATGATTCTTCCCTGTCAGAAATACAGCACCAGTTTTGCATGGTTGAGATTTCAAACGGATGATTGCATGCAGTGTTTAAAATGTGGTGTTGTGATTAGGAACAACAAATTGTGACAGGAAGGATCTGTGCTAACTTCCAGATAAATAACAGGGGTTTCATCCCATTCTGTGTGCAGATAGGCAAGCTTCCTACCTTGGCTTCCCTACTTTAGAGGGAACTTACAGGGAATGAATTACTCATTTTAATACAGATCTTAGAGAAGATGAAAAAATCAAATTTCCTTATGTCTTCTGATCGTAGAATTTAATAAAGCAAAGCCATGAAAGGTGATTGCAATATTTCTAATGTAACAATCCTTGTTGAAAAATTGCAAGTCTTCTGATTGAAGGGAAGAAGTTTTAAAGAAGGGAAAATTGTTAAAACTCATTCTTTGTCTGTGATCTTGTACTTAGCTTTAGCTGATCAGCAAACTCATGTATGTTTTGGTGCTTGCTTGGCCCTTCCTTTAGCACCAAGTGACTTTTTCATTAAGATGGATGGAATAAAACCCCTGCCAATTATTCCCAGTAGGACAAAGAGTTTACTGTCCTCTCTTTTGTTACCCTCAGTAAGTCAAATCAGAGCTTCCTTAGCTGTCTGTTTGGGTTCATATACCCTGAAAAGGCTGTGAGTGTGCTCAGGTAATGTGTCACAGCATCACAGAAGGGAGGGCAAATACTGAGTTGGGATGGTGTGCTCTGATCTCTGTGTAGTAATGCACAACATACGAGCACATACACAACTTTGAGTTTTACTTTGAAACCACTCTCTGTGCTCACTTGTGCCCATCCAGTATGGCTGTCCTTCGAATTTGGCATAGCAACTCCGTAATTCCCTGGTTTCTTTTCTTTCTTAACATTTTTCCCCCATTTTATTTGTACACAGCTGCCTTATCTCTAAAACCTGGAACTGCTTTTCCTGGGCCAACCTGGTAATTCACAGTAATTCATTCAGGAGCCCTTTTCCTGGTTATCCTGTCTGCTTTTATTCCAGTGATTTAAGCAAGTTACAGAACTCCTTCTCTGTCTGATAGGTTGTTAACAAACACTTTTGCTGAAATCAAAGTCCCTTGTCCCATGTAACAGTTTTAAATGGGGAAAGCAGGTTTGTATTTCTTATCCATGTGCCATTTTTAAATTGCACTACAGATCTGGAACTCTGGGAGCCAGTGAGATCAGTGGAGGATTTAGGGAGCCTGGAACAGTGGCTGCATCTTGCAAGATCAAGTTTTTATTGACCAAAGAGTAAGGGTTATGTACCAGTCATAGCATTTTTCTTTAGCACAATGTAAATCTGTGATTTGAGCCTGCAGTGTCTGAGGACCTATTTTTCAGAGCAGCAGTTCCCCTGTAAGAGGCAGTGAATATTGTGGTGGTATCTAGCACTGCTCGGTGTAATTTCCCAGAACAGGTTAGTATGAAGAGAATGTGGAAGAGTCTTTAGGTGGCTTCAGCTCTGGTTCACTCACAGGCAGTTCTCAGGCAGTGATTGAGGCTGCCAAGTGACTCCCACCATCTCTACCCCAAGTAGATGTGGAACTTAACTCTCTGTAGGACTCACACTGAATGTGTTACCAACACATTGTACTTTGATTTGGAGAGCCTTGAGGAGCTCTGTGGAGCCTACGTGTAGTAGAAAACTTCACTGACTGCCTCTGATAGGTTCCTGCTTGGCTGAGATTTCAGGGTTCCAGGTGGTGAGTTTCATTGTTCATTGTTCTTTATTTTGAGAATTTACAGCATCTAAGTCTGTTAGTAATGGAACTGTGTAAATCTGGTGCCGATTTTTATTGTGGTTAGTGAAATCCATCAGAAACTGATCAGAGGAGTAGAGATGAATAGGTATATTCAATAGGTGGTTGGTAGCTAGGTAAGGTAAACACACTTCAAGTACTTTGCAGGTATTTTAACTGCATTTGGGTAATTTTTAATATCAAGGCAACTGTAGTGGTGGGCAGACACTAAAAACTTAGTGTTCAAAACAGCAGCACCAGTCGCAACTCTCTGTGTGACAGAGCAGTTTCAGTGCCTGTGTGATGAGAACTAAGAGTGACTTGTCAGCCAGGAAACATGAGTTCTTCGCTTGCCTGTGGTCATACAGCACATTGATTTCCCTTCTTGGTGTCTCAGTGGTTTCATATGGAATATGGTGCTGAGGACACTTAACTTGCTCTGGGAAGCCCTTCCTGATCTGTACATGTTTAGCAGTGCTACACCTGCACAGCATGATCTCTTCTTAACTGCATTGTCTCTGTGTGGTAACACAGAAAACAATGAAGAGTAAAAGGTTTGAAATGTGACCACATTGAAAATCCTGAAATAGTCTTGCTGTGTGGTGGTTAACTGAAACATAGACATTTTGGCACTTGACAATTTTAACAAGACACTGAAACTATCCATTTCTTACTGTTTTGTTTTATGAAAGTGTGACAATTGTGATCCATTTCAGCTAAAATCTTAAAATAAATGCCTCAGAGGCACCAAATAAAGCAATTTTCTTGCTCTAAACTCCACTCTTGATTCTCATATAATGTGAACCACTTGCAGTTGCTGATGTGTATGTGAGTTCACATTGTGTTCTCCTGTATGAGTTTTGAGGTAGTGTATTTTAAAATTACACATGAAGAATGCTGAGCTTATGTGAAAAGGATGGGCTTTTATGGCATTGAACTCATGTTCTGAAGTAAGCCATGCAGGCAAGATTGAAGATTTGAACCACAGTTTGCTGCTTTTCAACTCACCCATTTTGGTGGATGAGTGATCTTCTAGGAGAGCAACTCCTTAAACTGAAGGAAGATTCAAATGAAGACATTTTGAATTAAGATAAAATCATGAAACAGAATATAGAACCTGTAATTGCTGCAGAGTATTTGCTTGTTTGGTGAAAATGCTGTTTTCTGCAAGCATTTTAAGGTGCTACTTTAGCAAACCAAAAGCAATTACTGCTGTGCCTGATTATGTATGTGAGGCAAGGATGATATTAAAGAAATACTGCACAGGACTTGGACAATAGGGTATCCTTATTTCTTGTACTCTCCTCCACAATTTAGAGTGCTAAACCAAATTTTCCTAGGATCAAAGTTCAAGCCATTTTGCATGAACTACAGGGTGAGTTTCAGTCCTTCCAGCCACTGCTGGAACTTGCCTCTCTGCTGATCTGAACCAAAACCGACATGATGGCATTTCTGTAGTTCATAGATTTCATCTGCAGATCTCGGGAGAAGTGTATTTGCAAAATTCAAGTGGGGTTAAGGAGTTGAATAGCTAATTCAGCTAAATAGCTGAGAGACTAGAGGGGAATTAATTGATGGGGAGGGGAAGGGGCTGATACTGTAATTGCTATTTTAGTTAAATAATTGGGGAAAGGACATGTGGAAACAGGAGCTGAAGTGCACATGCCTGCATCTTCTGGGGAAGGAATGTATGGAAGTTCCAGTGTCAGGTTTTGGGATTGAGTGCATGGACACAGCTGCCTGTGCTGTTTCTTTCCCTGTGTTGTGAGCAGCTCTTTCTTTCAGTCAAAGACCAGGTCTAAAATGATGCAAGTATTTTGTGTCCCTTATGCTATGAAACACCATCTTTGTTCAATTACTGGAAAGTCACCCTCCCCACAGGGAGCCATGAAGCTGTAATGGAGTTGAACACAAACATTTGTTTTGTTTAAAAACCCTGGTGTAACATTGCTGTGCAACTTTGGATATGTCAGTTCCTGTAAATGCTCTGAGCCTGAGACCAACAGTGCAGAAAGCGTTGGAAGAACCCGTTGTGGAAGCGAGGTTTACCGACCTCTCCAATGTTTCATGCTGGCTTCAGTGATCTGCATGGCTCTCCGTGGCTCCCTGCTTCTGCGAAGGCTTCCAGCTTTCTGCTTGTGACATCTCTCCTGATGTGCTCAGACAGAGGGAATATGCAAAAGGACGGCTGCGGCTCTGTGCTCAGGAGATGTCATCTCCGATGGATGTCAGGCAGAGGCGCAGCAATTAAGGCTCCAGCCGACTCTCTGCTCAAGCTCCAGGCACACTGGGGGAGGAGACGAGAGGAAAAGAGGATAAAAGGGAAAAGTAAGATAGTGGGGAAAGTGGGGAGAGAAGTCTTTACTTCTCTAGAGGGGTAAGAAAGGAAAACTTCAGTGTGGAAGAATGGGAAATAAGAGCAGCATGGGATAAAATATGAGGAACAAAATATGGAAATATCTTAGAAAAGAGAATAATAAAGAGAGGGGGAACAGGAAGGAAATAAAGGAATGGACATGTGGCTTTGCGAGGTGAAAGAAAGAGGAAGTGGCAGAACAAGACAAGTGGCAAGGAAAACCATAAAAGTGGGGAGATGAGGGCAGCTGAAGTGCTTTTAGCTACTTGCTGCTGATGGCAAAGAAGCCCATTGTCCCAGTCCACCAGCTGTGGTGCTGGAGAATCCCTTTATTACTGACTTACAGTGAGCTACCAATGTAAATCAGCTGCTGTTTTACAGTTGTCTGTCAGTGGGGAGAACCACTGAATTACTTTTGAAAACAACTCATCAGATGCATCCAAAACTCCAGTTTGACAGTGCTCAGAATTAATGCTTAAAATTGAAACAGCAAGCTAAGCAATTTGTATCTCACCTTCTGTGCCATGAAAATGGTCTGTTACTGGAAGAGATACAAGGATCAGCCCCTTGGGAAACGAAAGTACTGAAAGATTTCAAGATTACAGCTGAATTAGGAGCTGACTGTTCTTTATGAACCCCAAATGTTTTCATAATAAAAGTACTAGATCTTTTCTATCTTTTCAATTTTATTGTTTGAATACAAAGAGGTTTCCATCTCTTCCAGCTGTTCAGTCTCTGACTTTCAGGTTCCCTTGCTTGTTCCCTGCTGCTTGGCATCATCGTGACTTTCTCTTTTCTAGTAACTCTTATTATCTGAGATCTTCTATTTTGTATCTGTTTTGAAATAATGTGCTGGAGCTGAGCATTGATTTTTTATCTTCACCTATTTTTAAATACATTATTACTCCCTTGAGGAATTCAGTGTCCTTGTCCCATAATCCTACTTTGGTAGCTCATCTAGTCATCTAGGAATGGGTAAAAGTTCCTGGATGATGACCATCATGAGCAATAGAATAATGGAATTGTTTAGATTGGAAAAGCTTTTAAGATCATCAGTATCACTGGTTCACTCTTTCTTTGCCCATTCCAAATTCCTGACTGGCTAAAAGAAACTAACTTCTTAAAAACTTTCCAAAGTCTCTTGGTGCACCAGTTATTAAACCTTGAAATACAATTTGGAACATAAACTATGATGGGATTATTAAATCTACAAGGTTTAGCTGCAAAGAGCCAGGCTGTTGCCAAAGCTCCATGCTTTAGCTTATTAATAGTTACTAAATTGGGGTGAGAGCTGGCAGAGGGCAAGTTGAGAGTGAGCTTGAGAGAAGCACAACCCTTATGCATTCAGTATCCTTTGCTGTGTTTTATTTTCCCCATCTGGATTTCCCCTGCTGAGCAGCGAGCGGGCGCTCAGACGCGCGCGCGGTGCCAGACAGCTGAGAAGGCGCAGGGAGTCAGCCCGGTGATGTTTGGCATTGCTGGGCCTCTTTGTGCCAGTGGTTTAGTGCCAAGAGTAATTGTGATTTACACCCGCTGCCCCTTTGGTGGCAAAATGGTTTTGATTAAGTGCATACCACGTTTATTAAGTCTTGCACAACCCAGCACAGGGTCTTGGCTGGGACGCCGTAAAAGGCAGTGAGATTTACACATCTCACTGCAGGATTCATTTAATCTCTTGGGGATTTACTGACCTTCAATTAGAACTGTTAAGTACTGTTTACTTGGTACCTAAATCATGTAAGGCCCAGCTAGAGTTTCTTTTTTTGTTTTCATTAGTAATATTGTGATTAAATGTGGGAAGAGAAGGGAAAGGACCTAAATACTATTTGACCAGTGAACACACGCCCTAAAGAGAAAGACTTTGAAGGTTTTAAATCAAAATACTGAACTAAACTGACCCATTTTTCCTTAATGATCTCTGATCCGAGGCCATTGGTTCAACTGAAAGACAAGGAGTGACTTCATGGGAGTTGTGTACATACTAAAGGACACCTTCCTTTCTTTGCTTTCAACTAATCCACTGTCTATGGATTTAATGGAAGATTATTTTTTAACTTCAGAGAACTTCCAAATAGGTGTTGAAAGAACTTCTCAGCTTGGCTGTGAAAAATGTATTTGCTTCATTGCTTAAAGTCACTGAAGTTGTCTACAGTTGAGGTACGTCTCATAGTGAACCAAATAACAGCTTTATTGGGAAGCAGGATTGCTCTTACTCTAAGTTCCTTCAATATCATCCCAACTACTTCAGAAAGTCTCTGTGGTTCTAGAGAAAAGATCTTCTGTTCTTTGTCACCAAATACATAGAATTTAGAGATGACACAGCAGATTAAAAGTGAAAACTAGGTCTGAGCCTACATTACAGACCAAAAAATGTCAGTATTTTAGGTCTAGGTTACCACTGAGCAATGTGTGATTCCAGGTGGATAACATCACAGTCAGGAAGGAAGGGAAAGGATTTTGTATTTGTGAATGGAGCTCTGGTTAATGATGAGATTTTTTCTAATAAAAAGGTCTCATCTTTGTAAATAGCTTCTGGTCCTCCAGAATGTGGTATTTTAAACTATTGGCTGGAATATGTTGGCAGTTTATGAGCATCTAGGTGTGAATTCTCAATGTTCAGAAGTGAACGAATTGGTCTAAGCTTTGTTGGGTGGGTTGATTGTTTGGGATCTTCTCTGCACCCTGATCAGATGAACACAGCAGCACCGAGGACCTGTTTGCTGGGATGAAAGTGGAGTTTGACAACCTGAAAATTCCTTTTCCACAAGTATTCTCTAAATGTTTCTTTAGAACTTGGCTGCTTCTGAGATTTTTCCTGCCAAGAAACTGGTCGGCTGGAGTGCTCATGGAAAGTGAACCCCAAAGGAACCATGAGCACAGGCAAAATGAGTTCATGGGTTGGAGAGCCAGAGAGAATGTCGAGCATTCACTCAGCTCTCATTAGCTCGGGCTTCTTGCTTCCTCCTGACTACTCAAATTAATAACCCAGCTCTCCATCCTTGTGCTTTCTCTGGCATTATGTCAAGAGCAGGGGAATGAGGTGTGGAGGGGTTCAAGGAAACAGTCAAATGGTATATGCCTTTTAATTCAAGGTGTAGAAAATTCCCTTGAGATCTAAATCAAAAAATTAACTCACATCTCCTGTCACAACAAGGACTATATAGCATCTGATCTGAAGCACTTGGAGATAATTTACAGTTTCTGGTTGTTGAGCTGAGCCAAATAAAAGTCCACTTGTTTTTAAAGTGCATCAGTTTACCTATGTGTGAATTTTGGATTCTCATTTATACAATCTCATCTGGGTAATGACTGTTTAGGGCATATGTACACTCAGTGGTAAATAGTGAATGAAAGGAAAAAGTCCTTAAAAATGTTTTCCATATTGGTGGCATTAGGCAGCCCAAGACTGCTGTGAAATCAAAAGGCAAAGAAGGGAAGAGTAGAAAGTTTCAAAAGGCCATGTTTTTCACCCCACTCTCTAGTTACAAAAATTATGTATTTTCTTTTGTTATAACACCATCCTGTCTTCATGTTCTGTTGGCTTTCTTTGGTTGGGTAAACATGGAATTGTTCCTCTTAGAGCTCTGGTTTTACTGAACCTCCTTAAACCTGTGGCTACATTTGCAAGCGCCATATCTGTAAACAAGTGGAAAGTGCCAACTTATAAGACTGGTGAACAACAAGGTTCAGTCAGGTGTATAATACTGGGAATTGACCTCTTGGAATAAAGTGTAACTGGAAGTGAAGTATGTACAACAGCTCAGCAGTTCCCAGTGCTTTGGGTGCCTCATTTACAATGCCCCAACAGAGGAATTTTACATGGTTTCGTTTGCAAGATTTGTCGTCCAGGAATACTACACCCAGTGCCGTGACCCATGATTTTGTTTTTAAACTGGAACCTTTAAATGCCCAACTTGCAGGTCCACAGGATCTTTCTGAAGTTTTAGATCCAGCAGAGTCTTAATGCACAAATCATAGTGATTTTTGACCAAGCTTCAAACTTTCTCTGGATCCACAATGGGCCAGCACCGATGCCCAGGTCCATGTTAGTTTGAATACTGGAGGTGCTTGTGGCTGTCTGTTTTATTGTATTGGTCCTAGGCTTGAAGAAAGGTGGATGAAGGTGGCTGCACTGTTGGTGAAGGTACCAGGCATTGTTAATACAAACTTGGGGGTACCTGACAAAGCCACAGTGACAGTGTGGCAGTGATTTTAATAGCCGTGTTTCTTTATACACTCTCAAGCAAAAGGCAACGTATATGAGAGGGCCCTGTTCTGCTGGGAGAGGGTGAGCACACCCACCCCAGATGACAGCAGGGCTCTTGGTCCCCTGGTGGCTCCTTGAGATCGGCCAGGCAGTTCTACAGCCCACAGAAAGCTGCTACTCTTGGTGAATAGGAGGTGCTAATCTCCTTCTTCCTAAGAGACCTCTTTGTCCAGAAGTGTTGGGGTTTAATTGGCTTGTTCACACTTTGTCCAGCAGACTCTGACTTCTAACACTTCCTCCACACCCCACCCCCAGCCTTTGGTTCACGGTGTCAACAGGGCTGGAAGTGTTTTAATTCCTTTACAGACAGTCCTCCTCCACACCAACTGCATGACTGGATGGACTGCTGGGGTTGGCATGCTGGGAGCTGTTAATCCAAAAAGGCGATTTACTTTTTTTTGTCTGGAAGGATTTAGTCCATTGCACTTGAACACTTGCAGATCCTGAAGCATTTTCTCTGACCAAACCACTAATTTTTGACTAGGGGTGGAACAAAAAAATTACCTTGTAATAATCCACTTTTTATTTCCTTACTCTTACTCAAATCTATTATATCCTGACTTGTCTTTACAGGTAACAATTGTAATAGCACCCACTGGTCCCAGTGTGTTGTAGGTGTTTGCACAGTGCTCACTGTATGGTGCGCTCAAACTTTTGTGCTGCCACTGAACAATAAAGACCAGTCGCAAAACTGTCAAGTTGCTGGTGCAGGAAATCAGAGGGAAATAAGAAATTAAACACCAGTGTGGGCTTAGACAAAACCTGTTAAATTTCTGGTGCATTTTGCTTGGATAACATATACTCTCTCTTCCATTTTCCACTTGAGCAGCATCAATCACCTCTAGGGATTGTGACAATGTGAGCAGGTGCTGCTGGAGGTCTTTACAGGTAGGAATGAAATGGAAGGGGGATTTGCGATCAGACTGACATTGAGAAGAGGTAAGAGTTCAGAGAAGGAGGCCATGGAAAGTAAGATGGGGAGGAGGTAGTGCCAAAGCAAAATCAGGGGATTTGTTTGGCGAGAGGAACCTAGGTAGATGTGGCAGATACAGTCATTATGTACATCCAGTCATTAAGGGCCAGAAGGAGAACTAAGCAGACAGCCATGAGTGCCTCTCAGAGCTGCTGAGAAGGGAACATTCACTAATTACACCAGAGGTCTTGGAAGCTTGGGAAGGCTGTTCCAACACACTGACAGTGTGTCCATTGTGTAGTCGTCGCTCCCTGGGTATGGGAGGCACCACCCTCCCAGTCCTAGAGCTGAGAACTGGGACTGTGGAACAGCCTCTGTGAAGTCTGTATCACTCTTAAATCATTGTTCCAAAGAAAGTACAGGGTTGCTTTTTCTTTTTGTTTTGGATACTTGAGTCATAGCCAACAAATAGAAAACTCATTCCATGGTTATCTGAAAGACGATGTCACATACAATGGCAATTAGAAATATTTCCAAAATTAAACCTCCAAAGGAGGAAGTGAATTACAATGCAAGCAACCTTTGACCCTGGAGAATCATAATGGCTTCCTGGATTTGGAGATATTATGAGCTGAAGCCAGAGAGGTACTGCTGCTGGGTCATAAGAAGTGTTAAAATTAGAAAACAATGTGGTAACCTTGGGTGTGTCTTTCTGATCTGAAATCTCCTCCCATCCACACCTCTGTTTAATAATGATGTGTTTTGAAAAACTTGTGTCTGGCTGCCTTAATGTCTCGGCATTTTCTCTTCATGCATCAGCTTTGGTGGTTATCACTCTGCCAGACTGTGGGCCACAATCCAAAAAAGTACAAAACTACTTGTTTACCCCTAAGAACGGGAACAAGGCCACAGAGTAAAGACAGCTACTGTGCTGGGAGCCAAGGAAATCAGATGTGTGGGCACCTAACCTCTCCATCTCTGAAAAACCTTCTTCTCAATTTTGGTTTTGTTTATTTTTGATATTTTAATTTACTTTCTGGACCTAGATGTGCATGCTCATTCCTTTGGGAAACAGGGATCTTGTTGCTATATACATTCCCAGCATAGGCTTATTATTTGAACAACAGCAGTATCCAGAGGGGGCTGGTCTCATTGTACCAGGCTTTGTGCAAACACATAATAAAAGACAACTCTGGCCTAAAAAGAAAAAATTACAGTCTAAACAGACAAGGCAGACAGTGGGTTTTTCTTGAGGAGAGTGACAGAGAGATAAGCTGGCCTAGGAAATGTTAGGACATTTAAAATCTTTTCCTGTTCTCTCTCACAGAAGAAAGAACATTATATTTGGCTACATACATGAATCCAGATTTAAAAATAGCTGGGTTCCTTCCTGGCTGAGGGAGAAAGACTGAAATGAGTCAAATTTATTAGCCTTCTAGCAAGCTTGCATTGAATTTTTTGCTTGTTGGGACTCCCCCAAGTAATTGTGTTTTTACAAACAAGTTGGTTGAGGAAGAGTTTCATGGGCAAATGCCTTGATTTATGCATGGACATGCAGGAGAAAAACAAGTCCAATGTTTGTGCGAGTGAATTCCAGCCACACAAATGCTTGAGAAGTGAAGCCAAGGGGGCAGAATTGTCATTAGACTGATTTGGGAGCTGGATTTAGTTGAAGGGCAACATTTTAAAAGCACCTAAGTGACGCTGGAGCCTCAGGGCAAGTCTTCAGCAGGTAGGGCTTCTTAGGGGGAATGCTAATGTGGCCGGGCTCTACGGGATCCCCGCACGCAGGCAGGGCCAGGTTGGGTGGGATTTAGCAGCTTAGGGACCTCTGCCCTGGGAGCCAAGCTGCGGTATTGACTTTCACCGTGTACCATTTTTAAAGGTGATTTAGGCGTGAGCACTGGATTTACAAACGTATTAAGGTGCCGATCTTCCACTGAAGGCAGTGAAGGCTGGAAGCTTTAAATGCCTTTTTGGAGGGTCTGAGCCTCGGGGCCAGATTTACAGAGCTGTGTGGATATCTGAAATGCCTGGTGATCTTTACAAAAGCACCAAATGAGTTAGACCTGTCTCCTCTTGACTTCAAAGTGACAGACTGGTAGAGATAAGAAGGTTGGTCCAAGATCTGAGTCTCAAGCTGCCTGTATGGCTTTGTGGAGATGATCTTTAGGAGAGCACATCTTACCTTGAAGCCCAGCTCAGTCTCATTGAAGGTCAGAGGTGTTGTGGGTATTTCTGAAAACACTGCCCTGCCAAAATTAAGTAAACAGAAGGGGTTGCTGCAGTGAAACTATTGCCCAGCTTGACATCCACTGTGCTCTAGGTATGCTTTGTTTTTGTCATGCAATAACAAAACCAAATGTGACAGAGGAAAATGAGATTCCAGCATTATCCTTTGGAGTGTGGGGTATTTAGCAGTGAGGACAAGATGTTCAACATAGAAAAATGAGGAAAAGCAATACAAACATGGTGTTTGGGGTGAAAGAGAAAAGGGAGCATCAGTTAATGGAGTAAGGGAAAGGAAAAATGGGTAAACATCTGGCCCAAATGGACTTCTGTGCCCGAGTAGCTGAAGTAATTTGTGCAAGATACTCCTTGTTTTTGCTTGTAACTGAAGGCTCTGAGGGTAAGGGAGAATGTGCCTCATGCCTTTAAAGCTCTGTAAGAAGCTCCAGATCTTTGCTACTGAGGATCTTTTTATACCATCAGATGATGGTTGGATTTACTGTGCAGCAGGGAAAGCACCAGCACCACCACTGCAGGTCATGCAAGCAGCCAAACCACTGAATTTCTTTTCCCCCATTGCTGTTGCCATCACAGTCACTGCTGGCCCTGAAGGCTTTTCTGCCGTTCTGAAAGGATGTTAACAAGAGAATGCATTTGCTCTTCTGCCTGGCAAAAGGGGGGAAGAAAGCAAGATTTTTGACACATATTCTTCATGTTCAGTTGTAAAAATTCCATTCTTTGTCCTACCCCTGTGGCATGGCTATCTTAGATCTGATTGCTAGAGAACTGTTGCAACAGATCCTTGCCTAGTCTGGAAAATCCTTTCTCCTGATAGGGCTGCTGAGGAATTAAAACATGACAATGATCCACGATCATGTTGCACAGAATATTCCATCGTGCAGGGAAGAGGTGACAAGAGCTTGCTTTAAACAGAAATGAATGTGGGTAAGATTTAGGTTGGTCTCCTCCCCTAAGGAGTGTCTGTCAGGGGGAACAGTGTGGGCAGAGAAGCCCCAAAGCTCCCTTGGCCTACAGCACAGTCAGAAGCAGAAGGGCAGGGAGGAGGGAAGGCACGTCCCTTGCTGCCCCTCTGGGGCCATGGTGATGTGACAGCCCCGTGCGGAGCCGTGACTGTCCGGTGACAGCACAGCGACCCCGACAGCTCGGGGTGCTGCGGGCGTGTCCCGCCTGCCTGGGGGCTGAGAGCTGAGCGGCCGAGGCAGCTGCCTGCAGTGGCTTCCCTACACATCCTGCTCTTTTCCATGCCAGCCAGATTGTCTGAGTGAAAGAGAGCACAGCAGACAGGGGCTGAATGACAGCTGCCATTCATGTTGGCTGCAGGGTCTTCAGAGGGAAGGAAAACAACTCCTTTGTGTCGGTGTTTGTCCCTTTCCCATATCCTCAGCTAGAAAACCACCCCCAGGGCTTGCTCCTCATGCCAGCAGCCACTGGGTACATTCTTTTCCTTTCAAGTCCCTTCTCAACACAGAACTGTTTTGCTCCTGTTTCCTGCTTTAGCTGCGTGCTGCAATGTCTATCGTATTAGTTCTCAGATGAGCCTTGAAATACTCCTTACAAGTGCTCGCAGGCTCATTTCCACACAATAAGGGCAGTTAGCAATTTCTTCCCATCCCCATCTGCTACCTGCCTGCTCTGGGGACTCAGTGAATAGCAAGAGACTGGCAGAACTCTCATCTGTTGGATGCTTCTGACAATTTGTATTAAAGAAAGCTGAGAGCATATCAATTAAATAAATATATTATATAGACACAGACAGCCTTTAGGATTTGCTTCTATTTTCTGCAGTACTCCTTGATGTCATGCCTTGAAGACGTCTTACCTCCAGTAGCAGCAGCTGCCAGCAGGATTGTGGTTTTGGTCAAGAGAGCCTCAGCTCCTGTGAGAGAATGAGCCAGAGCTGAAGGAAGAAGGAAAGTGGCAGAGAAAGATCCCCCTTGGCTACTGGGTAACAGATATTGGCTCGGACTTGGGAAACAGCAGAGAGGAACCAGGCTAAATTTAAACAGATAAAGAGGCAGATAAAAGGAAACCAAGCAAAGCGTTAAGGTTTCTGAAGCTAAAAATTGGGCAAGTCTGCAGCAACCCAAAGCATTTCCTCATCATTTCCAAGCAGGCTGGATAAAGAACCAGAGAAAGGACACTCTGGGCTACGCTTATGGGCTCTGCTGGCCAGTGCAAGCCAGAGAGATCTGAGGAAGCTTTAGGCAGATTCTTGTGTAGTCTAGAGGGTGCATGAACTTGGTAGCTTGAAGCACTCATTTGTGACAGTGAGCAGAGGATTGAATTGGTAAACCTGTCAATCTGGGCTCTTAAGCCTGGCTGAGCTCGTCTTTGAGTTGCAAAAGCAGTTAATGGTGTGATGGGAAGGCCTGGGAAAGGGGCACAAGGAGACAGAGGTACATGCTGAGGTGAGTGCTGCCTCAGGACAGATGAGAGGGGACAACACTGAAATACCACAAATACCAAGGGCTGGAATTGCAATTGTTCAGCTCAGATTGGGTGTCTGGTACCTTTGAAAATCACCCCATCAAGGTGGAGCCTCTGTAAATAGCACCACTTGATGTCTTAGGCTAATTCTGCAAATGTTGAGCCTGGAAGGATGAGGCAACAACTTCTGATAAGCCTGACTCCTTGGAGGTCTTGTCAACTCACCCAGTGACTTGCAGGATTGGCACATCGGGAGGTTTGTTTCTTCTGCAGCTGCCAACAGCAGGGAATCATGTGGGCTCCTTTCCATCCCTGTCAGTTCATTCATGGACGACATCCCAGAGCTCAGTCTGTGACCTCACCTGGACACTGTGGAAGAAGATGGGGAATGTTTTCGCTTGAAGGCTCTGGAAGGCACTTTGAGAAGCATCCTGATTCTCCTCAATAAGAAGGTGCCATTCAGGCCCCTTTCTCCTTGCCTGAAAAGCCAGCTCCTGCTCTCCTAGTTTCTGATGGAAGCCAAGCAAAAACAGGAACAAGGTCCTGTCTGGTGAGCCCAGACCTCAGGCTCTATCTGATCGTTTCTGGCCAGAAGTGAAGATGCTTATCTGACATTTGCAATTCAAAGTTGTATAATCCCATAGCCCTCTCCTTTTGCCTCTGAGGTGGTAACAGAGACAAGTATTGCCTTTCTCTCAAGCAACTGGCCCTGGGCTCTGACTGCTTGTGCTGGTTGTGGACCTGTCCTGCATCAGGCCCTGCTGACCTCAGGGCTGGCATGCAAAAATGTGCCCCAGCTCTCAGAAACAGTCCCTGATTGCAATTCAAATACCACACTGCTGGTTGGGATGGAGTAAAACATAGGGAACTATTCTTTAAGAACATTAAATATTGGATTTTCCTGATGCTCTGTATCAACTGCCTCATTTTTTGTGAATACAGCAGAAGGGATAGATATGGTCTGATTCATTGTCCTGTGTGGATCAGAGAAGGTATCTGAGAGCTTTCTGCACATTTATGTTTCACCAAAGTATTTATAAAGAAGGGTGTTTATTGCCCCAGATTCTGAGGTTTATCTTTCCAGATGTGCAGACAGGCTTATTCAGAGGCAGATTCACAGTTGCTGGGGCCAGCTTCATCTTTGAGGGAGCAGAAGCTGTGCTCATGGACAAGAGATGTACTTTCTTGATTAAAACTCTGCTCAGTTCAAGGGAGTGATCTGTTGTGGTCAAAGAGAAATGAAAACATTTAAATTAGTGATAGCTGAGCTTTATTAAAGCCTTAATGATTATAGACTTCACATAATATGACAATATAGACCAGAACTTCACTTGCTTTGTGCCCTAGATTTGCGTCTGACTTATCCAGATTATTTGTGTGATATCTGATATCATTACAACATTAGATATCTTTTTTCCCTCTGGATTCTGAGTTGTGTCCTATCGGGTGGATGGATACAGTGATTTTTGTGGGTTTTTTGTTTGGTTGGTTGGGGTTTTTTTGCTTTTAGTTACTCTTGTTTTTCATGTTTCTTCTGAGGTGTTAAAAATCCCAAAAATGTAACAAACCCATCTACTAGAATGGATTAGGCAAGTAAGAGCCCTAAACAGGAATAGAAGAGAAAATTCATAAATGTAGTTTTACAGGTTGAATCTTTGCCTTTTGGATCTTAGTTTGTACTGCTTAGGGTGTTACAAAGAAGAGCAAAGTAATTTTTGTCTGACTAAAGTGATAGAAATATCTTTGCATGACTCTTACATGCTTCTTTTTTGTGTTAGTACTAAGGCTGGATTTTTCTGGGATGCAACTTTCTTTATAACTGTGGGGAAAGGGAAGGTTGTTCTCCTACTGCCTCTGCTGCTCCATCCCTTTCCCTCCTTCCCCCCCCCCCCCCCCCCCCCCCCCCCCCCGCCTTTTCTCTTGGATTGCTTGCCTTTCATGTCTTTGTTTGACATCTAGGAAAGAATCATGAGGTGCTGAATATTATTAACTTCTAAACACCTAAGAAATCAGTAGGAAATCGCAAACATTTTGGCCCCCCTGACAGTCTCCGTAAATGACCTGTCCGAAATCCCTCCCCTTCTGAGATGAAAAGAGGGAGCCAGGCAGAACGAAGGAGAGAATGGGGAGAGCTAGGGAGTGAGAGGGATACACAAAATAAATGAGAAATATGATTAAGTTATTTCCTTGGCTGGGTCTACAGCTGGTTCTGGGTATTTAATAAACAGGTTGACACTCCAGGTTCCCCTCATTAGGTGATCACTAAGGTCTGGGCTGTCATAATCAAAGAGCCAGGTTATCAAGGCCTGTGATCTTTAACTGTACAGGGGCGCCCAAGTGTCTGCCCCGGCGAGAGCTCAGCAGTGCAAGCTGTAAGGAATTAGCTGCTGCGGCACTTCAGACCATGCACAGGCACCAGCCCTGGCCTGGGATGGCTGTGGGCTCACACAGCTGCTCTGTCCCCACTCAGCTGGTGCAGGAGCCAAAGGCACTGCACTGCAAACCTGCCTGCAGCCACCTCTGGGTCAGGACAGGGAAAGGAGCTATCTCAGTAATGTGCTCCTGAAAGGGACAGGGACAAGCAGCTCTCTTCATTTCCTTCAGAGAGGAGACATGGCACAGCCCAGTCTGCTGCTGTGTCATTCCAGCACCAGGCTGGCAGCACGGAACCTATCTGTGAGTTATGCAGCTGAGGAGGAATTGTTGCTCTGCAAGGCACACTGGTACCACCGCAGCTGGTCCTGTACTGCTCTTCCTAGGTGCAGGTAGGACCTGCATAGCTCTTTTTACAGTGCAGGTGAGGCAGAAACTTGAAAGTTGAGCTGCCTGAAGCTACACTCTGAAGTCTTACAACAAACCTGGCACGTGAATAAGTTCTGTGAAGTCTTGAGTACAGTAGAGCATCAAATCACATAAGTTTGGGCAGTAAATAATACAAATAAGAGTCAAGTGGATTTCTGGTGGGGGGAAAACTGTGGTCAATTTCAGCCCCACTTTTGTGAACATATGAGATAATTTTTAGATGCTGGGAGTGTTCTCCAGTTCCTGGTTTCCCCCAGTGTTGAATAGTCTTTATTATCCACAAAGCCAGGAAAGCCTTGGGAAGAGGCTGATTCTGCAGGACAAGAAGCTTGGTGACACAAACACCAATTGGTGAGAGAACTGAACCTTTTGTATCGCTTGTAGTTGTAGTGTGTGTTAGAAACTGAAATGAGCAATGGGGGAAAAGGGAAATATGAGGGCTTCCCAAAGGAGATGTGTAATCCTGGACTTTAACCAGCAGGTAGAAGGTGCCTCAAGCCACCTTGGTAGAACTTTTGAAAGAGCAGGAGTGGGGGCTGTGGACAGAGCAAAGCTGAAGGCTGCATTTTACTCCTGGCACCCAATGGGACAAGTGACATTTCCACATGCATCTGGAGGGAGTTTGAGGCCCAGCTCTGTGTTAGAGGGTGGGAATCAGCATGGTTCCAGAGGGAGGCAGTGCCTGTCAACTGCAGTGGTGTTTTGCTGCAGGTGTTGTGGCTCTGCTGTTGGCATCTTTCTAAGCCATTTTCCATGGAACAAAAGAGACACTGTCAGTGTACCTTGAGACACTGTCAGTGTACCTTGGCTGCGCTTGAGGGCTGAGGAGATTTTCAGTGGGGTGCATGTGAGAAACCACATCGGTGGGGCAGGGAAGAAGTGCTGAGTTAGGCTTGTTTTCAAGTGATCTCCTAAGCTGGGCCTCAGCTACTGCTTCCTGCCTTGGACAAGGGGATGATTCTCTGTGAAAGAAAGACTGGGGGGAGATGAGATGACTGCTGTTTTCAGGAACTGAAGGCCCCTAAAGCCTCATCTCAGCAAACATGGATTCACTGAAGCAGCTGTACACCTTGTCACATCTTGTGTGAAGGCCCACATCTACCTGTCTACTAGATATTCAGCTGATAGGATAAGTGATGTCCCTACAGTTAAGCCGAAGCTGAAATTCCTTGAGGGGCTCAGAAGGCACAGTTCCAGCTCTGCTGCAGTCACTCCAGGGCATTCCATGACTATTTATAATGGTCTCTGTGGGTTTACTACTTTGCAGATTGTAATGCAACTCACTGCTGTGGGGGAGAAAAATGCAACACTAAAGCATGACATGCTGCCCTTTGGCCATCAAACCTTGTGGTTCGTGTCAGGCTGTGAGGTGGAAGCGTCTGGTTCACAACAGTGATTTCAGGGTGTTTTCCTGCCTCCTTCTCCTCCCATTTTCCTCAGCTCTACTGTATTCTAGCCACTAATCTGTCCTTAAACACAGAAGCATCTC
Source organism: Melospiza melodia melodia (assembly GCF_035770615.1). Lineage (NCBI taxonomy): Eukaryota > Metazoa > Chordata > Aves > Passeriformes > Passerellidae > Melospiza > Melospiza melodia. The sequence goes on along the minus strand of NC_086213.1, from coordinate 6,290,062 downwards.
TGTTGTGAAAAATCGACTAAAGCTGTGCTTGTAAAGACCAAGAAAATGAAAGAATGTATTAATCCATATGCCCTTGTTTTTAACCCGTCCTCTGATTTCAGTCAATAATATACAGATTTTGGCAAAGGTCAGAGACAGATCTTCACATGTTTGCTTAAAAAGTGTTTGCAATTTGTCAGTTTTACATTTTGACAACAGAATCAAGTGCCTGAATTTTCAGAAGAGCTCAGCACATGATGTGTAGTCAGTGCATTTTGTTCTTTTGGAAACCAGTATTGTGCTTCCTTATAACCACATAGGACTTACCTATACAGCTAAAGGCTCACATTACAACTTTTAAAAGTGCTTACTTGGTTTAGGATTAGGCAAATTTACAAATGGCAGATCGATAATTTAATACCTTCTTAAGAAAGCTGATATGAGTAGGATGCTGAAATGCCCTCTCTGCCTCCAAAAATAATTCAATAGCCCTGTATCATTTGAGTGATATTGAAAATCCCATTTTGAATCCTAGTCTTTGCTCAGTTCTTTTTTTGCTGTTGGACATAACTCTCATTGACTGTAGTGGTAGCTTTACTTGAATAGCCAATTTTTTAAGCCTCTTCTCCAGTAATAAACCATGCAAAAGTGTACTGAAACCAAAAACCTGTCTGAAAGGCACTTATGTTACATCTAATGTAGGTTGACCATGAACTTGATTCTGTATATTCCACATTCTTGTACACACAGTCTATATTATTAATCACTGGATTGTGTGTCAAGACTTGAGGTTCTTGAATTTCAACCTAAGGATATGAGTTACCAACCCAACCAGGCAAGTGAAAATCTTCTAAGTTATTGCAGGAAATTGCCATACTACCAATTTGTAAGGAGTTTCCTGTGTTCTTGTTAACCAGTTCCTTTCTGTACCATATATTTATGCAAAACAAAATCTGTGCAGTGTTTGATGTCCCATCAAAGTCATGACTGTCAAACTGTGACCTGTGTAGTGCATATCTGTGTTCCATACCCTTAGAGAAGATCTACAGATATTGGGGAATAACTACTTTGCTCAGTAGTTTCAACCTGTCCTATTTTAATACCTAGGGAAATAGGAGGATTTTGGATTTGAGTAGAACTGTATGCTAAAAGAATCCAAAGTTAAATAGTTAGGAATTTATTTGGAGTGCTGGTGTTTTCTACTTAGTAAACCACTGAAACTTCCTGAGAAGACAGCATCTCAAAATCCCCCTGATTTTTCCAGGCTGTTACCAACATAGGTGCTGATGCGACTCTTTCAGTTTATTTATTTTTCCATGACTTTAAGTGCAATAACTTTCTTTTTTTCTGATGGAGGCATTTACTGTGGAGAGCAATTCTGCACACCCTCATTATCCTACTGGGCCCCATGGAAGAAGGATGATGTGAGACTCTCTGAGCAGGAGGGAACACTCTTGTGTAGGGAAGGTTGAATGACAATGTTCAGACAGGTGTGACTGAATGTCTGGAGAGACATGAGCCTTCCCTGGGCCCAGCCAGCCTGTTTGCTGCTTCTGTTCCTCACTTCCACTTTCCAGATTGCACAGCTGAGCTCAGGGGCTGCAAACTACGTTTTGAAAGTTGCTGAGTTCTTCCAACTAAATGTATACAGGAATGGGATAAAGCCCCAGATCTGCTGATGACCTTTACTATATGTATCACTTGTCTGTAGGCTCAGATAAGTTGAATGCAACAGCTACTCATATCACTCAAATCCCCTCCAAAAGTCAATTTTTGCATTACATGACTGTTCCTTTTAATTAAAAAAGCACAGAACACCCCAGCTAACTAATTATTTTGCATTGCATACTGAGTATTCTAAGAGAAAAAAACCCCCTTCTGATGTCCTGGGTGTTGTCCCAGACTGGGTCAGTTTTCTGTTATGTAGGTGTGGGTTGGGGGTTTATGTACTGCTCTGTTCACTTGCAGAGTAATGAACTACTGTGTTGAAATCAACTGTCTGGTGTCCAATATCACATCATATGAACAGGGAAGAGGAGGTGGGTTTACCTCAGGCCTAGCAACAGCTGAGCTATTTCACAGGAAGGACTGAAATATTTGGAATATGTGTTTTGGCTGAGCTAGAAAGCAAGCCAGGCTACAGGAGGAGATATGTAACTCTATAAAGAGCAAAAACAGTGGAAGAAAAGAAATTGTAGGACTAAAGAAGGCCTGGCTTCTGATCTAGTTCCTCTACTTTTGCCCCTCATAATTATGACTGCTTTTGTTTCTTAGCTTTGTCCTTCTAACTCTATCAGTGTCCCACTCACAATAATTGTTAGAAGCACTGGATTTAGTTGAATGGTTTTGCAGTGGCCTGTGTTGGATGTTTTGAGGCCCAATGTAATCCTTTGTTTCTGTAAGGTGCTAACTAGCTGTTTCCAAATCCTCTGGTGCCACTGGAGAGTGATTTCTTGGAAACTTTTCTGCTGAAAGACAGAGCTCATGAGATATAATTAACACCAGGCTAAGTGCTACTTAAGCGCCTGGTGTTGTTTATATTCTGAGTTATGCAGACTCTACTGTTAATTTCCTCACGAGTAAGCACATGTCATTGTCATCTAGACTTTAGATGAATTTATCTTTGTTATCTTAGAACTTCACTGTTCTGCGTGACTTAGTTAAGGTCTGAACTGAGGAAGTTTTCATTTCAGCTATGGCTCTTACTATTATTGCAGTTTTAAAATCATACAGAGGTTGCTGAATGCTAATTAACAGGAGTTTGAAGCTAAATATAAGCATTGAGGAAGGTGGGGATGTCTCTGTCATTTGACATATGCATCAGACTGAATTAAGCTTTCTAGAGTTTTCCTCCTCGTTAGAGATGTCTTAGATGTGGTGTCAGAAATATTTGTTAAAAAATTCTGTAATCTGTCTTGTGCTGAACAGTGGCATGAAGGAACAAAGTGGAAAAGAGGCATTGAGGGTTAGGATACTGTGGGTATTAAATAACTTAGAAGTATTTTATACACCTTCTGGTGGTTCACACTGAGGCTTTTCTATTTGTTCAGGTTCTACTTGTAGAGAAAGAGAGCAAATGGGAAAGAAATTAAGAGCAAACCAGAAATGTATTTCAACATATTTAACTTGTTACTTGTTTCTTGATGTCCCCACTGAAAAGGAAATAGGGGGAACCTTGGAAACCCAAGTGTTTTTGGCTGTAGTTAAGTTAGGAGCACCCTGGTGAATTATTTTTCCCTTCTCCAGTCAGGACTGTGGCTTGAACTGTAGATCAAAGAAGAGCAGCGCTTTGCTTAATCTGGCATAGAAATCTACTTTACCCCAAAGAGACAAGAAGAAAAAGAAATTGAGGCCCAGGCTCCCTAGCAACTGTGAGTTAGGGTTGTTCAAATGGTTGGTAACTGGAACAGTTAAAAAAAACCAGCTAGGAAATAGGTATTGCTACTGTGTTGGAAAGGACGTTGCCTCCCAAGCCAAGGTTGTTTGCTGCTGTTCCAAGGGATGTTCACAGCAGTATATGGAATAGACTTCTCTCCTGTTTTCCTCATGGTATTGAAAAGAAGAAAAGGTGGCCAGCTGATAAATCTTCAGTCTGCTTCAGAAATGTGTGCTGAAGATGCAAGCAGTGATTTTCTTCT